>NW_027116810.1:6000000-6600000 GCF_024137725.1 Prorops nasuta
GCTCCCTCAGAGTTTATAGTTTTATATAACAGAACTTTTTTGCATACAATAATTTTTGAATATGCTAGTGAAAAATCATCCATATTAAGTAATTTTTAAAAACTTTATTAAAAATATTATTTTTGTATTACATTAACATAGAAGTTAATTTGATAAAACAATGCTTTGTTATCTTTTAATTTTAATACAAGGACATTTTTTCAAAGACATTTCTGATTCAATAAATATCACAGGTCCATCAGTTATCCGTGTTATAAGAGGAAGTAAAATATCTTCATTTATAACAGGAACAAATTTTTCAAATACCAATTTTTCTATATATGGTAATTCTTTTTCATAATTATTAAATCCATCTCTCGTTGACAATGTTATTATATAAAACGCTTGTTTTACTAATGGACTTTCCCTATCACACAAATTATGTAAAATTTGAAGTATTGTTGGATTGATTTCTAGCAGGTCCTGGATTACCTATAAAGAACAATACAATATAAGATATATTGGATTATGAATTTGTTGCCTACTTATTATACAAGTAGCTCCTCCTAATATAATTCCCAACAGAGAATTTGATTACCTATAATAAAATATCCTACCAGCTTCCTTTGAATTTAAACTAATTACAAAAAATATTAATCTAATACAAGCTGTGGCAAATTATTATCAAATTTTACTTAAGAAAATCCTAGTAAATTAAAAGTAAAAATGTGTAATTAAATATTGCTATATTGCATATCAGTTTAAAATGTTTTATTTTAATCAACAATGGTATAAATGTGGAAATAATTTACACAAATGATTTATTTAACTTATCTTTAAGCAAATTAAAAAATAAATGGAAAGCAAAAAATAATCTGTTTATTACACTATTAAATATTTACCACAGTTTTTAATTCTGCTATCTTCGGGTGGAGCTCATGAAAAAAGTTACCTAAATCTTGATTGATATCTTCTGCTGCCAATGTTAAAAAATCATTACTATTTAAAGCTTCACTAGCCAGTTTACCAAGACAACTAGCAAAACAATTTACTGTTTTCCTTTCATTTGCAAATAACATTAAAACTGCAGGTTTTCTAGCCCTTACAATAACATCTTCAATACTACAAATGATTTGATCCCAAATTTTATCATTTTGGTTATGAAAGTATATTTGCATCTGTTGCAGTGACCTGCTTAACATTTGTTGTAAACTGTATTGATTTACTTCTAATTTTTTATTTTCAGAATTTGAAGATATAATAAAATAACTGACAGTAGAAGAAATGCAAAAGATAAAAATTAGTAATATCACTATAATAATAATTAATAACCATATATTGTTAACAGTTTTTTTTTCAGTTTTGTAATTACTGTTGGGCTTATTTGATTGCTGTAATGTGCTGGTATTACATTTTGTACATGTATTCCCAAAAGGAAAGTTTTTATTGTGAGAGCTTTCATCTTTGGAATCTGATAAACTTTTACGTTTCGTATTTATACTTTTCGGCTGTATTTTTTCCCATCTATTATAAAATCCACTGTTTTCATTTTCAAAATATGTATCTTCATGTATAGGTTTTCTGCATTTAGGTGACGTAGAACTTGGCATTTTGAGATAGTACAATTACAGTTGCCAAGACCGACATTTTGAACTGGGAATTTATCATACCGTGTTTCTTTTCTGCGGATTGAATTGGCATCTAGTTACAGTCACGCAACTTACAACAAAAAATAACTAGAATCCCTATAATCCGGTGTGTCTATTTTTCTGGTCGGATAGAATCGGATCGGATTAACGGGATCCCTCAAGCCCTCTGTAGCCAACATTACGGAACGAAAAACGAGGGAGAATTGTCCAGCGCTATTTTTCAACCGATTTCAATGTTTTTGGGCTTGTTGGAATCGTTAGGTCTGGCACCTCGTCATAAAGAAGCTCGATTTTTCGATTTGTTTTGCGTTTAAATAATATTAATGCGAATTTTTAAATAATTTAATTTTTTCACGTTTTT
Source organism: Prorops nasuta (assembly GCF_024137725.1). Lineage (NCBI taxonomy): Eukaryota > Metazoa > Arthropoda > Insecta > Hymenoptera > Bethylidae > Prorops > Prorops nasuta. The sequence goes on from NW_027116810.1 coordinate 6,001,990, forward strand.
TGGAAAATACGGCTTTATTTATGACAAAGTGCGAGTCCTAACGATTCCAACAAGCCCAAAAACATTGAAATCGGTTGAGAAATAGAGCCGTACCATTGTCCCGCGTTTTTCTTTCCGTAATATTGGCTACAGAGGGCTTGAGGGATCCCGTTAAGATGGCGGAGTCCATGGTCTGCTAAAGTGATGTGTCAAAATGACATTTAATATCAGTAGATGGAAGAACCGGAATATTAGCAATCAATCAATAATGAAGAGGTGCTTTCCAAGCGACAGAACTTATTTATGCTGTTATAATACACTTTGATGCAGTTATTAATTCAGATGAGTATAAATTTAACTATTATATATGTAAAATTTATTGGAGTACGAGATTCTTTGTGGTTTCTATGATTTTTACAGATAGTTTTCTTTATCACAATGTTTGAGATGTCTATCAAATCATGAAAATGTATTACCAAGGATATTTAGGATGGATAAGAAATTAGACGAAAAGACTGCAATTTGAAGAAAAATGCAGGAATTGTCCAACGTTTATTATTTGAAGTTTAAGTGCAGCCTATATTACATGAACTATATAATTATAGCTAATGGTTAATTTAAACTTGTTTAAATTAAACGATCCTAAAGACAAGAATCACTTTATTATTAAATTAGTTCATATGTCTTAACCGATTGAAGGAAAGCTAATACAATGGCAGTAAAAGAACGGGAAATATATGTATAGTGGGAAATATGGTGGAATTAAGTGGTGAGTAATATGTAGCTATATATTAAAAATTGGCAAATAGTTACTATAATAATATTCAATTTAAAGTTTTATCAAAGAAATAGATTTACCAAGAGGCTCACCGATAGGTGGAATAATTAGTTCTTAATCAATTACCTATATACTTCTTGGTTGCCAAATATCCATAGAGCAATTGCAATTGGTTTTGTAACTGATATGTGGAAACTTCCTTTTTCAACTAAGATTGGGCCAATGGTTGCAATTAATATTTCAAATGTTTCTCTATTGACACGAAAATGAGATTTAAAATCTAAAAAAAAGCATAGAATTTCAAAATAATTTATAATATTAAATAGCTGATAACATATATTTTTTTACCTCTTAAGGAGTAACGTAAAGCAACATTTGTAAAAAAACTTAGAATACGGAAATGGTTTTGCCTTGCTGTTCTAATGATAACTCATCTTCTTCATCGAATGTACCAAAAATGAAACTAATAACAGCAGATGGATCCATAATCCTCAGAATCTACAAATATTAAGACAAAATTTATTATATTTAGTTTATTAAGCACAAAAGAAAAATAGAATAAATACTTTATTATTTAATTTAAAAGATTTCTTGTATTTTAACTGCTACTGTATTAGCTTTCCTTCAATCGGTTAAGACATATGAACTAATTTAATAAGATAAAGTGATTCTTATCTTTAGGATCGTTTAATTTAAACAAGTTTAAATTAACCATCAGCTATAATTATATAGTTCATGTAATGGAGGCTGCACTTAAATTTCAAATAAACAAATGTTGGAAAATTCCTGCATTTTTCTTCAAATTGCAGTCTTTTCGTCTAATTTCTTATCCATCCTAAATATCCTTGGTAATCCATTTTCCTCATTTGATAAGCATCTCAAACATTGTGATAAAGAAAACTACCTGTAAAAATCATAGAAACCACAAAGAATCTTGTACTCCAATAAATTTTAAATATATAATAGTTAATTTATACTCATCTGAATTAATAACTGCATCAATGTGTATTACAACAGCATAAATAAATTCTGTTGCTTGGAGAGCACCTCTTCATTATTGATTGATTGCTAATATTCCGGTTCTTCCAGTTACTGATATTAAATGTCATTTTGACACATCACTTTAGCAGACCATGGGCGCCGCCATCTTAATCCGATCCGATCCAATCCGACCAGGAATAGACACGGAATAGACACACCGGATTATAGGGAATCTAGTTATTTTTTGTTGTAAGTTGCGTGACTGTGACTAGATGCCAATCCAATCCGCAGAAAAGAAACACTCTCAGGCTGCCTTCACATGCGGTGTAAAGCCTACGGCACACTATGCTGGATTTCGTGCTAGAATGCTTGCTAGAATTGTGAAGACCAATGATGATTCAGTTGTGAATTAAATATAATAATCTCATTGGTCCTCACAATTCTAGCAAGCATTCTAGCACAAAATCCAGCAGTGTGCCGTAGGCTTAAGATATGTACGGCGTATGTACTAGTATGTATGTACTACGCCAGCACCCAGCAGCGTGCTTGCGTATTATCGCGAAAATGATTTGATTGGTTAATACGTTTTAGCGTAAGTTATGTACACCCGCATGTGAAAGCAGCCTCATAAACGAATGTAGGCCCCGTTCCGCTATTGACTGCGAATTAGTATCCCGCAAGGACAGAAACTGTAGCGTAGGATCCAGGGGGAACAATCTCTTATGGGAAAAATTTAGCCACCGTTAGTGGCGCCCTCACTGTAAGCCCGTCAAGCGGAACTAAGTTATGAACGTGTACGCATGCGCGGGCAGCGTAGCTAAGTGACGCCGACGCTATATTTCCCGCCATGTATGTCTGTGCTCTTATTTCGGACTGAAAGCAGTTACTCCAATTGTTACAGATTTTTTTCACTGTTAAACAAAGTTTTTATTGTGACTATCAATTGTATATTTTAAATATATATATATATAATTATATATATATAATATACATACTTATATATTAAGATTTTTTGAATAATAATATATGTAAGTATTGTGCAGCTAAATTTAACCTAACTTTTTAGTGTGTTACTTAAAATATTTTCTGTGTTTATTTATACTTAAATGTATTTTTAGAAGAAAAGACTGAATTGAAGATGGTCAGGTCGTGCTGTGTGCCGCAATGTTTGTCATCACATGTGGCTCCTAGTCATGCATTTCCTAAGGACATAAATAGAAGAATGAAGTGGTTTGCCAGTTTAGGGATAGCTTCAATTCTGGATGACAATGAAGTAAAGAAGTTACGAGTTTGTCATAAGCACTTCACAGAAAGTGACTATAACTGCAGTGGTACAAGAAGAGTTTTGATACATGCAGCGATTCCCACTTCTTCTTTTCAAAATGTTAATGAAATGCCAGTGCCAGAAATGTCAGACCAAACAGAAATGTTACATCAATATGAAATAGAACAACAAGATCATAGCCCCATATTACAAGTTCATCAAAATGAAATAGATAATTTGAAGATCATTGTTGAACAGGAACAACATAACAAATTGCAGCAACATAGTGACATATTAGCAATCCATCAACAAGAAATAGAAAGATTGTAAACCATTGTTCAGCAACAATCAGCATATAGACCAGATTTGAAGGATATAACAAGAAAACAATTATTAAGTCCAACTGCTAAAGGATTGTACGACAAGGTGAAAAAGATGAAGAAAGAGAGAACAAGACTTAAGAGGCTTTTAAAAGACCAACGGTGTAATAAGAGAATCACTCTATTACCCAGAGCTGATAAGCATGGCAAGGTTGACAAAGCAAACCTTATAAGGCAGCAGTTTGTGGACATGATTGTGAGAAATAATGACCTGAAGCCTCAGGTAAAATATAAAACATTAGAAACAATTGTTCGAAAAGATAGGATGGAAAGTACAGCTTTTAACGAATACTATATTTTCATTTAGAATTTATGAACTTAAACTTTCAACGGAAACTAATATTCATTTAATATTTACTAAAATTATCATTATAATTTCTGGAATAAATGAAATTATAGTAATGTTATGTATATATACTTATGTTAAGCTGTCAATTGAAAATAAAACTTATTTTCTTACGTGCTGTATTTTTCTTATATATTGCTTGGAAAGTTAGCATTTCAACATTTCTTGATAATATTTGTTTTAATAATTCTGTGATTTAATTGAAAAATGATCAGAATTTGAAATAATGAGATACTAACTCAACATATAACCGGTTGTTATGTTTTCAAATTTCCTTTAAACTCAAAATTTAAATGGAAGAAAAATATTTTTTGATATTATTTTTTAAAGATTAGCTTTTCAATTTTAACAATTATATCAAGAATAATCGTAATGATAGATCCTTTTTGCTTTGTTTAAAATCGAAATTCATGGAAAGCGTTAGCTTATTGTAGAGTTAGGTATTGGAGTTCTTGTGGAAATTTCAATATATCATTTTTTAAGTCCCTCGTTTTATTAGTTAAATTAACACAATTATTAATACAAATTATCATAAACTAGTAAATTCGGTTACACAATTGAAGTATCTAATTGGTACATAGATTTTTTATTTTTTTTTTGTAGGCAAGACGTTTTACCTTAGAAGAGAAAATGTTTTGTATGGGTATTTATAAAAGATCTCGCTCATCTTATCAATACCTAGCGAAATATCTACTATGTCCTTCCATCAACACACTAAATATACAACTGCAATCTATACCATTTGAAACAGGATGCAATCAAGTTATTTATAATTACCTCAAATTAACAGCGAAAGAAATAGATAAAAAAGATTTAAATGTAGTGTTATTATGGGACGAAATGTCACTGCAACCTACATTAACATATGATGGAAAGAGAGACAAAATTATGGGATTTGAAGACTGGGGTCTAAGAAGAACTAGAAAAATAGCTGACCATGCAATCATGTTCTATCTAAAGTGCCTTTCTTCAGGAAACCATATGCCTCTTGGTTATGGCTTTTGTAGTGCTGCTACACACAGCTTTCATCTATGTAGATGCATAAAAGAATGGATAACTTTATTGTTGAAATGCGAATTTAAGCCAGTAGCAACTGTTTGCGATCAGGGAGGGCCAAACATCGCTGCTATCAATGCTTTAATACGAGATAGCAATGCTATACGTTATAAGAAGCATGGAAGTGCAAGTAAGAATACACAAATCAATTTTTTCTTCCTGTTTAATTTCCTTCGAAGGATGTAAGTATTTTTTTTTTCAGAAAATACATTTGTTATTGGAAACCAGGAAATCATACCACTTTATGATTATGTTCATCTACAAAAAGGAGTCCGAAATAACTTACTAACAAAGGACCTTAATTTGAACAAAAATGAAATAAAATGTAGAAAAAAAGTTGCTACTTGGAATGACATACAAATTGCCTATGACATGGACAAATATACTTTGTTGCGCCAAAGACAAATGCCAAAACTAACAGACAGACATATCATTATTGATTTAATCCCGAAAATGAAAGTTAAATATGCAACCCAGATAATAAGTCATACAGTAGCAAATTTCATTGATTTAGCTATAACTTGGAAAAATGGTAAATTTAAAATTGCATACTTGTTTTATATGAGATATAATATTGTCAATTTAAATTCCAGGTATTGTAAAAACAACAAAAGGGGATATTCAGTTACCTTTAAGTGCTGCAGCGACTTCAGAAGCTCTTTTGTTTTTCGATGAATTATTTGATTCTTTTAATGGAGAGAAACATAAAAAATTATCCAGCATCATTTCTTCCAGAACAAGTCATACAACTTTTTGGACTGGAGCAATTAAGAAATTAAAAGCTATGGAGTTTGTCGAAAAAGACACTCATGAAGCTGTTAAAAATAAAACCAAATGTTTGCATAATTGGATATGGACTATTACCGGTACACAACAACTATGGAAACTATTGCAAAAAGAAGGGTTTGCTTCATTAAACTTAAAGTTCTTAAATCAAGATCCAGTAGAGAACTGCTTCAGTCAAATTCGAGACCATGGGCATAGGAATAATAATCCATCCCCATATCAATTTTCAACAATATTTAAAACATTAATAGCAACAAACCTGACTTCAAAGCATTCAATTTCATCCAATTGTACAGAAGAAAACCAAGGCACTTCTTTATCATTGACAAAAATGTTTAAAACTGCAGAAAGTTGTGCAAACACTCAGAATAGAGAAGAAGATATAGATTGTACACAAGCATCATTACCAACAGCTACATCGCCTAAAAACTTCATTGATTCAGAAGCAGTTACAAATAATGTGATACATAAAATAAAGCATGAATGTATAGAATGTGCACAAAATTTAAGTGATGGTGAAACAAAAAAACTGATACAAAAGGCCTTAGATACAGCAGAAATAAAAATGCAGAATTTTTGTCACGAGATAAAAGTTAAAGATAAGGTGAAAAGCATTATATATTTGGAAAGTTTTTCAAAAATTGAAATCCATTGTGTTAATAAAACTGATGATATTATTGACCTTACTGCCAAATACTTCATACTTGAATGGTGCAAATATATCAATAAAATTTTAACTGGAAAACTGCAAACGGAAGATGATGAAATTTCAAGTGGAAAACTACAGAAGAACAACAATAAAAATTCAACCGAAAAACTACAGAAGAAGGACAATAAAAGATTATCTGGAAAGATGCAGAATAATAATCATTATAACTATATATATCACGAAGCACAAAAAATATCCTCGCGTTATAAAAAAAGAAAATAGAAAGGCTTACATAATACTGATTCTGATATGCATAATGTATGTACATTTTTTCTACATTTTTAATATTTCCTGTGCGTTTTTCTTACAGTTTTATATATTTTCAGATAAATGACGAAAGAGATAATATCATCCGGAGGAAATTTAACAAATCTAGTCGTAGAAGCTGATAACTTTGTTAATGTTTAAATATTTGTTTAATTTTATTCTTTTTATTGTGCAATAATTTAACCAATTTGATCTATAAGACTGCTGGCTTTAACCTAAATTTATAATTTAATACTTATGAATTATCAATAAGAGAGAATGTATTTTTATATTTGTATAATTAATAAAACATTTGTTTATTATATTGAAATTATTATCACTATTATTTCCTTCTTTAAAAACATACATATTTAATATAATTCATTTATTAGCTTACTATTACTTTCATTCATTAAATAAAATTTATAATTTTAATATCACATGTATAAGTCCACTTTTAATTTATCAAGAGGTATTGTAAAAAAAAGGAATTATTTCTGTTCAATATGATGATACGTTATTATATATATAAGTACTAAACCGACCAATCCTATATAATTACAGTCAATTTGAAACTATAGCTCCTATATATATTTGTTACGGGAATTATATTTGAAACCATGGTTAACTTCTATCAGATTTTATTGTCCTTAAAATTAATTTGATTGTAAAAAGTTTAACATACTTATTTTTGTTATAAAATTAAAATTATCTAATAAAGTTGAACTAAAATTCTATTCGTAATCATGAAATAGAAGATTTTATAAGCTGAGAAACAATTATAGGTTTAGCCGAGTGGATCAAAGCAATGAACTATTTAGGAGGGATACCCATCATCGCAGGTTCGAGCCCCGTCAAGGATAGGAAATTTTAATGATTTTAATTTGAATTTCACCTTAAATGTTACATTAATAATTAATTGTTATCACATCTATATAAGTAAAACCACTCGGAAAATTGTTTTTATTTTTGTTGAAATTTATTTCATTTATGCTAGGAATTAGCGGACAAATGTCTATGTCAGGAACATTGAGATTTTATTTTTCTGCTCTGGCTTACATTTAGATTGTAATACTTTCAAATAAGGTATATACATTTTAATGAATATCAGGGAAAGCTTTGATGAAAGATAAAATAATTGCATGTCTGTATTTTATTGAAAATCAAGCAATACACAGCAACTGTTTTAGTGGCTATAAGCACTATATATGTATAAATATATGTATATATTGTACAAGTTAGTTCCTTTCTAAGGCCTGTCTTAGAGCGAGGGCGCCACTAACGCTGGCGCAATTTAATACATGGGAGATTGTTCCCCCTGGTAGGATCCCGCAGTGAACAGAAACTATAGCGTAGGATCCCGCAGGGTAGTGATGCTGATACAATATCGATATTTATAAAATCGATATTTTTATGTTAATATATCGATATTTTGTATCGATTCTTTACTTGGTTGTATCAGTGAATATCAATATTATAATTTGAATATATCAAATTTTTAACGCTTAATCTTATAATTAGGAATCTTAGGTTATTTGTTCTCACACCAACTTTGGATGAATTCTTACTCTGTCGAACACTGAGTAAATTGGAAAATATAAAAAAATCTTAATTTATTAGCCTTATTGCCACTCGTGAATATATTACTACTAGATAAAGAATTAAGCAATTACATTCTAATAAAGGTCAAAGGTATACTGAAATGGTAAATATGGATAGAGGATTAATTATCTGTAATTACATTAATTAACTTAATATTTTTCATCTTGTAACATAAATTATTTTACATTTTTCAGCAGGATTAATAATATATTCCTAACACCAGCTTAATATTCCTTTCTTTAATCCTTAGCTGTCCTTAGCACAGCTGTTTAACTTATTAAGTAGTATGATTTAATCCATTTTATCTATTATACCCATTTTATATTTTATTATTATTTATACTGCTTATAATTACCTATAATTAGAAAAGTAAATTGGCAATGCTGTAATAAAATTATAATAAGTAACTCTTTGAATTTGAATATATTATTTTAGTGCCGCCAAGAAGTTCAATTTGGAAATTTTTCATTAAAAGTAGTACAGGGGGCAAGTGCAAAATATGTCAACAAAATGTAAAAGGGAACAACACTACTAATCTGAAAATTCATATTCAACGATATCATCAAAATATTAATATGGAGGAAATACAAACCTCATCTGCAAATAATAACCATACAAGTTTTAAGAGGAACATAATGGTAACATTCATGTTTCTTTTCCACTTATGGGACAAATATTAATATAGAAGTATCTAATTTCTATTTTTAACATATAATAGATGCTTGAGGATAATACATTGGAACTAGATGATCCAGATTGGGATAAAGCAAACATTACTAATACTACTAATATACAATCTTCATCGGGCTCAAATTTAGAAAGGAAACAGCCAAGGATCGATAATCAAATAATAAAGCAGAAATCATTTGAAGGTAATATAAAGTTTATAAAAAATGTCCCCCCCCCCCCCCCCCATTAGAATTAAAATGTGCTTTATTCAAATATTTATATAGTAATGGTATTACTGTTATTTGATTGTAGAAGGTGGTAAAAAAGCAATAGAAATAAATAATAACATTTTATTTATGATAACTAAAGACAACATGCCACTACAAACGGTGGAAAAAGAAGGATTTAAAGTTTTTGTAAATTCATTGGTTCCGTTATATAAAATTCCAAGTCGATGTACAATGACAAGGCTCATGGAAGAAAAATACAACATTTTATCAAATTTAATAAAAGTGCAACTCTCTAATGTTGATAACATATCTTTAACTACGGATATATGGACTGAACCTTTGAATACAAAATCTTTTCTTGGACTGACTGCTCATTTTATAAAAAAAGATAGACACAAATCAATAACAATTGGAGTAACAGAGTTAACCGAAAGACATAGCTCTGAATATATAGAAATGTGGTTGCTAAACGTTGTAAAAGAGTGGAAAATTAATATTACTAATATAGTAGTTATAGTATGTGATAATGGTGCAAATATAAAGAAAGCAGTTAAAGATGCTTTTGGCGTAGAAACGCAGTTATCTTGTTTCGCGCATACCTTAAATTTGATTCCTTCTAAAGTTATAGAAAGCGATAATATTAACTACATTTGTAGAAAAGTTAAAATTATCGTAGCATATTTTAAGAAGTCGGTGATTGCAATGGATAACCTGCGAGCTGTTTCAGACTTAAAATTGATACAATCTATAGATACTAGATGGAATTCAACACATGACATGTTAGTCAGATTTATTGAATTATCTGAGAAAATTGGTTCTGTGATTTTACGATTACCTGCAGCTCCATCAATGATAACAGCTACAGAGCTACAAACTTCAAAGGAGTTCGTAGAACTCCTGAAGCCGTTTAAGGATGCAACAATGATTATATGTGGAGAGTACTATATGACTGCCAGTAAAGCAATACCTATAGTGAACACATTAAAAGCAGCTATAAGCCAATCTGAGCCTAAAACAGTGGAAGGTAATAATATGAAGCAACTCTTGCTACAACAAATTGAATTAAGATTTCAAAACATAGAAGAAGACACTATTTTGGCTACTGCAACGATTTTAGATCCACGTTTTAAATCCATTCACTTCCATGACAAAACAGCTTGCTCTAAAGTGACAATGAATATAGCAGCGCTAATTAACAATAGTCCAATTTCAGATATAAAAGATGAAAATTATTCTGTCAGTGTGAATATAAATAATAATGTTAACAATTTTTGGTTACATCACCTAAATTTGGTACATAAATCAAAAGAGAAAGTTAGTGCACATTTGAATAAAATTCCTGATGACTTACAATTTTATTTAAGTCAACCTCCTATTGAGATGGATGCATGCCCTATAAAATTTTGGCAATCTAATAATTCTCCATTGAATAAATTGGGACAAAGGTACTTAGCAGCAATTGCATCATCAGTACCATGTGAAAGACTGTTTTCGAGAGCTGGAAGGATTATTACAGAAAGCAGGAATCGTTTAAGTAGCGAACACCTGCAACAATTATTATTTTTAGGTTCGTTACCAGTAGAAGATTGGATTTCATAAAAACATGTTAACTTCATTTATATATATATATAATATTTTATGTATTCTCTTTAAATTAACTGCTGCCTCTGTTGTATGAAAAGTAAAATATTCTATGATTGCAGATGGCTATCAGTGTCTCTTCTTCGGTATGCTTCTTTAAATGTAGATCAGAATCTCTAGGGTTTTAGAAAATGACATCTGTAATAAAATATAAACAACAAAGAATCTTGTTCTCTTTTATTTGATTTATATATAATAAATAAATAATACTTATCTATAAATGGTAGAAGTTTTATTCCAATAACCTCAATATGTTTACAGCTTTCACAGAAAAACGATTGTCGCGCTCTGCCGTGGACAAAATATTAATTATTGATGCACTAATATATCGAAGATCAATACATTGACTTCGATACATAACATATATCGATAGGTCTGTTCGTAATACGTAATGATATGAAATATCGATATAATTGGATGACTTGAGCATCACTACCGCAGGGAACAGAAACTATAGCGTAGGATCCCGCAGGGAACAGAAACTATAGCGTAGTATCCTGAGGAATAGGCGAGTTCGGAAATTGGCTCTACTCACTTGGTCGAAGCTTTCCCTAGAATTCCCTATTAGCTCGGTCTAGTAATTCTGTGTTCGGACCAACTAGGACCAAGCGAATAGAGGTGAGTGAGCTAAGAATCCTAATGCAAATTGCCTAACAGGGCAAATGTGCAGGCTATAATCCATTTCCTTGACTGATACCACTGATATTTTACCAATCTTTAGAGAATCGTAATAGGATGATTAACTTATAAATAAATTAGAAACGTTATTAATATTCAAAATTTTAAATGGTCCCTGTGCTTGTATTTCAAAATCCCACTTTGTCAAAATTCAGTAAAGGGGACAGGCTTTTGGAAGGGGTATGATAAAAAAGAGTAAGCTCACTCACCTCTATTCGCCTACGTAGTGTAATTACACTACACTTGGCAACGCTGCCCAGAATGATCACTGCTTTTTTGGCTTCGATTTCTTAGGTTTCCAGCATTGCATTTGCGAACGTTTCATCGACCCATAGTGTGCATCTGCGCGACAGTGCGCGTCGTATTTTTGGGCGCCCTCTTCGCAGTCTTGGCGTTCTTGTTGTTCAGTCATTTCACTTGAGTTAATTTGCTTTGGTTTGCTTACGGCGCTCACTGGCGCTCACTCTGCACTCATTCTGTTCAGTTGTAGTTGTAGTAAAATGGCCGAGGGAAAGTCACGCCGCGTCGCACAAACAGAAGATTTATCAAATGTTGAGTTTGAAACAAGCGAAGATGTTGAAGTTATACCAACATTTGATAATATGGGTCTACGAGATGAACTATTGCGAGGAATTTACGCATACGGTATGGTTTCTACGTTTCTTTTACATTAGATACAAACTTAACCTTACTCTGTCAATGCTGTAGAAGTTTTGTTTAATTAAGAGTAGTTAAGAGCCATAATATTCTCTTCATTTACAGGTTTCGAAAAACCTTCGGCTATTCAGCAGCGATCGATCAAACCTATCATGAAAGGAAGAGATGTGATAGCTCAAGCTCAATCCGGTACAGGAAAGACCGCTACATTCTCTATAGCGATATTGCAGTCATTAGATACTACCGTTCGTGAAACACAAGTCCTGGTCCTGTCTCCCACAAGAGAATTGGCCACACAAATTCAAAAAGTTGTTCTTGCATTGGGAGATTTTATGAATGTTCAATGTCACGCCTGTATCGGAGGTACAAATCTGGGCGAAGATATCAGGAAGTTAGATTATGGTCAACATGTTGTATCTGGTACTCCAGGAAGGGTGTTTGGTAATTATACAACAATCATTATATCAATTTGATTATAATTATACCTTTTATACATTCAACAAATCGATCTTTTAGATATGATTAAAAGGAGAGTGTTGCGTACCAGAGCTATTAAAATGTTGGTTCTTGATGAATCGGATGAGATGCTCAACAAGGGTTTCAAAGAGCAAATTTATGATGTATATCGATATTTACCACCTGCGACTCAAGTTGTGTTAGTTTCAGCTACTCTACCGCACGAAATTTTAGAAATGACCAGCAAATTCATGACTGACCCAATTCGTATTCTTGTTAAACGGTAATTGAAACAAACTTTTAATTTTTCGTTGTTAGCTTTATCTTTAATGAATTATTATTGAAATTAATATGACTCTTATTAATCTTTACAGTGATGAGTTGACACTGGAAGGTATTAAACAATTCTTTGTTGCTGTGGAAAGAGAGGAATGGAAGTTTGATACACTTTGCGATTTGTATGATACTCTTACCATAACGCAAGCAGTAATCTTCTGCAACACAAAACGTAAAGTAGACTGGTTAACAGAAAAGATGAGGGAGGCCAACTTCACGGTATGTTCGATGCACGGGGACATGCCGCAAAAGGAAAGAGATAATATAATGAGAGAATTTCGCTCTGGTGAAAGGTGATTTTATTGATTTAACTTTAAGGAGACATTTGAGAAGTTGTAACCATTAATCTATAAATAATCTATTTCAGTCGAGTTTTAATCACGACAGATGTATGGGCCCGTGGTATCGACGTTCAGCAAGTATCTCTCGTTATCAACTATGATTTACCAAACAATCGAGAATTATACATTCATAGAATAGGTCGTTCGGGTAGATTTGGTCGTAAAGGTGTCTCCATAAATTTCGTAAAAACAGACGATATTCGAATTCTTCGAGACATTGAACAATATTATTCGACGCAAATTGACGAAATGCCAATGAATGTAGCCGACTTGATATAACTGTTAGTGTTAAGCGATCTCTATTATTCTAACTATTTAATTTACTAAACAGATTATGACATTTCAAAAGGTACAAAAGGCATACTTAAATATCAGACAGCTACAATAACTAAAGGAAGCTACTTTCTTACCTGCGTTCAGTGATTGAACTCTCAGTATATATCTTTTACTTTTAATTGTCATAAAGATGGTTTAAAGAATCTTGTACAGTAAAAGAGTAAGTAGATACCTTGCGAAGTCGCACGATTAACATTTTCGTTTCAGGAAGAAATGTATTGCGTTTAAGACTTGGCTTTTTTTTTATTATTATTTAGAGATTATGTTATTACAACAATAATGATTGTACAGTAATTATTAATATTAGGGAATATCAGTGTAAAAACCTTGCAGCTTTGTTGTATTAAATAATTTAATAAACAAGGCAATAAAGTATTTACAAACTTTACTTACTTGGCGTTTATTGAATTAAATGTGTTATTAATTTTTTTTCTCCGTTAGTTTTTTAATTTGGATAAATTTCCTATGGTTTTTACTTTTCTATACATTAAATTTATTCAGACCTATCTAGAGAATAGCTATACCTAGGTTAAAATAATCAATAACTGGCTCCAGAATTCAGAGGGCAGTGCAGCAGTAATTTAACCAAAGAAACATCTTTGATATATTATCCAATTTTGTTTGTATTATTTACTATACTGTTGTCAATGTTAAATAATTGGCAATGCTGTTATGAATGTACGTAATTCGACCAAGCATGACAGCTCAGGAAATGGCAAAAACCAAAACGAAATTTTGGTCGGGACAGTGTTATTTGCCTGTGCTTTTGCACAATGTATTTAAGAACAACAATCAAAATGTGTAATGGTATATATTGAAAATAGTTTTTGGCATATAAATGGAGCAAGAAGACTGTGCATCTCATGGAGCACAATCAGGACGTCGTTATCAGAAGGACTTGAGAATAGAAGATTCTACAGGACTCAGTGGTATGTAATAATAAATAATAATAATAAGATGAACAATAATATTAATACGACACTCTGCTGTTGCTAATTAAGCTACAATGTCAAGCCAGCTACAATATCCGAATCCAGGAAGATCCACGATACGCATAGCCGTCTATTTGATGACCGGAGTGATTTTAACATTGGATATCGAGCAGAACTATACGTCCGAAGAAATATTGGCAATACTCGAGTCTGAAGCGGAATTGGGACTAGCCAGGTCTCCATCTGCCGTTGGTCAGCCAGTTTTTGCACTGTGGCTTTGCTCTTCTCAATTGGAGGTGCAACTTCGGCCTTCCCAGAGACCCGTGGAGCTTGCTCCGAAATGGAAACATTTGATAAAAAAGTACGGATGGTACCAGTACGGAGAATTGGACGAAGAGCCCATACTTTGTTTCCGAAGGAACGTCTTCCTCAGTAGGACAGAGGAGGAACAGATCAAAGAGGCTAAAATATTAGAGTTGCTGTATGCCGAGGCGAAGCACAACGTTTTGCAAGGTTATGTTGAATAAAAAGATGTTTTACGGGGGATCACCCCTATCCTAGCTTGTTTTATTCCTTTTATTTTCTATATACAATAGGGACTCGAGGGAGATTTATAAAAACGATAATATCTGTTGGCAGGAAGATACCCGTGCGAGAGTCAAGCACGTTACGCCAGTTTGGGAGCTCTGCAAGCACGTATCGAGTTGGGAGCTTACAATTCACAAACGCACACTTTGGTGTTCTTCAGAAAGCATCGTGGACGATTCTTACCGCGTCATTACACTTCACCGAGCTTTCTATTCAATTTAGGATTTGGTCTTGGTTTGGTAGGCGGCAAGGGAGCACCGGAAGCGCGTCTCTTAGAACAGTACAAAAGAATACCAAATCACAACGGTGCCAATACCAACGCTAGAAAACTCGTTAGAAAATATCTGGAATTTTGTTGGGGCTTGCCATGTTACGGTGCCGCATTTTTTTATGCCCAGATAGAACGCCCCGTGAGAGGTCTCGCATCATGGATTACAAACGGAGACAAGCAAGTCCTCGTTGCGATTAATGCTTCAGGGGTGTATATAATCGATGATTCACATTGCGCAAGTATCAAGCCTGAAATAATGGAATATGAGTGAGACGGATCAGTGTTACAAGAAATCGATATAATTTGGGATTTCCGGAGTCCTCCCACAAGTTTGTTCCTAGAGAGTGGGGGTCCCGATCTCCCCACAGCTTTCCTGCAACACTGACTCTAATAATTAAATATATATAATGGAAACACGAGTTGAATAATTCTCTTTATATTTAGAATTTATTGCTTGGATTAAAATACTCGGAGTTATGTTGGGAAATGGCAAAGCCTTCAGACGAAGAAAACCCCGATTGTTTACCTTGCCTCTTCCTTCAATTTCCTGTTCGAGAAAACGGTGCACGCGTCTACAAAATTCTACAAGTATTCTCGCGACAAGTGAGAGAGATTTTTCAAGCATGCCTTACTTTTTATAACGAACGATACTTTAAACTCTCCTAATAATTTCCAGGCAATAATGATGGATACTTTGATAAGCGCTTTCGTGGAGAAGAGTCGCCGTGACGAACTTACAGATAAAAATACAGTTGGCGTTCAGTGCGATGCTGCTTCGATGAATTGCAGCAGTATTGGTAGCTTTACGAATAAGCTCAGCAAATTAACGCTTGCTACTTTCGACGAGCAAGGTACGCGATTCAATAAATAGTCAAGATTCTACCTTTCGAGTAATTTCATTGAAACACTTTGCTTTATTGACACTCATGGTAACTAAATTTTAGGTCAGTGCATTGGTCAAATGGGATCATGGTCCTTTCAATAAAAATTTACCATGGTTGCTGCAAGTGATGATATTTCAGAGACATGGATGGGATAATGTGTGTACATAAAAGTTTTGATATCTCCTAGAAAGTATACTTGACCAATCGAAGCGTGTCAATGTGATTTGTATATAATATATATATATATATATATATTGCCAAATAAACCTTCTTTACTCTATAGGAAAATCCATTATTTGTCAAGTACCGACATAGCTGGGCTTCGAGGCAACAGTTCTTCCAATGCTCTGTAACGCAGTGGCATCGTTTCCTGATGTCGATTCAGTCGCACCTCCAACGTCTGCAGCTTCAAGTGCAACTCGTTTATCCTTTCACCAAGTTTTTCCCTTTCCTCCCTACTTAGATTTTGGTTCTACAAACAAGAAAGATAATACGTTTCTTATCCCTGAAGAGTTTCTCCTACTCTACGGTTAATTGTACTGATATCGATTTAGAAACCTCGATTAATTGCGTTTGAGTGTCTTCCAGTTCACGCTTGCACTCTTCAAATTTCCGTAGAATATTGTTGGCTCGATCAACGAACAATTTTTGAATGTCTCTTAAACATTCCTCTTGCAAATCTAATGCTTCTGCTCTACCGATGTAGCCCGGATTTCCAATACGTGCTAAATATGGTCTCAAGACATCAATCTCGTTGCTTATCAGTGAGCTTCTCTCGCGTTCTCTCTAAAGCAACAAAGGTATAATTTAGTTTACCTCCTGCAGGACATTCCAATGAAAAAATTGATTGCAAATTAATGAGAGAAAAGAAGAAATTACCCTCAGTTGTAGGGTCTCGATGGAGCTACGATATTTATCAAATACGGAAAACCTGAGCATTGGCGAAGCCTGATCGAAAGCTCTGGTCTTTAGTATCGTGGAAATTTCGGCCTCGGTTAGTCGAATAAAGGACATTGATCTCTCCTCTTCGTTTAGATGCGTCTTCAACTGCTCGTACAGCTCGGATTCTGTTTTTGGAGCAGCCATTGGATCCGGCTGGCATATAGAAACAGTATAACAGTGCTATATCAACTTGACTATTGACCCGAGTCGAAAAATTTGGTCTGTCTTTAACCTAAAATTTAGTTCAAAACCAGCTCTCTCTCTCTCTCTCTCTCTCAAACACTAAGATCTTAGATCTGGTTTTGCACCGATTAGAGGGAAATCAGCTCAAAAGCAGGTCTTATTTTTCGACTCGGGGCGCGCAATTTAACAAATGTACACATGATTGGCTCGAAGGGAAAGAAGGCAATCGAGTCTTACGTCATAGATCGTTGTCATCGAAGCATTGTAGACCAAACGATCACCTCTGTTCGCCATTAGAGGCCTCACAAAGGTATGGACAGCTCTGGATATGGCACCTTCCTCGTAATGAAACTTTAAACGTATTTCGTTTTCCCCAATAGCAAATTCTTGTATAGCAATATCTTTCGAAGCTGGCACTGCTTTGTTTCTATCATACTTCTGAGAAATCATCTGAAAATTAAAAATACAAACTCCTATAAGTGTGCAAACTTTGTACTTTTGAAAAAAAGGAGTAAAACTCTACCCAGATCTGTCGAGACCCCAGCTTTCCCGGAGACGATTTCCTGTTCTCAAATGAATACTGAACTTCCCTAAAAAACAACATTGTTAATTATCGTCCATAAGGAAATTATATTGAATTTTTAAGAAGATGCATAACTTGTAGTTTACCGATAATAGAGACGATCTGGTCTTCCTACAAAATGTTGTATTATACGCAAGGGTCCCGTTTGAATAGTTAGCAGTCCATCGGATCGTACGTTATAATATTGCAGGTGTCTTTTAGCTTGAAGAGTATCGCCATCATTTTCGTAATATTGGTGCTCCTTCAACTTGTCTGGTCTACCTCTGGCGTAACGTTCCTTAGCCAGTTTGGTACCGAGATCTCTCTCTACCTCCATTAAATTATCGCTTCTATTGCTATATTTCTCTCGAATCTCCAAAGGAATCAGATAGTCCAAATCTTCATAGATCGTTATCCTCTGCACCAGTCCATCTTCTTGCACATAAGGCGCGTACAGTTCGACTTTGGTTCGTTTGTAAAATATCGTTTTATTTCCATTGGGATAACGCTTTTGGTAATCTATATATATATATATATATGATTGTAAAGCATGAGAAGGAACAAATGTTATGCTACAATGTATTGTATATACATATATATAACTGTGTATATAGTAAAAAGTACCTAGTTCAGAAATACGTAGCCGTTGGACGTAGGAGAACTCCATATCAAAATTTTTCTCGGCTCTTATTGTAATATCCGGTTCCGTATAGAGATCGTCGCGGGTCTCCCAGGGTTCTCCAGGAAGCAGATGTTCCCAGAGGTGAATATTGGTCAGATCCCAAATAGTGGAGGCGCAAGCGTTGGCGCATTGTTGCATGTTGACCCAATAATTTCGGTCGTTCCAAATACTCTCGACGCCCAAATACAAAAGCTTCGCTTCCTCGCTGCTTGGATCGTAGGATAAACCGGAAGATGGCTCTATAAAAATTGGTCCCTTTATCTCCTCTGAGCGCGGACTGCGTTCTCCTGGCAAAATTAACACCCAGAAATGGATTCTGCGTCCGAACAGTGGGTCCAATGGAAGCCTCTCTTCTCTCTAAAATTTTAATCGATCGTTAAACACGAGATGAGTGTTCCTCGACATTTCCATAGATTATTCGGAACTCAAGGTCAATGTATACATGCACATGCAGGGCAAGTGCAGTGTAACAGTGACGTGACTATAGTTCAAATTTCAAGACGTAGTATGGTGCATGTAGAGCATCGCTCTCAATATTTTTTCCACAAATTTTTCTCCTCCTCCTTGGTCCCAACTTTCTCCAATTTAATTGTTTTATAACGTTAACAAAATTATTCTACGCTTTCTA
Organism: Prorops nasuta; assembly: GCF_024137725.1. Classification (NCBI taxonomy): domain Eukaryota; kingdom Metazoa; phylum Arthropoda; class Insecta; order Hymenoptera; family Bethylidae; genus Prorops; species Prorops nasuta. The sequence goes on from NW_027116810.1 coordinate 6,021,133, forward strand.
AATTAAGTGAAAGTGACTGACGAAATTGATTCATTTTTTAAATAATTCCAGGAGAGGAAATACTTTTTCATTTTTTCATTCTTTCTTCGCTAAGTACTATAAAAGCCACATTGGAATAATTTTAAGAACTCGAGTATCTTTTGCAAATTTTCGTCAAGATTTTTCTTCACTCTCCTCGAAAAATTAATCTCAAAATACTTTGGCTGGCATAATTGCTATGTGGTTGTTGAAAGAAGGAAAAGAAACTAAAGTGTACTTGCTCCTATAGGGAACGTGCACATCAACACAATGATAGTGAGATAAGAATATGTATTGGTGTATATGCATACTATCGGCGCAAACTATCGGTCAATTTTCGCAGTTTTAGGGTGTAATTTATTTATACGTACACGGAGAGAATATTACAGTACAATTTAGTGAAAAACACAATCAATTTTACTGTATTTTAAAGTATGGTTGACATAAGTCTGCATTACAGTACATTTTAAAGTGTATACAGTAAAAACTCGAAACCAAGAATATCTATTGTGTATATCACTGATTTTTGCAAGAAAGCATGGGAAATTTTATTGTGGTCCCAACAGTAAAAGTTTTGCAAGAAAACATGGGAAATTTTACTCTGGTCCCAACAGTAAAAGCTGTAGTAAGAATTAATACTTGAATTTTTACTGTGTTAGCACTGCAAATCTTAAAAACGAAAGATATGCCCCCCACCATTAACACATTTTTCACTGACATGAAAGGCCCTATTATATCACAGTAGCATATATATATACGTATATTTTTTTTATCTGATTTATAAGTGTATATGTATGTATAGTCACAACTTACCTTCTGACCGAACTATACAATTTTTCCTTGTAAAAAAACCATATACCTTGACGGGACTCGAACCACGGATCCTGTGATTACTAGTCCAGCGTTTAACCCACTCGGCTATCTGCTCCTTAATAACGTATAGGCTTAGAATTGGACTTTCATTAAGCTCCACGTAAAAGCGGGCAGATTACCGATTTTGTTCAAAATAAAATATGTTAAAATATAAGAAAATACAAGAGTTTTGGCACAAGTTAAAGCGAAAATTCCTTTTTTATTCCGGGCATACAGGCGGTCAAATTTTATATTTTTACTGTTTTTAGTAAAACACATAATATTTGAAAATTCATATTTCCTAAACAAATTAAGATAGAAGGCTCTCGCTTAAACTAAAATACTTAGAAATATTAATATTTTAATAGAAAAATATAAAAAAAAATAATTTGTTATAAATTTTTAACACCGTTAATAAATGTAATAAACATTTAAATTAACAAATGTGTTGTCCTAGTCTGAAAATTATAAAAAAAAACAGATATGTTCCTTGAGATGTCCTCTACAGATAAAAAAATTATAATGTATATAATGTCTTATAGTGTTTATAATAAAATAGAAAACGGTTTTTTCACGATGCGATCTGCCGAAGCTTCTGACCGTGCGCGTCCTGACAAAATAATTTTTTTTTCACTATAAACACCAAGAGAGTATATACAATATCATTTTTTTATCTTTAAATAGCATCCTAAGGAAAATTCCTGATTTTTTTTATAATTGTCAGAGTATGACAACACATTTGTTAATTTAAATTTTTATTAAAATTGCTAATGGTGTTACAAATTTATAGCAACCTATTTTACTTATATTTTTCTAATAAAATATGAATCTTCCTAATTATTTTGGTTTCAGCCAGAATCTTTAATCTTAATTTGTTTAGAAGACATGGTTTTTAAATATTGTACTTTTGCCAAAAACATCAAAAATGCCAACTTTAACAGCTCGCATCCCGGAAAAGCAACATTTTCTTCACTCTAACTTGCGCCAAAACTCTTATATTTTCTTATATTTTAACATTTTATTTTGAAAAAAAAAGAAAGGATCGGTGCTGTAATCCGAAATCTGGTCGCTTTGACGTGAAATGGCCCAAAAGCAGCACGCTTATCCGTGTTAAAAATTTTAGGTCTGTAAAAAATATTTTGGGTTCGATACCAAATTTATTGAAAGATATACATTAAAAGTTTCACCCTATAAAGAAACATAAACTTTAATATTTTCAAAAATGACACACTTATGTAATAAAAAGTGTGTAATTTCTTCAAATGGTGTAAACCTATAATATGTGTGTCGTTCAATACATTTCATCTCGGAACTAAAATATTTTTACACACTTAAGATTTTCAACACGGATAAGCGTGTTACTTTCGTTATATTTAGTGTGCAAACTAACACCAACACATCTAATATAAAATACACATTAATGTGTATAGAATAACGGATTACATTCTGTCACATAACACACTTAGAGTTCACAGTGTAATGATTGTAACGTAGAATTTTGAAATTATGTCACAGGGCGATTTTAGTCATATCCTATTGGGGTCAAGATATACATATTAAGAATAGTACATTTATTATTTAATTTGACGAATTTTTACTTTAATACACAGTAAAAATTACTTTTAACTTTTTACTGTGTTAAAAAGGACTATTTTTACTGTACACTTCAGTAAACATTGAAATGTAAACATTAATTATCGATTGGGTTTACTGCAAAGTTTATGAACTTGATTTTTTCGAAGAAATTATACTAGAAATTACTGTGCGACATTGTAAGTGCTACTGAAATTAAAGCATTTTACATCGGAATGCAGGGTTATGTCAACAGTACTGTGGCTCCACCGTAAAATGTACTGTAATATTCTCTCCGTGTATATAGTTACACATTGACACTTCTCTATCATTGCGTTGATGTGCACGCTCTAAATAGAACCTAATTTTTGACTCGGGCGTTCACTATATGCGTTAACGGGATCCCTCAAGCCCTCTGTAGCCAACATTACGGAACAAAAAACGAAGGAGAAGTGTCCAGCGCTATTTTTCAACCGATTTCAATGTTTTTGGACTTGTTGGAGTCGTTAGGACTCGCACCGTGTCATAAATAAAGCCGTATTTTCCAAAAAACGTAAAAAAATAAAATTGATTAAAAAATCGCATTAATAATATTTAAACGCAAAACAAATCGAAAAATCGGGCTTCTTTATGACGAGGTGCCAGACCAAACGATTCCAACAAGCCCAAAAACATTGAAATCGGTTGAGAAATAGAGTCGTACCATTGTCCCGCGTTTTTGAGGTGGACGAAAACCAAAAATTTTTAGAAAGAAAGCTAGGCTTCCTCCCCTCTCGCGGCTCACGCTAACGTGTTCCCCCACTCCAGCATCGAAACTTACTGCAAAGCTTTCCTCATATTTACGCTATTCCCCTATCTGTAGCTATACACATATAAATACCGCTAAAATAATGTTGAGAACATTTCATTTCGCCGATATAATGAAATTGCTAAAAATGCAATTATCATTTTGAAATAAAATTGTAGAAAAGGAGATTTCGTAATGCTTGAAATATAAGGCATACGGCGAAACGCGGGACAATGGTACATGCGTATTTCTCAATAGAATTTCATGAGACTAGTCATAACTAAAGCCATTCTTCATGTAGATTGTCCTAAAGAGCTCGCATTTTCGATAAAGCTTATAGTTTTCCAGTTATGAGCGATTGAGGATGGACGTGCGCAACAGCTGATCTAAGCGGGAGAGGAAATATGTATTTGTGCGCCGTGCAACTTCAATCGTTCATAGCTGAAAAACTATAAGCTTTACCGAAAATGCGAGCTCTTTAGGACAATCTACATGAAGAATGGATTTAATTATTACTAGTTTCATCAAATTATGTTGAAAAATACGACTTTACCATTGTCCCGCGTTTCGCCGTATGCCCTATATTTCAAGCATTACGAAATCTCCTTTTCTACAATTTTATTTCAAATTGATAATTGCATTTTTAGCAATTTCATTATATCGGAAAGATGAAATGTTCTCAACATTATTTTAGCAGTATTTATATATGTATAGCTACAGATAGGAGAATAGCGTAAATATGAGGAAAGCTTTGCAGTAAGTTTCGATGCTGGAGTGGGGGAACACGTTAGCGTGAGCCGCGAGAGGGGAGGAAGCCTAGCTTCCTTCCTAAAAATTTTTGCTTTTCGTCCACCTCAGAAACGCGGGACAATGGTACGGCTCTATTTCTCAACCGATTTCAATGTTTTTGGGCTCGTTGGAATCGTTAGGTTTGGCACCTCGTCATAAAGAAGCTCGATTTTTCAATTTGTTTTGCGTTTAAATATTATTAATGCAAATTTTTAAACAATTTTATTTTTTTTACGTTTTTTGGAAAATACGGCTTTATTTATGACACGGTGCGAGTCCTAACAATTCCAACAAGCCAAAAAACATTGAAATCGGTCGAAAAATAGCGCTGGACAATTCTCTCTCGTTTTTCGTTCCGTAATGTTGGCTACAGAGGGCTTGAGGGATCCCGTTAATTTAAAATTTTAACAAACTTGCTCGCGCACCGGTCTTTTACATCTAGGTTAAGGCTTTTGCCGCCAATAGCGCCTTCAAGCGGCACAGGCGCTCGACTCTATATAATATATAAATTTAATTTTTTCTCTGATTGAACAATGCGGTGCCTTTAGGGTTTGGGCGCCGTCCGTTTCTTAACAACGACTCTACAATAATGGCCATTAAAACTCGTTTGTTTTCGACGAGCTAGCGTAGCAGCATATTCATCCTTTTTTCTACAGTTTTTTTCTTATAATTCAATTTATAAGTATCCTTAAGTTAGGGGAGGGGGATGATTTCATTTCTGAACTCCACGCAGCGAAAGAATTAACATCGTCGTTTTACTATTCTCAAAGTGGTCTTCCAGGAAGCTGGGATCAAAGAAGAGACGAAAACTTTATAAAGAGAAATGGTTCGCAGTGATGTGGCGAACAAAGTCCTAAAATTTATTGAATTTTGTTCATATGTACATGACTGTTACACCCTGTGAACATACTTGGTATACTTACGAGGATCGCCTCTTCTCGCTGTTTGTCTTTTTGTCGTTGCTCCGCCTCTTCTCTTTCTCTCTCCATTTGTTCCAATGATAATAAAAATTGACTCCTAAAATCTGGTGGAGGCTCCGGTAGGTACTTGACTACATCCTGTTGAGTCTCCACCGACTGGACAGACTGCTCGGATTTTTCGGTAAAAGGACAGGGGGTACGTGTAAAATTGCATTCGACTTGTTCGCGAGATGCATAACCATTCACAATGTACGCGTTGTACCCCTCGCCCAGCAGAAGACTCGTTAATAAAGTTGCAAGCTCGACGTTATTGCCTCGTTGAAAGTGCAGGACCCACGTTGGGGAACGTAAAAAACGTGGCTGAAAACATTATTAATCTGTTATAATGATACAATAATCCACTGAAAAACATGTGAAAGAATAACACGAGGAGAAACAAATGTGGTATTGATTGAAATAATTCATAGACTGAATATTCCCACTGTGAAACCCATTCATTTCATATTAATAAACTGCACTTTAACCCCTAATTGTTGCACATTTTGTGAAATAATTCAATCTTGGTCAGACGAAGTTGGGTGAACGGGGTGAACTCTGTACAAAATAAGCTTAAACATTGTTGTTCTTATGGAACTTAGATGTATCATTATTATTATTATGCAAAATTAGCGCCACGCGTGTTACGATTTAGGGTGATGACAGACGAGTCGGCGGAAGCAACGTAGTGGCCGTAAACGTAAACGTGACTCAAAGCAGACGAAAACGTAATGTAAGCGGATTGGTTTCAAACGGAAAATTTTTGTCCAACGCAGCAGTCGGAACTAGGGGCTGTGAAAATTTAATAATATTTGTTTGTTAAAAAGAAAACGAAAACTGTAAGTATATTTTTAATAAAATTAATTTAATAAAATAGTTAAGTTTTTATACTATTGTATATAATAAATTAAGTATACATTGTGGACAAATATTCGTTTTATTAGGTTAGAATTTTTCTACACCACATGATTTCAAAAGTAGAAAAGATAATGATTTAAATTTTCAAATTTTATTTTACTTTTCTAAAATTTTAGGCAATATGGATCACGTAGATTATTGTAGTGAATATTCTATAAACAGCTTTCCTGACGAAGAAATTGTGGATGATCCTACAAGTTTTAATTCAGACAAAATTAATACAAAAAATGGTGATGAACTTTTAATAGAATTATATAAAGAGAGACCATTTTTATACGATAAACAGGACAACAATTTTAAAGATATAATAATGAAAAACAATGCTTGGAGCGAAATCTCAAAAATTATGAATGATATATATAAATAAAGGTTTGGTGTAATCCAATTATTGTTATTATAATTTACACAAAAAGCTATTTAATTTTTATTGATATCTCCTTATACATTCAAATAATATTTATACCCAACTTTATTGCCAAAAGCGATGCAGTGTGTTAAGGAACAGGTACAATAAAGAGAAAAGAAGACTTCGAGAAGAATGTAAAAGCGGCAGTGGAGCAACAAAACTTTCTACATTTCCGTTTCTTTCTCAATTATCATTTTTAGATAAAGTAATAAAGAGAAGAAGGTAAGATTGTATAGTAAGTTTCTTTTCTTAATTTTATATATTTCATGATATATTATTCATTTTAGAAGCTATACTAACAGTCAGTATTGTGTTAGCAATGAAAGTGACTTCATCAGTGCAGAAGCTTCATTGCATTCTAAGAATACTGATGATAAGGATAATGAAACTTCCAACGAACCGAATAGGAGCTCCATCTTATTTAGCAAAGAAAATATTACAACAAATACAAAAAAGCGTAAAACTAATGAGACAAAATCATTAGAAACAGCAATATTAAGTATGAGCAGTTTTATATCTGCTTACATGGAGAAAAAAAAGGAAGAAACATATAATGCAGATGATGCTTTTCTAGATTATTTAAAAGTGCAATTCAATGCTTTCTCTGAAAATGAAAAGCTCATAAGGAAAAAGATGATTCTGGATGCAATTGTATTACCAATTGAGTAATTGTGATATCTTTATATTTTATAACATATTATGTTCACTTAAATTATAATTTCAGTCACTGTTTTTCTAAAAATACTTTATTTCTGTTGAAAATTTTGCTGCATGTCAGTACAAATGTTAAGAATTTTTATTTGTTTAATTGACTGAGAGAAAAGAATTTTTTATAGTATTTTATACTTAATATTTGCAAGAAAACATGTTATTTAAAACGTATGCAATTATTGCATGAGTATTGTATACATTTTCTTACTATTATAGCTCTTTGTAAGTAACTTAGATGTTTATATGAGTGGTTATATAACACTGAATCGAAAACAGATAATATATTGCTAAATAGTGTGTACAAGAAATGTATGCAATATATATGTTGCAGAAAAACTATTTATTTTGTTTATGGGCAATATTTGCTCTGTAATATTAGTAACTGATATTATTTGAAGATATAAGTTAAAAAGTATAATGGCTTATAATTTATTTTGTATGCAAATAGGTGTATAGAATTTTTTTATCCAAATATACAGTATGAACATATTTTAATCAGTTTCTACAAAATTTAGAACATTGCCATGTATATGCATGTTCGCCTTAAAACCTTTACTAATACAAAAATCTGAAAAACATTGTGATGAAATCTTTTATAAGAATATCCATGTCTTGTTGATAAGTTTAGATAATCCTTTCAATATCATGTGCTATTAGATATAGAACCTGCTTATGAATTAAAAAATTAGTCAATTTTAATTTCATAGATTTCTATTGCATTAGATGGGACGTATCTATAAACAGTTAAATAATTCAGAAGCTTTTACTACGCAAAAGAAAATGTTTAATATATATGTTTAATGGCTTTCATGGATACATATTTTTTTAATATTTAAGATGAGGTTCATGAAGAAAAAATACCTTAGTAAAATATAATTTTATTTACTTACAATATAAAAAACATTTGTCAATAAACATTATTAGTATGGTCTCAACGTTGATTCTTGTAACAATATTTTTTATTTATTATTGGTTTCCATAAGTACCCCTTTGCACATATTCATGTTGCCATTGCACACGACCTTCTGTTGATTTAAAAAAATTAGTTAAGGTGGTTCTCAATTTTTCACCTGCTATTACATTGTTAGTATGTTCACTATGAGTATTTTCATTGAGAAGTGTTAACCAAAGTGTTTTCTAAAATGAGTGAAAAAGATATAATTTGAATTTTTATATAATTGGTTTTTCTTATTTACCTGATTAGGAGGACAACTTGATTCTTTATTGTACATTTTAAATCCAATTTCCTGCTCCTCCTTTAAAACATAATTATGTAAGCAGACAGAAGCACTTGTTATCAGATCTGCTGTTTCTGGAAGTACAGTAAAGGTTGTATGAAAAATTCTCCATTTATTAGAGAAAATGCCGAAAGTGCTTTCCACTGTTCGTCGGGCTCTCGAAATTCTATAATTGAAAACTTTCTCGTCATAGGTTAGATTTCGTTTAGAGCAAGGCTTTACAATCCTATGTGATAATTGAAAAGCATCATCCGCTACAAAATAAGCGGAAGTTTTCAAATTGCTATTAGGAAAAGTCATTTCTTCTTTCGGCAAATGCAATTTTTCATTTTTTAGATTAATTCCTATGTTTGAATCTTTAAAAATACCTGCGTCATTCATTCCTATAAATAAAATACAACTTAAAACAAGTTTGAAATATGTCTAACACTAATTTTATTTACTATTGCTTACCACCGAATGCTCCAATATCCACTAAAGTGAACCTATATAGGTGATCGGAAATTGCCATTAAAACAATGCTATGATATTTTTTGTAGTTGAAAAATAAGCTGCCAGAATTTGGAGGTGCACGTATTCTAATATGTTTGCCATCAATGGCAGTAATGGCACCTACACAGTTTAGTAAGTTCCATTTATTTCAAAATCCAACAGCACACTTTTTCCATTGCTCTTCAGTAGCATCAGGAAAGTATTTTGCTTGTAAAACTTTTATTATTACATGACAAACTTCTTTCACCACATTTCTAATTGTAGATTCATGGCGCTGAAGCTGGCAGAAAGTTTGCCAGCAGAAAGCTTCGCATCGTGTAACATGGACTCGGGCGCCAACTTCAGAGGGAAGAAACATCAGATGCGTTTAATTATTTTGGCTGAAATTTATTGACAGACAAAAATAATTAGAGGCATTTTCAACTGCATATTCTTATGCAGAATTAAGTAACGAAAAGAATGATACTATTTTCATTAGGGAGCTCGACTCGTTTACTAGATTTTTTGGACTCAATATACCAAAATGAACAAGTAAAATTGATATTTCCGAACTTTCTGTCAAGACTTGCGCATAGCAGGAAATTTTTTAAATTTTTTCCAACTGCATATTCTTGTGCAGAATTAAATAACGAAGAAAATGGGACTACTTTCATCGGGGAGCTCGACTCGCGTAATAGTTTTTATTGACGAAGAATGTTGAAATGAAATAACCAAATCGTATTTTCATACTCTTTAGACTTTTCGCTATTGCTTTCCGTCATTTTTTGTTAAGAAAAACTATTATGCGAGTCGAGTTCCCCGATGAAAGTAGTACCATTCGCTTCGTTATTTAATTCTGCACAAGAATATGCAGTTGGAAAAAATTTAAAAAAATTCCTGCTATGTGCAACTTATGACCGAAAGTTGGAAAACGTCAATTTTCCGTGTTCATGTTGGCATAATTTGTCCAAAAAATCTATTAAAGGAATCGAGCTCCCCGATGAAATTAGTACCATTCTCTTCGTTATTTAATTCTGAATAATAATATGCAGTTGAAAAAAATTAAAAAAATTTCCTGCTATGTGCAACTCTTGACCGAAAGTTCGAAAATGTCAATTTTCCTTGTTCATTTTGGTATAATTTGTCCAAAAAATCTAGTAAACGAGTCGAGCTCCCTGATAAAAATAGTATCATTCTTTTCATTATTTAATTCTGCATAAGAATATGCAGTTGAAAAAAATTAAAAAAATGTCCTGCTATGTACAAGTCCTGACAGAAAATTGGAAAACGTCAATTTTCCATGTTCATGTTGACATAATTTGTGCAAAAAATCTATTACAGGAATCTACCTCCCCGATGAAATTAGTACCATTCTCTTCATGATTTAATTCTGCATAAGAATATGAAGTTGAAAAAAATTTCCTGCTACTTGCAAGTCTTGACAGAAAGTTGGAAAACGTCAATTTTCCATGGTTATGTTGACATACTTTGTCCAAAAAATCTATTACAGGAATCGAGCTCCCCGGTGAAATTAGTACCATTCTCTTCGTGATTTAATTCTGCATAAGAATATGCAGCTGAAAATGCCTATAATTATTTTTGTCTGTCAATAAATTTCAGCCAAAATAATTAAACGCACCTGATGTTTCTTCCCTCTGAAGTTGGCGCTCGAGTCCATGTTACACGATGCGAAGCTTTCTGCTGGCAAACTTTCTGCCAGCTTCAGCGCCATTGTAGATTCGCCAACTCTGAAAGACAAAGCTAAGGTATTTGGTGAGTTTCCATTAGCAAGGTACCTATAAAAATATATATTACTTTTTAAAACATACTATAATTTATACATTCATTTCATGAAATATGAAAGCAAATATATATACCGTATAGCAATTAATCATTTTAATTCTGGTTTAAGTGCTCGCCAATTTTTTTTATGCAAATATGGTTCACTCAATTTGAACAATTTTTGAAAATGTTCTATAGACATTCTTGTATACCGATAAAATTGTTCTGGATCATTTTTTATCTCAGGAAATAAATTATTGTAATCTCCTTTTGATTCTCTTAATTGATTTATAGGGCTGACAAGCCATCGTCAATTAACCCATCGTTTTTTTTTCAATAAGTAAAGAATACTTAATGCTAACACACAACTCACTCCAATTAAGACATCATCCTCCAAGTGGTTTTTATTATATTTAAAACTATAATCATCGCGATTCATATTGGCTAAAAATCACATTTAAAATATATGTAGAAAATGCGTATATAATAATGGAATCGAAGAGTAATATTACATAATTACTATATATCATTTACAATATTTTTTTAGCACTATAGCGTAGCCCTATCTTTTGAGCATAAAGTGTAGAAAAATTCTAACCTAATAAAACGAATATTTGTCCACAATGTATACTTCATTTAGTATATAAAATAGTATAAAAACTTAACTATTTTATTAAATTAATTTTATTAAAAATATACTTACAGTTTTCGTTTTCTTTTTAACAAACAAATATTATTAAATTTTCACAGCCCCTAGTTCCGACTGCTGCGTTGGACAAAAATTTTCCGTTTGAAACTAATCCGCTTACATTACGTTTTCGTCTGCTTTGAGTCACGTTTACGTTTACGGCCACTACGTTGCTTCCGCCGCGACTCGCCCGTCATCACCCTTAGGATACGCAAAAGTAGCGAAGGATCTTCTTGGTAGCTCATCGTGTGATCGGTAGTATCCCAAATGGCTGAAAAGTATTATAACCGAAAGGTATTATGGCCGAAAAGTATTTTGGCCGAAAAAGTACTATGTTCAGATGAATGAAAATCTGTCGTAAGCTTTTTACCAACAGTACGTAGTGATAGAATGATGCTTACGACAAATTTTCATTGATCTGAATATAGTGTTTTTTCAGCTTTTTCGGCCATATGAGATACTACCGATCGCTACGTGTTAAGGGCTTTCCACAACCAAGACGTATGACGCTGTCGGATGACGGGCGCATGCGCGTTTCGTATTTCTGATGTTTCAGACCAATCTGACCAGTCCAAAAATGGGTATTTCACCCGACCGGCATCCGACAGCGTCATACGACTTGGTTGTGAAAAGCCCTTTAACGGGATTCCTCACGCGTGCGTTACCAACAGTACAAGTCAATAAACAATTAGTATAATAAAATTCAAATGCGAAGCAAATTGAACAATCGGGCGTTTGTAGGACAATGTGCCAGTCCTAACGAGTCAAACGAACTTAAAAACACTCAAATTAGTTGAAAAATAACGCTGTACCATTGTGCTGCGTTTTTGAAGAGAGGTTACTTTAGGTTATTTCCACTTGAAGAATGCGGGACAGTGGTACAGCGTTATTCTTCATTCGATTTGAATTTTTTTAAGCTCGATTGACTCGTTAAAATTGGCACCTTGTCATAAAGAAGCCCATTTTTGCAATTTGCCTCGCATTTGACTTTTATTAAACGAATGGTTTATTCACTTGTACTGTCGGTAAAGCACGCGTGAGGTGAGGGATCCCGTGAAGGGTGGAATAAAAGTATAAGGTAAACGCTGGAACTACCCGTTGATTATAGGTGCTTTCCTTTTTCACGAAATCTCAGTTAAATCTCAGTTATGTGACTCAGTTGAGTACAGTTTATGTAACTTAAACTGTATGCAAATGAGTCGATCAGACTCACTTTCGGTGTAAAAGGAAAGCAATATATATACACGACGCATTTATTCTCAGATGGTAAGAAGATGGCGCTTTAAAGTAGGACGCAGCAGGTAAGGAAGAAACCAGGTTTACCGACCGAAGATTCTCTCTCAGAGTAGAGAGAGCAGCTGAGACTTTGAAAAGAGGTCGCTCCGTAAGAATTGCATTGGTTTCCGTGATAACGCAAAAGTAATAATAATAACAATGATAAAGAGGAAACATAACGCGAGAGTGAATGTAGCGCCGGTGCATGGATACACTGGCGTATAGTACACACACACATACACAGACAGTCTCGCATAGAGGCGCACACGAAGCAAGCGAGCACGTGGCTTTCCGTTTGTTTGTGTATCTTTCTCCGCTCCTGACCTACGCTATACTCCGTATTATGATCATCTACGCATAGAGTGTACATGTATTATACGTCTGTATAGATGGCAGAGAGGGCGCAGGTGCAGGCGCACACGCACACCTACTTACACACGGATATTTTATACCAGTGTACTGTGAAAAGTACGGAAAGTGAATTTATCACTCGGAAGGCCTCGACAACTACTTTCTCCGGAAACTTTTTATCCGCTAAATTCCGACTGGTGGTAAAACTATTAAACGTCGTTCGCACCTACAATTAAGAGGATTCAGGCGTGGCACTTGTCAAAATAGGCACACGGAAGCAATATAATCGAATAGTGGGAATCGAGTCGCTGCCGAACACACACACGATGCTCTTGAAAATGTCAGCTGGCGTCAGGAAGATAAATGGCCGACCTAATCTAGTTTGCTTTCGGCTTACTGCGATTTTCGTCCTTTACTTTTTTCTCTTTATTTTTCCATTCGGAGCGAGAGTGAGAGAGAAATGGAGGAAAGCGAGAAGAAAGGGATTTGTTAGAAAGGTTGAAAAGGTCGAAAAGAAGAGGAGGCTACGCCGGGGGATCGTGAATTGGATTTGGAGGCATCTTTGAAACGTCGTAGCGTGGAATAGCGTGGAATAGGGTAGGGTACGAAGACTACGAGGAGATGGTCAGTGGGTGGCGTGGCATGGCGTGGCGTGACGTGGTATGGTATGGCGCGGCTTGGTGCGATATCCTCCCGACCCCTTCGCCTACTTCCGTTCCCCTCGCGCCCAAAAACCCCCGGCGCAGAGATCCCCCCCTCCCTGCCCCTCGCCTTCCAGCCGTCTCCCCACCCCCCCCCCGTGGACCCCCCCGGCACGTTTCACCATTCTCGCCCCGCCCCACCCCGCACCTCCGCGCGTCACCCTCGTTCCGCGCGACCCCTTCGACCGGCACCCACGTGGGACGACGACGCAAGACGAGGGTGTGAGGCAACAGACAACGCGGAGATACCAACCGCCCGCCTCCCCCCACCACTCCTCTCCATGCCGCGCCGCGCCGCGGCAGCTGCGCTCAGTGTTTCTCAACCACCGCCTTCCTCCTCTATCCCTCATCCACTTCCACCCACCCTCCTCCACACTCGATAATTAACGCGATAAACTCGCATTCCTTCCTCCAATTTTCTCAACGCTCTCGAGATTTTCCTCAAAGCGAATGAAAAATACTCGCGAGTCTCCGGTAATTTTAACGAGTCGCCGTTTCACGGAGAAGGTTAGGTTAGCACAGAGAGTGTACTATATATTTATGTACGTACTGTGCATAGTATATATATATATATAATAATAGAAGAGAGGAAGCGCATTAATTTAGCATCGGAGGGAGGCTAGAGCATCGAGGAACGAAGAAGGTAGGAATGAAGGATCGCGAATGTGGTTGCGAGGCGAATGGTCGTGACGATCGAAGCGCGACGCTCGAGAACGCGGATCGAAGTGTACAGCACGAATGGTGGAGGGAGGGAGGGGGGGGGGGCACGGGCAGGGAGAGAGAGAGAGACTCGCAGCGACTAGCTTATAGCGACGAAGGTGAAGCCCGGATGACGGGGGGAAACGGGATGGGTCGTGGGGCTGGTGGCGGAGGGGAGGGGCGGGAGGGGGGGGGGGGCTTAGCAGGGTTCCGTTCCGCGAGATAGCGCTTTCCGGAACGCCTCGTCGATGCTGTGCAACTGTTCCTCGTATCGAGAACGTCGAAAGTATATCTTTCGAGCTAAGGTTACGTCGCGAGAATATTCCCGCGAGCCGCTCACGAATTTCGTAATCTATCCGGAACGCGTGATCCTCTACACATGTACGTACACAAACACACGTACGGGCAGCGCGCGCGCACGCGTTAAAGCTGATACACGCTGGAACAAAATTGGAGAGAACCTACGCCGTTCTCCGCGAAGCACGTCCAATTAGCGGACCGAGTCAAACTACCCGGCACTATAACTCTTAGCGTATTAAATACATATTTCATGAAACGAAGATTAAAAGGGAAACTTTGGCTCGATACTATTGATCGACGAGTCTCCATCGTAAGTGTGGGTGGAGGAACAAAGGGAACGCGATGCTTAGAAAATGATCCAGAGAAGACCCCCCCCCTCCCTTGCCCTTTTTTTCTTCTCTCCAGTCATGCCAAGGCGAGCGATAATAGCGGCACGTTATTCGAGTAACGTCGATGAGTTATGTGTGCTATTGGGGCAGTGCTAATGAGGGGGAGGAAGGGGGCGTGAGGTGGAGCGTGGAGGGGCGGGGGAAAGTACAGAATCTTTCGAAAGAATATAATATTGATATAGTGGCTTAGGAGAGTCGGCGGTGTTTGAGGGAGGAGGGAGGGGTGGGGGGGTAGAGGCGGCGGGATTTGGAACGACCGTGTTGCAAGGGTCGTCGGTAAGTTTTTACAGTGGAAAATGGACGTGACTGGCCATGAGTAGGAAGGGGGGAATGGAAGAAATTGGCGCGCGTTTTGGAGGTTAGGCGCGAGTATAGGCCGAAGGGAATTGAGAGGCGATCGGGGAAAGGGGTTAACGCGCGCGTGAGCGTTGTACACACTCGTGCATAGACGTGTGTGTACACTAGTCGGAAGGATGGGGAAGGGGTGGTGCGCGGTGCTTGGAGATAGCGCTTTTCGGAACGCTCGGATGTCGTGCTCGCAGCTCTCTCAACGGCGGCGTATCGAGGACGTTATCCGTGGACGCGACCAAGGGGGTTTGCGAGAGTGTGCGAGTGCGTTCGTGTTGGTCTGTGTCGTACGTACGGGGAGGTGGGAGGGGGGGGGGGGGGGGTTAGCGGGAAGATGGAGCGTCAGGGACAGCTGGGGCGGGGGGGGGGGAGGCGCAGTGTCGGGCGAGCGAAGCAACGAATGGTGTAGACGCGCGTGCTTGTGTGTGTGTGTGTGGTGCGATGGAACGTAGGAGAGGAGGTGGGGAGGGGGGGGGGGGCAAGGCCTAAATCAGGGGCGATCGCGGCATAGCAGCCGAGAGCAGCAACGTCGCTGGTCGCGCCGAGCTGCTATCTCTGAATATGCGAGGCGCTATTTGGCGTGGCCGCGCGCGTACCTAGTACCCGGTATTACTAGATACTAGATAGCGCGCGCGCCTAGTCCCTCCCGCCTATGTATATATATATATATATATATATATATATGTACCATCGACTCTACCTCCATATAGACTGACACGCGCGCACAAGTAAACAGATCCGCTCTATGTACACAAGGATCTAGCCTCGACGAGCCTCCACGTCCATGTGGCCGAGCGCGCGCTATCTCCCTTGTATATATGTGTGTGTGTGTACGTGTTGACGCGGCTTGGGCTTGTGTGCCAAAGGTGGCCAAGGGGAAAGCTCGGTCTGGCTGGGCATCCTCCTACACGCGCACACGTCCATGCAGAGTCGCGCGTTAATGCTACCATATTGGCATGCTATATATATATGTGTATGTGTGTGTATTGGTGCGCAGAATCGCGCGAGCGTCTTTACACCTACGCGCTTGGCACAACATTCACGCGCGCGTCCAAGGCCCTCTCCCCTCTCCTCTCTCCTCGCGCCATCGGAAACCGCGACGCTCTTCAGAAAACTAGCAGCATTGCTGGTGTGTGTGCTTTGAAGAGAGAGAGAGAGAGAGTTGGCTAAAGGGAAAAGGAGAAAAGCTCAAAGTCCAGCAGCGTGTTGTTGGCTTATCGCGGTGGACACGAGCAGAGGGCCGCGCGCACCAACGTATAAGCTCTATTTCGCGCTCTCCTAGCCAAAGGTCAGAGGTCACTCGCCAACGGACTTCCCCCTCCCCCCCTCCATCCTCTTTACTCTCCAGCGTTGCCATCCACCTTCCTCCACCCCCCACCACCACCACCCTTCATCCACAACCACCTTTGCTCGCTTAATTCGACGCCCTTTGAAATTCCGCGAAAAGCCCGTTTGATATCTGGCTTGCTCGTGCCCCCCCCCCCCCCCCCATCGGTCTACGCTCACAAGGCTGGCACTCGCGCCGCTTCACCGCGGAGCGCGCGACCTTGTTTTTATTTTGGATTTAGCCGCAGAGACGACACGAATGCTGTCGAAAGGTCGGAAGTACGTCGAAATTTCTTGCCTGCTGGAATGTTGAATCTAAATTTGTCCCTCGCGCCTTCGTGCTTGTATCAACGCGTAGACACGCGCGCACCAATGGTGCTCCAGTGTCAATTTTTCACTTGTACTTTTATTCGTCGCTCGAGATTCCAGCTCTCGCGGATCTTTCTTCTCCGTCTTTCCGTGAATTCCCGAGTTCTTGAATTTTTCCGCCAGAGTCGAGAGTCTCGTACCTAAACTGTTTACGTTTCTTAACTCGCGTGGTATTATCAAAATTGGCTGATAATTTGGCACTAGGGGGGAGCGTCATCTCTCATTCTCTCCCTCCCTCTCTCTCTCTCTGGTGTGGTATACCATAGGAGCACAAAATTCCACGCGGCTGCCCGTCGACTCGTGTCAAGGCAAAGCGTTTATGGAACAACAAAGTGCTTCGGAATCGTCGAGGAAAAACCAAAAATGGCGATAGGCGAGGGGGGAGGGGGGGTGATGAACGTTATCATAAATCTTTATGGCTATCACGGTAGTTGTTGGTTTATTAGGAAATAATGGCTGCGTAGACTCGTTATTCGTAAAACAGCGGAGCAACAAGAGCGAAACTTTGTCGAGCGACTGAATGGATTATAGCGTTGATTGTGGAGAATGAGAGGGGAAAGACCGGCACGAGACTAGGTTTAAACTTTATAGGGTCGGTATCTATTCACTTTCGTGGCATAGGCAGGAAACACGGTAGAAAGGGGAGATTGTTGATCTTTAGCTGGAAAATTTATGAAACTTTGCATTTCCAGCTGAGAGGGGGGGGGGGGGGGGGAGAGGGGAGCTGCGCCAATAACGAAGGATCGCTCGAGAAACTCGCGATTATTCGTCGATTATAAAACGTGGGATAAAAATCGAAAGGAAAATTGGTTCGAGGAATTTAGGAGGAATCGTGGAAAATCTGTCGCGAAATTAAATGTGTGCGGATAGAGAAGGATATATGTATATGTAAATAAGAATGGCGGTATAAGGGAATTTGTCAATGCACTGGTTACCTACGTGGTTAATGAAGATCGATGTAAACAGCTGAGTTTCATAACGAGGAGACACATCGCGAAGTAAGCACCTCGTTTAAAAAGGCAATAAATCAAAGTTCACTACCAACCATTCATATCTCATGAATACACCGTAGTCCTATCATTATCGTATCAACATACATTTTACGGTCAATCTCCTCCATTTACTCGCACCTTCAACGCTGCCATTAACAGCGTATTTTCTAGTGACAGGAATACCGTATAATAAAGAGAAACCCTTGTAATTACGCAATTACTCGAAATTTAGGGTGGAAAAAAGTTGCTTGGTGGGGGAAATGGAGAGTCTCTTGTGTCTACATGTTTAATGTGCATGGGAAGAAGCTGCGTTTATATGTGCGCTATTCCAAGGGAGAGAGAGAGAGAGAGAGATATGAAAGGCGAAAGTAAAAAATGGGTTCCGCAGGGAGGGTAGCGGTTTCTCGGAAGGGGGACAGGGGGTCCATCCTCCTATCGACCTTACAAGGTTCACGGCAACGGTATATCAACACACGCGCATACTCTGTAATATCTATATATATATATATATATTTACTACGCGTATGAACGCTCGGGTCTTTAGAGATACACGTGTTTCTGACATCGCGTCGACGTTACACAGAACACACGCGTGCGATTGTGCTACACACACACACACACACACATATATATCTCGAGGATAGTTGCACGCAGCACGGTGGATGGAAGGCTCGGAGCCGGTTTTCAATGAGCTAGAGAGACACTGCTGGATCTGGATGAGGACGGAGAGGAGAGGAGAGAGAGAGAGAGAGGAGGGGCCACACGAAAGGACCGAGGAGAAAGATGGAAGTAGGAACGAAGCGGACCGATAGAGAGAACGACCTTTGGTTGGGGTGGGACGGGGAGGAGGGGGGGGGGGGGGAGATGTATTGCGAAGATGTGCGCGGGCGCACTCCTCTCCGGCTGCGAGCGAGGCGATAGAGACGAGGAAAAGAGAGGAGCAAAACTGGCCGAACGGAGAAAGCTGTGTAAAGGGGCAGGGAGGGGGGGGGGAGGAATATAAACCCTTATCGAAATCGTGATTCACCCTACATTCTCCGGAGACCCCCTAACCTATTAACATCCATATCACAATAACAGATACACGTGTATTCGGTGTGCAGAGAGTTGCCGTATTCTCGCACGGTCTATATATATATATATATATGTGTGTGTACTCGTTCTCGCTTACCTTCCTAATTGCCACCAACTTGTTCGCTACGGCTACGCTGAAAAATTGCCTTCATTTCCCTCGGACTCTCCATCTCCCTCTCATTCTCTTCCAACCGCCCCCCCCCCCCCCCTGCGTCCCCCTTCACCCCATTCCTTCACTCTCTCTCTCTTTCGGTACGACGAGAGACTAATTGTTTCGTAGCAACGAACCGTCATGAATGAACAGGAATTCTACGTGCGATATTCTGTCGCGCGCGTTTATGACCACCGCACATATAGCGTATAGACCGGTGTGATCCAGTGTACATACACCCCTGTAACCACATTCGTGTAATATAAAGTTTGCGACTCTTTGATAATTAGATCTCTCTTATTGTGCGATTTGGACTATTTGTAGGAGAGTAATATATATATATATATATATATATACGTGTGTGGATTAAATGGATTCATGGTTAAAAGTTAATTGGTAAACAAAGACACTTGGCGTGTACGAAGAGATTGGATCTCGTCGAATCATTTACTCGCTACTTGGGATTGTCCTCTTAAAAACCAAGTTTTTTCGTTAGAGGAAACTTTTTAAGAGTTTTGGGGAACTGGTGTTAAACAAGCATGGCGTGAAACAATGAAGATATATATATATATATATATAGAGAGAGAGAGAGAGAGAGAGAGAGGAGTATATAAAGTAGGAATTTTGGTGGATGCTGATGTGGAAACGATTCGAAACGGTCGACTCAAATCTGGACCGATAATTACAGAATGAATAATCGATGGGTTGACAAAAGTAGATTTGGGTAGCCTGGAAAAGGATGGACGCAGAGGATCGCGCGCGCGCGAGAAAGAAAATATTCAGTGAAATCTTTTTAGCGAGCGCGATACAGTGGCATTTATCCGATTAGCAGTAGTATTCTCTTTCGCCATTATTTCGATATAGGTACGTGTCAAAATGGTTTTCCGTTTAAAAAGTGCATTAGCTATATTAAGGGGAATAAATTCGATCGGTGGGTCGATGCGCGCGAGTCTGACGTTTTTAGAACGCAAGTGCATATATAAGAGGAGCGACGGTTGGTAAAAAGTGGAAAAACTGAAAATATCCGGCGAGCACAGTGGAACGACGACGAGGTGCTCGTTGCAGACTGATAATTAATAAACATTAACCTATCTTTAGTAGCGGCTGCAGCCTTTCATCAGGCAACTAATTAATTTTCATGTTAGCGTCCAGTACCAGTACGAGCATCGATCCTGTACGGGAAAAATGAGTTTATTAAAAGCAGCGATAACAGGATCGCCGTATACAAAGATAATAATATATCCCAGAGCTCTTCTCTGCTCCGGGTATATAGTATACATGTACAAATATATGTGTGTGTGTGTGTGTGCATTCAAAGAACAAAGAAAGGAATGAGAAAGACGAGTGAAAAATCTCTCACCATGCACAAGGACGTGTGATATAGAGGTGAATCAATCTCTCCTATAATTAATACGTATATATATATATATATATATATATACTCTTCCTCTTGTATACACACATATATATATATATATATAGTAGGAGAAGGAGGAACGATCAGGAGGAGGGAAATTAGAAGAGAGCGATGAAGGTTTGGTAATTTAAGAGGGCAGGATATTAGAGGGTTTGGCGAGTCGTGGAAAATTTGGGGATTCGCGCGTAATTCGAGATTGTTCGCTTAGGAAAGGTGCATAGCACGGTATAGAGTGGAGTAAGAGAGAGAGAGCGAGGTTCTAGATGGGTTGGGATGGGATGGGATGGGATAGGGTGGAGGAGGGGAAGAAGCAGGGTCGTTAGGAGGTTCGGTGATGCGGTGTACGGCAACGGGGGTGCTTTGGGAGGAATGGAAGAGGGTTTTCGGACGGACACCCAGTGCATCGAGATAGATAGGTAGATAGACGTCCGGATAGATGCATGCCGCACGGTGCTGGTGGTGCTGGCGTAAGGGATGCCAAAAGGGTTGGATGGGGGGACGAGGGGGGGGGGGCAGGGATGGCTCGTCGGTGAAGCCGATGCCAACGAGCTGGGTTCTCCGAGAGAGAGCAAGGGGGGTAGTGGGCGGAGGGAGTTGGGTGGCGGGCGGTGGGCGGTGGTTCTCTCGCTGATTACGTCGCAGGATGGCCAGGAGAGAACGCCGAGAGGATGCTGCTCCGCCGTGGTGCGCGGAGGAGGCCGCTTTGCTAGATAGAGGCGAATATATCCGCAATGTCCTACCACCAACCCTATGCTAGTGCTCTACAGTCTCCCTCGTACCACCACCCGATCCAACCCAACTCAACCCAGGCCACCCCCACGTCCACCACCGCCCCCCGCCCCCACCTCCCTCGCGCGCGTTACCTTACCTCGGTGCTTCGCCTCACCCCAACCCCCACGTTCGTACACTGCTCTATAATACTGTATATAGTCCCTCTCTCTCCCTCGCGTACATTCCTCTTATACCTACACACACACACAAACACAGATGAGGAGACATAGGTGTGTTGCTGCTTTCCTTCCATCCTGGCTCATCGAGCCCCTCGACCCGCTCTGTCCCACTTTATCTCCGCGCCATCGAACGTCGTTCCTCCTTCTCGCACGCTAGTTTCCTACCCCCCTTTGCGCCGGATCTCACCCCACGATCCGCGCTCCACGCTCCCCGCTCGTCCGCCGTCCTACGTCCTCCTAGGTGGCAAGGCCCTAAGCTAAACTAAGCTACGCCTGGATAGGATAGCGTGGCAAGATAGGATGGCTCTGAAGGTGGCCGTTTCTACGAGCCTGTGTGTGTGTGTGTGTATGTTGGTTGCTGCCACTCTATATATATATATATATATATATATAGAGAGAGAGAGAGAGTGTCGAAGAGAAAGGGGTGGAGAGGATTCCAACGACGACGGCGATGTCTGTGGCGATCGCTACTATAGCGCAGGCAGGCAGGCAGCAGACCCTCGCCCTTCGTCCCTCCGAATGCCTCACCACTACTACAGACGCGACCCTCTTCCAACGCCAACACCCACGGACCCTCCGGGGGGTTAGTTAGGGGTGGTATATTGACGGCCGGCGTCGCGAGGACGCCTATACTTAGTGTGCCGGCGAACCGACGCTAGGCATCTCCCTCGAACAACCCCCCCCCCCCCTCCCCTCCTCCTCATCTCTCACTACCCACCATCCTCCTCCTTCAACCACCCGCCGCCACCATCACCACCACCCCCACCCAACCCAGCGGTCCATCCGAGTCCACCGAGCCAATCCCCCCGAACCCCGCGACACACCGTCAACGCCACTCCCCCCTCCCACTCCCCCTCCGAGGCCTCGGGGTCTTCCTAGTTATACGAGGGCTATGCTACCACCAGGACTAGATAACTGCCTGCCTGCCTGCCTGCCTAGCTTGGCCTGGCATGGACTATCCAGACCTCTCTCGGCTCTCTCTCTCTCTCTCTCTCCGCTAATCGACGAACACGCAAGCAGTAACACGCGACTTTTGCGACGTTGTCGATTTTACCTCCTTAAGCTAGCAGCTTTAATCCCTCTCCAAACGAAAAACTACAGACTCTTC
Organism: Prorops nasuta; assembly: GCF_024137725.1. Classification (NCBI taxonomy): domain Eukaryota; kingdom Metazoa; phylum Arthropoda; class Insecta; order Hymenoptera; family Bethylidae; genus Prorops; species Prorops nasuta. The sequence goes on from NW_027116810.1 coordinate 6,043,771, forward strand.
TCCTATATCCAGCTTCTTTATATATTTCATAACGTTTGTTCTCTCGACACTCGCTCCTTCTAAAAATAGCAATAGCTATAAGCGTAATACACCGAAAAGCAATCTTCGTTACACTCAATTACATATACTGCTTTACATATATATATATATATATATATATAGAGAGAGAGAGAGAGGGAGTGACGTGTAATGTCCGAGTGACGCGATATAAAGTTTGATTTTTAGTCGTTTCCTCGAAGGAGCAGAAAGCGAGCGTGTATATAATCATTATCATTTCATTGTAGGTATATAGTTTGTTATGGTGTAGGAAAAAGGAAATGGGCACGATTTAGTCGTGGAAAAAAAGTCGAGGCCTTCCTAGAATAGAGGATATGGTAGGTGGGGGGAGCTAGGTAGCATAGTGTTGGTGCGAGATGAGATAAAAAAAATGAGAAAGCAGGATCCAAGGTGGGCCTGATTACGGCCCTGACACAGCCGCGCGGTTCGGAGAGGGGGGGGGGGGATACGACTGGTCGGTCGGACGATCGTAATTCGTAGCTCGCGATTCTCGAAAGGCCGAGCGAAGGAACGATGAGACTGCTGCGAGAGTCGTTGGTTCCATCAGGGGACGACGAGACTGGTCCACCCGAAATTATGTACACGTCGAACATGATAACGAGGATACACGCGATGGCTCCACGCTGCGAACAGGAACGCGTCTCCCCCTCTCTCTCTCTCTCTCACTCAGATCCCCAAGAAAACGCCATTTCCTCCGTTAAAGCACAACTCTCTCAACGTTCACCGTGATTATTTTTCGTATCCGATTACAACTTTTAGCCAACGGTCTTTATCTGGTCCAGCGAGGAAGTCGTTGGTTATGGAAGAGTGGTTGTAGAATATTGCGAGAACGAATATCCTTGTTACTCCTTGTGCTACGAGTTAGCTATTGTTAAATAGTCTATATTGTATGTGAGTGTGTGTGTGTGCACAGTATATAATTGATGGTTTAAATCTGTCGGAAAGAACGAGTGAAGAACTTGTTACCGAAACGTTTTATTTACCATTTCCTATGTTCATAATGTTTTTCTTATTCCACTATTCATATACCAATTTCACATTTTTCCCCATGTACGATACTGTTGAGGAAGATACGAATGCACGGAATATCGTCAAATTTGTTGGCCCGGACGTATTCTCTTTCAGAATCGTTGCTAGAAAAATGATCAATTTCCAATACTACGCAATTTCGGAAATAACCTCTTGAAATTCAATGGGTGGATTTATAAGGGAGACTGGAATCAATTGTAACACTCAAACTTGAAGCTGCGTCTGTTAATGAAGTTTAAAATCGTTTTCAGTAGCTTTATTCGATACTACAAGATGCTGTAGTTGCAATAGTTTAAAGCTGCCAATGCTAAGTAAGCCACTGTTTGTAGAAATGAGAAAATAAGTTTTCTGAGTTCTTTTCTATATATAAGTGTTTCATCTCTTCCTTAAGGAGATCCATTGCGCGTCGAGAAAGTACTTCCAAATTATCTTTTAGAATTTAAAAAATTTGAATATATTCATAGGGACCAAATTGGCTCGTATTGATCTGCTTAATTAACGTAAAGGCTTATTTTTTGGATTAAAAAAAAAAAATTTTTTTAAATTGGATATTAATAATAATATTTTACTTCCCATCAATAATTTTGAAAAAGGGAGCCTTTACGACGCTGCGCCAAACTTCAACGAGTAATTTAAGATCAAGAAGAAGCAAATATTCCCATAAATGTAGAAGATTTTTTGGAAATACTATTGTAGCGCAACAATGGCAAATTAGCAAATTTTTCCTTGTTGCGCTACAATAGTATTTCCAAAAAATCGTCTACATATATGGGAATATTTGCTTCTTGTTGGTCTTAAATTACTCGTTGAAGTTTGTCGCAACGTCGTAAAGGCTCCCTTTTTCGAAATTATTGATGGGAAATAAAATATTATTATTAATATCCAATTTAAAAAAATTTTTTTTTTTAATCCAAAAAATAAGCCTTTACGTTAATTAAGCAGATCAATACGAGCCAATTTGGTCCCTATGAATATATTCAAATTTTCAAAATTCTAAAAGATAATTTGGAAGTACTTTCTCGACGCGCAATGGATCCCCTTAACCTTGAATTACTCAGTTACTATTGCGTAAATGTTAAAATTTGAAGAATGACTGAAATTGTCATTTATTTGAGCAAATTGTTCAATGTTAAGTAATTTTTATTTAATTTAAAATCAGCCAGAATTTATATAGCATAAACTTTTTTTTTATCCAATGTAGTTCAAAAGTGGACCAAATTTGTAGTAAATGAATTTGTCGTGGCCTGTTTTTGATCTACAAAATATTGCGAATAGGTCAATATCAGGTCTCGTTAGATAAATTTAAAATCTTCGCTTTGTCGGCATTGCGAAAGATCAAAGAAATTAAACTATAAGCAAGACAATATTTTCGACTCCGTCTATGTTGACCAAGTTTTACTCCGCATTATTTTCGAACAATTATTTTCAATGGCATGAAGTAATCTGTTGTCGTTTGTAACGTGCTAATTGAATAGGAAAATGTTAGATGCTTCTATAAAATTCTGTCAACAATAACTCTTTGCATATTGCAATAATTATCCCTCTGATGGTGAATTAAATTTTCAAAAGTTTACAAGAAATACAATTATTTTTATACAAAAGTAAATAGTTGTTATTTTGTTAGTTTACCAAATAAATTTTATTTCTCGATGCACGTTAACCTTTAAATAACATACTTGGTATACCGAATAATCTTCACAATTACTTTTATATCCACGCACTATAGGAATTAGGTACAGGTATGTCACAATCGAAGCCCAGGTGTCCATTGCAACAAATTGCAGGTGATGTACCATATTGATCGTTGCGGCATATATGAATGAATTAAAATATCAATTCGATAAAAACTAAATTTGCATTCTAGACATATGTAGTAAGTATCATCATTTTTATATAGGATTCTTAACACTTGTAGTATCCTTGGACAAAAATTAGACTCGTTTTGTTAAAAAATACATACACATATACACGTGTATAAGGAAAGTTTGGAGAAAAGCGAGATTTTCGGATGTCGAGCTAATACTGGTCCCACCGAACCAATGCAAGAAAAAAGGTAACGGAGCACTCGTGCCCAAAAATTGATGGTTGCCCGGAGAGACTTCTCGGGTGGTCACGTCGGAGTCGAAATAACGCGCGGCGAAGGGACGCAACGTAACGCAACGCATCGAGTTTCTTCGTCGAATCGACCGATTGTTTTTCCGCGGGTCACATCGGGTTCTTTCCTTATCGGTCATTAGGAATGCGTGACTGCGAACGTTCGGCCGTCAGAAGGATTAAAGTCTGGTGAAGAAAGATTACGGGGATAAAGTCGGAAGGGCGAGCGAGAAACTCGATCAGAGCGGTAGTTCAGTGTCACGTTTTATGAGAATAACGTCACTGATGCCTCGTTAAAAGGCCGTAGTGACGTCATCCTCGATATATAGCCGCGTTCTCTCTCGGGTGCCCTAGCCAGCCAGCCCTAACAATGCGCGTGCATCTGTGCTTCCAACTCTTCGCCTCCAATTACACCGCGTACTATACTATATATATATATATATATATATGGACGGAGCAAAATTTCTGAGGAATTTGCGTACGTGTTTCCGGATTGCAAGAGAGACCGTGCTATCTATCTCCCATATTTATTCCTCGCGTATTTTTCCGTAGGCCGCGCACGCACCGACGAAAATTATCACTCTTAGATTATGGAGAGAGAGAGAGAGAGAGAGAGAGAGGGCTTACGGGACAGATAAGGCTGTATACTCTACTGGCTGCCACGTCAAAAGGACTCAGTTCGAGATAAGGTTGTACCGTGGCGAGTCTCGCGTCGTTCCAAAGTAATGAGAAGATTTTGCGACAGCGTATACTATATATATATATATATTATGCATCTTCTGTTATTATATGTATATATATATATCGCTTCAGAGGGCTCTCTCTCTCTCTCTCTCTCTCTCTCTCTCGCTCCGGTGCAAAAACTCGACGGATTAGCCCGAAATACCACGTCCGCGACTCTGGCACGCACTAGAACCATCATTTCGATGACTCAGCCTCCTCGTTATTATCATCTCGATGAGCTAGATCACGTTAAACAGTTGGGATATACTATTACGGAATACACAATCCTATCGAAATTCAATAGGATCGATTTGTGTGAAAATTGATTTCAATTACTTCTCTTTGGCCCGGTTGCCTTTTATAAATATATATATATAACGATCGTTGGTTTTTGCCAATGGACCAGCTACGAAACTTTCGAAAAATTTGCTAAATAATTCCAACGAGGCAAATAAATCCGAGTCGTTTGTATCGATTGCTCGCTCAACCGCGCTAATTAATGAGAGAAAAGGCTGTGCTTATATATATATACGTCTAGCTTCTCTCCTATATAGTATATAAGAGGGAGTTTTGTTTAGATATAGGAAGATGAGAGGGAACGGGCCAAAGTCATTAAACTCGTCTATATATATAGATATACAGTCTGCTGGTATGTACGTGCATGAGATAATGCTCCCAGCAGGAATTTGTCATAGCTGCGAGTTTAACGGTTTTACTTTCTCGTCGTCCGCGCGACCGAAGGAATAAACAAGGAGAGGAGGGGGGTGGATAAAGTCACTCGTGATGTGGGACTGCAGGTCTTTCCCCAGCCTCTCTCGCGTCGTGGTGCTTGCACGGAGGATTCACCTGCTTCTCAATACAAATATATATCTCGTGGATGGACAATTTTTTCGTCATTATCGTACGAAACATGACAAAGGATCCGTTTGAATATCGATGAGACAACTCGGCATCCCCGGAACGCGAATCAATCCTTCCGACGAATTTCCACTCTGGCAGAAGAAGTCGCTGCGTACTTTCACTCCTGCCATTCTCATTTTCGTCGCGAGACCGCGATATTTCACTCGGTCGTTCAAGCGGCGCACCGCCAACTGCCATAACTCCCGTGGAACGATGGAATTCTTCTGGAAGAAGTCTTCATCGTTGCATCGTATACGAGAGCTGCGAAAGAACGACCAGCAATGGCCCTCTTCTGACTTTCGATATTCGTTGAACAGATTTATGCTAATTCCTCTTAAATATTGATTCTGCCCCCCCCCCCCCTATCCTGATGTGTGATCCTTACATAATAACGGAAAGGTTCGGCTCGCTAACGCCCGTTCCTGAGAATCCAGTGAATCTCGACGGTTCTCCACGCGGTTTTCTCTCATTCCCACTAAAACCTTGCGATAATCGATGTAATATATATATATATATATGGTACGCGAGGGATAGCTGTTCCATCTCGATCGAGCGTAAATGTAAATAAAGTTCGACAAACACGCTCTTCCTCGACGCTCGTCCAAGAAATATCGGATCGTCCTAGCGAAGCCTGAAAAATTCCGCTTCATCTCTTCTTTTTTCGTTTCTCTCATGAGGCTAGTAATCGAGGCTGCAAGAAGAGGAAGAAAAAGTGGAGGATGATGAGGAATTTCAGGACGAAGGATGGTGCAGGGGCCGTCTGGACGGGACACGCGAGCACGCGTGCCTCGTTCCGGACGGGAACGATATTTTATGTACGATTTATCCCAGATACTGGCTGATCGGTCGGAGGAAAGGCGCAAACTTGTCGAGCGAGTGGAGTTGGTATGGAGGAGAGGAGCGCGAGAGGGAGGGGGGGGGGGGGGGGTCGAAAAGGAGTTTCGGTAGGTCGAACCCGTTGAACGCGAAGGAATTGGGGGGAGAGGGGGGGGGGGGGTGATCGCGAAGAGACGTCGTCAAGTTACCGCGGCTGAAATTATCGGTTGGCTGGCGACAGCAGCAGCGCCTCGTCGCTGAGTTTGCCGAAACCAGGAGCGTATGTATATATATATATATATGTCACGATCGAACGAGACTCTGCTCCACTCTACGTATATATATATATATATATATATATACGCGACTACACTGACCACTCTCTCTACATATATTGTATATACTCTGTTAATTAATCCTACTGGTCTCAAAGTGTCACACAACCCTCGAAACTTCAAATACCGAGAAAAAGCCTTGAATCTGGCACCCGTAATCCTATATAGGCTAAACTCGTGCATATTCTTAGCGGAACACGTGTATCTACGCATTGCGGCAGTGCACTTTCGACGCGAGCGTTGAGCACCGCCACTGCGCGCCTATCGCGCTATCCCCTTTAAAACTCAAACAACACTGGTAGGATTTCCACCGGCCTCTCTCTCCTCCGCGACAATTTTATTCATAATTTTATGCCTCCTATAGGTAATAAAACTCTAATCATTTTACAATTGCTCCGAGTATCGCTGGATCAACGCTTTAAACTTTTATCGTTTATTTAAATATATACACACACGTAGGAAGGATATTATTAGCCGCTATTAGTTCTGAATGAAGAAATTGTGGGCAGATGACTCGATCTATATATATATATGGTGAGGTGCAATGAAATGATATATACATATATATGAAAGACGTTGATGAGTAATAAAAGGAAGAAGAAGAGACGCACGCGTGTGTAGAGGATCGCGTTATGGATGAAGAGGTTTCGTCTATTTGGGGAAGTTAAAGGGGGGGGGGGGGATGTTGTCTCGAGTTAAAAATGTAATTGATAGGAAAGGTGTACGCGCGTCTTATATATATATAGTTGCAGGCGCGAGAGGGCGGAGTAAAAGCGTGGAGAAAGCCATTGGAGGTGCAGGGGAGTGCAGTTTCCTCAGTCTTTTCTCCATTAGTCCGTGACCTCGTTGGTCGCCCGGCGTAAATTCGTCAGCGAACGAGCGAGCCGCGATGTCCGCGCGCGCGTTCCTGGACACCTTTCCTCGTCCCGCCCCACCCCCCCCCGGCGCGACCCCCTCTCCCCCCTCCTTTCCCTCGCCTCTCCATCGAACCCCGACGACCGCACACACATACACGCGCGTTTACGAAACACGAACGCGGAGCCGAAACACGCACACACACACGTAGATCCGCGCGAGGAGGGTATTACACGCACACATTCGCGAGAGCGCTCTCTTGTCTCGCGTACACACACACACACACACAGAGGACGCGGAGAGCGAGCTGGCCATTCCGTCGTTGCTTGGTTCCCTCTCGCGAGAGTGCGTTCGATCGACCTGAATTTTTTTCCTCGCTCGAATCGGGAGCCCTGTGAGAGCAATTTCTCGACTCTTCGCGGGGTGCTCCCCCCCCCCCCCAGCCCTCCTCCTTCTCTTCGTCCTCCTCCTCGTCGTCGTCGTCGTCGTCGTCGTCGTCGTCGAGGAAAACCCCGAGGAAAATTGTCCGATCGATCTGCCTTCGGTCTTCGGATCCGAGAGCGCAACGACGGAGACAGTTGCTCTATATATATATATATATATATAGCGTTTGCCAGTGAGCGAGCCAGCGAGAGAGAGAGAGAGAGAGAGAGAGAGGGAGGGATGACGAGGGTCGAGAGGAAAGCTACGGAGAGTGGGGAGAAGGCGCGTGTAGGTGTATGTAGGTGTGCGTGGACACTGGGCAGCACCGTAGTACGTGTTGGTGCGAATTGGCGTGCGCGGGTGGGCGACGAGCACCGCTTTAAGCCACGTCCACAACGCGTGCGAGAGACGAGAAATCGATTCCGCGAAGAAAAGATTTTCAGAGAGAATCCCTGGTCCGTATATATATATATATATATATAGAGAAAGAGAGAGAGAGAGAGAGAGAGAGAGAGAGAGAGGGAGAGAGGAGGGTACAATTGCAAGGAGCGCAGGCAGAAGAATGATGCAGGTGATGGGCCAGGTGCAAACTGGCAGACTTATCGCGCATGCTTTCGTCAAAGATTGCACGCTTTCCTCGCTCTATTCAATATTTCCATGCAAATACCGCAAATACACACGCATGTAGCTCGGGTTTGATCGTAGGTACGGATAGGCGATGATCATGAACACGAGCCTCTCAACTTTGTCATTCGAATCTTGATAGCGATCTAATTAAATAGTTCTGGATGGAGAGCGTGTGGCGATTACCGCCAGAGATTAATCCTCCTATAATTCATTTCACTGCTTAACCAACTCTAACGAGTGTTAATTTATTGAATTATAAAAGCTGCGAAGCGAGAAATAATCGTGCAGTTTTCTGTGTATAGAGATATGTATATATAGTCGTGAGAATAGAGGGATTATCGCTACGATGGAGTTGGAGTGAAATAAATAATTTCATTCGCGGGGCACACACACACACAGAGGCTGCTTCTGCCTCGATCCTTTCAATGATTGCTACGACACGGTTGTGATCGAGATTCTAGTGACGGTTATATATATATATATATATATATAGTTTGTACTGTGCGAAGAATGAAAAAATAGGGATAGAAGATTGATTTTCTAGAGAGAGAGAGAGAGAGAGAGATTAGGGATTCTCCTCTCTCTCTCTCTCTCTCTTCTCCTCGATTAGTATCCAAACGATTGTGAGGTCCGCTTTAAGCTGGTAGGGTACTGATCAGGATGTGGTACACGTACCACCACAGCGAAATCTTAGGAGGATGGGGATCCGCTAACTACCTCCTATCTGCTCTCTGCCCGAGGCCCTGAAAATGTTCTACGTTACGCCTCGCGGAGACCCATTTCGCGCGAGCCTCCACTCCGCAGGGACATGATGAGATTCTTCTCTCTGCCTCTCTCTCTCTCTCTCTCTCTCTCTCTCTCGACCTCCTGCAACCATCCACCACTTGCGAAACTTTTTATACCACCCATTAGTGCAATCCCGGCGAGCCTATATATACACACATATATAGCAAAGTAATTTATCGTAATTAATTATTATTTGTCCAACGAAATTTTTCTCGCGATATACGAGGATCGGGCATAAAAAAACTTTTCTATTTCATTTCTTACTTAGCTCACACATCCCCCTTTAACACGCAAAATTATTTAAAAACCTAATAGGCTACTATACTCGTGATATACCATAATTTATTCAGATTACAATTTCTACTCAGTTTATTTTCTAGTTGTCTCGTTCGATTGTTTCTAGTGGAAAATTAGACCACTAGGGGGAAACGAGAAAACGGCCAATGAGAAGACTCGGCCGAAAACGTAAATGCACAAATAACCATATATATATATACTTTTTAAGGCGGTTGGAGAATTTCAAAGATCAATAGTATAAGAGAAGAGATTATATCGAGGGATAGAGAGAGAGCGAGGAATTTTGAGTTGAGAGAATTGTCAGGCGACTCGCGTTTCTTCTTTTATCTGGGATGGCGTGAGCGGTCGAAAAATGCGCGAGGGATTCCTGGAAGCGAGCAGTGGTCTCTTGTATACGTACGGAGAGAGTGATGGCTGAGTGAGGCGCGGGAAGAGGTGAGGGGGGGGGGGGGAGGGATCGGTCTCTAGGGTTTTCGGTGCGAGGGGCGGGCGAGAGGGGGAGGGGGGAGGCCTTAAAGTCCCGTCCTTCGAATCCTGAAGGAGGAATCCGAGGACGAAGGGTCGTGGAGCTGCCGCGAGGTATTTTCGTTCGCTCGTCTTGGGAAGCGCGGCGCGGAGCATGCTGGGGCCAGGAGAGGAGGAGGAGGGGGGGGGGCGTATGAAAAAAAGGGAAAGACCCCCGTCGGCAGGAAGACGGTCACGTACGCGCGAGGAGAAAAAACACTGCGCGCGCGAGCGAGCGAGCCTTAATCCCGGTCGAAGCGAGTCGTGCCCTACCCACGCCGTACCGTGCCGTGCCGTGCCAAGCTCTGTCCCTGAACCCCCCTCCTCTTACTCTAAGAAATCAAACTTTGCAAGCCGAGAGAAAAAAGTCCCGACGCCTCGGCCTGTGCCCAAAATCCAAAACAAACTGCTTTTTTTATTCGGATGCATCGTGCCTCTCGCGCGGTCTTTCCAATAAACTTCCAAACGACCTGTATATATATATGTATATACAGAGTGGCGCGCTGTGTCGATTTATCCCGCTCCACATATATATATACCACCTGTCATGCGCGGGAGAAACAAGAGTTTGAAATTAATTTTTCAACGCCCCCCCCCCCCTCCCCTAATATTTGTTTCACTCGGTCGAAACGATCGACCGTAAAGTGATTCAACGAGTTTTAACGATTCGCGCGGATGGCACGAAGAATTCGTGAAGGAGGAGGTAATAAAGAGAGAGAGAGAGAGAGAAATCTGAAGATTTTTACGGCGCAGCTGCTTATTTTTGTAGGAGAGAAATTGAGCGGGTTCGACCGGGCGAGGACAGCGAGCGCTAGAATTTATTGTGTTTCGAAGGCGAGGCGCGGGCAGCGAGCTGCGGGGCTCTGCCAGGACGCTGCCGGGACTCGAGGTGGAATTAGACGCGTACGCGTTGCTTCGCTCGGCCCCCGCGTCGCGTCGACGAAAAGTGCGAGAGGAGGCGTCTCAGGAATAGCGCGCGGGGTTCAGAGTGCGGCAGGCAAGAAGCGTTGCATGCAGATTGTCCCCCCCCCCCCCTCCCCCACCCTCTACCACTCCCAACGAACCTGACCAATGGGGTCGTTAACGTATTCGTGCTTATTATTCAAATTAAACCGTGGCGCTTAAGTCAGGGCGACCGCGAGCCACGTTTAAGTGCACGATACCCCCCCCCTTCCCCCTCTTCCCACTCCCCTCCCTTTCCCCACCTCTCCACACCATTTTCTTCCCGTCCATAATACGTGCCGCAACGCACCATTACGATAACCGGATGCACCATCATCCTCGTCGAGTCCAAACTCTCAACTTCCTCCTCGTTCGATCTTCAAATATATGTATATATATATATATATATAGTACCACTACTAACAGCCGTATCGCAAATTCTCTCATATACCTTATAGACGCACGGTTTCTAATTTCCTCTACTATATAATTGCGTTTGGATTTTTTTCTACTTTGAGAAATTTCGGTCAGTCGAGAAAAAAGGAATGACTGCGCTACTTTGGCGGTAGGGTCGACAGCATCAACATCAGCATCAGCAGCGTCCAGAGGAAGGAATGATCTTATTTCGGTTTGACAGCTCGTCCGAAAAGATAGGAATCTTGGGATTTTCCAGAGGATTTCGAGTCGCTGCTCGTTAGATGGTAGTATACATGTATATATATATATATATATAGAAGGGGGAGAAGGTTGGAAGGGACGCCGCGACGCCATCGCAGATTCTAGCTAGGACCCAAAGCCGAAACTTTGACTTCCGTTTATCGATCTTAACCCGCGGCTAGGAACAACCACCGCACCGCACCGCACCCTCTATACTCTCCAAGCCTAACCTCTGTCTTCCTTCTCCCCCTCTCTCTCTCTATCTGTTACACACTATATATATATATATTGTTTTCTGGATTACACCATACGGTCCTGTAAAACCATACTCTATAAAATATACATATAATGGAAAAATCGTTCGACGAGGAGAAAGAAAAGCTAAAATCAGAATCTCACCGCGATAAAATCGAGTGATTAGGACACGAATGGCAGTGCAGTTTAGCGAAGGAAATTAGGTAACTGAGTGGAGTAAATTGGAGAATGCGGAATGTGTGGATGGGTCCTTTCACTCGGTATATTCTGTACAGGATCTGCATAAATTCCTCCTTTATTTCTCCAAATTATGTTTTTCACTCGTTCGAGGATAAGGATTGTACTTTTCGATTCAGGGTGACCATTTTTTGGTAAATGTACAAATAGTGGTGGACGATCCATCACCGACACAACACTTATATACACTAAAAAGGGACACGTATACATACGTGTGACGTAATCCGGTAATATATGGGATAACTGGATGGATGGAGGGGGGGGGGGGGAGTTAAATGATATTAGAAAATAGTTTGCAAATTGGCGTAAACGCTTAGGAATAATGCGCAGTATGCGAAAACGTTTTGTTGCTCCCCATACATATGTATAATCGTGTTTCGAATTCGGGTTTCACAGGCGGTCCCGCTATTACCATTATTATAAGTTGATGTGACGTGACGTAATGGGAGTTAGAGCCGTATGAATGGGCATAGAGCAACAAGTTGCCACTAAAAACTGGGAGTGAGTTCGTGAGTTGAGTTCTGCTCGTTACACCTCTATATGTAGTTCTTCCTTCCCTATACTATACGCCGTACTATATACCCCAGCCCGTTATAAACCCTCCGGCTTTTAAAGTATTCTTTTTAAAGCGGAGCTGTCCTAACAAACGTCACCGAGTCGTATAATATTCTGCACGAGTGCTTCCCACGACAAATCTCCGATTCTCTTTTCTCTCTCTCTCTCTCTCTCTCGACCTTTTACCTATATATCTCCATCTACATGTATATCTATATACTGCACTGCTATATATATATATAGCAACTTACTCCTGTATCGGCTACTTTAACCCCCCCCCCCCCCTCCCATACCTCCCCCTATCTCACTCAAACGGACGCGCGCACCCTCCTCCCTTCCTCCCATACTTAAGATCATCTTAAGCCAAGCTTTAAGCGAAAAATAAATACTACCGACCCCTGAACCAAGATAGACAGCAATAACAACGCGCTACTTCGGAACTCTTCGGTGGAAATTTCAAACGGCTCCTCGGCGATAAAACCCGATACGAACCTGATAAGGATATACAAATTTTATCTTGTACACTGTACTCGAGGATGACTAAGTAAAGTGTTTGTCGGGACAATAATATAATAGTACGATACAAGGAGAAAAGCTATCGATTTTTGTCAATGTTCCTAGGACCAATCGCGAAATTTCTCTGTGCTAAAATATAAGTGATTATCTGAATTGCTCCTTGGGCGAGGGAACCAATGAGAAAAATGGGCTGTACACTGCACAGGGGGAACATCGGGGTCCGGTTAGGATGATGAAGTACACGGAGGGCCTAGCACGAGGATCCAGGGAATTCGAGTTTGGTCCGTCTGGTTGGGGAGGCAAATGCGTAGGAAAAACGAAGGAATCGCTCAATCGAATTCCTCGGCACCTTCTTACAAGGATTCCTTTATCACTGGCTGCTTCCTCGTTTCGGTGGAATAGCGCCAGTCTTGATGCTGCTATAGCTATATAGTCTTAGTATGCGGTATAGCATGCGAGAATAGTGCCTTTGCTCACACACACACACACACACACTGCTTTACGATTACGTCGAGTCGGACTTCTCCTCGCACCGTACGTATACGTGCGAGGGAGAGTGCAACGAAAGCTATATATATATAGTGAAAAAGGAAGAAAGAAGAGAGCTCCTCCCGCACACCGTAGATTCTCTATTCCGATGCGATTCATCGATGAAACCTTAAATCCGATCTCAAACTGGAATTCCCCCCCCCGCCCCACACTTTTATTTTATTTCACGATTATGTAGCTGATCATCATCAGCGTCGCTGCTCCGTCGAAAGAGACCCTGTGTGCTATATATGTATACTGAATTCATTCCGAGCACCTAAATAACGACAACCAGGAAGGAGGTTGGACGGTGAAAAATAATGAATAAAGCTCGTCTCGCTAATCAAAGAGATTTTTTCTCCTCGACAACGGTTAACGGCATATTTCGTATATATATATATATATATATATATATATTAGGGTGGCCAAAAAAAAAGAAAATTTTTTCCAATGCTTTTATTTGGTTAAGAATGATGAAAAAATAGGAATCAAATTTTTTTAGATTTTTTTGAAGCCGTTAAATGGTGCCGATATCGTTTTTAAAATTAAAAATTTAGATTTATTGAAAAGGATTTAACAAAATTATAAATTAATATTGTGCCTAATGTTTTTTTTATTACATTTTCTTGTAATTTAACTAAAGGACTTTTCAAAGCACAATATTAATTTATAATTTCGTTCAATCGTTTTCAATAAATCTAAATTTTTAATTTTAAAATCGATATTAGCACAATTTAACGACTTCAAAAAATTCTACAAATTCAAGGATCTCTTTTTTTCATAATTTTTGACAAAATTAAAAGCTTATTGGAATTTTGATTTACATCTAACCTCGAAAAAGTGGAAGAACATCGGATTTTTAACTTTAAAAACGATATTGGCACCATTTAACCCATTAACGTCCAAAATGTCAAAATTTCTTGCACGTTTTCAAAGTGATTTTTTCCTATGTAATTGGCGTTGAAAAAATTCTTGAACCACATATTCTGATGTAAAATTGCATGCTCTTTCAGAATCCGTTGCCAGAATCATGATAAAACTCACAGGAAAAGAGATATGCTCGATTGAAACATAAAAAACACTTAAATTTTCGAAAAAAAAAATTTTTAGGATTTTTTTTCGAAGTGTTACGGTGAAGATATCACCTTGCGACCGTGATCAAAGGTGATCATGGGAGTTGAAGTTTAACAGGGAATTTTTTTGTTGACCTTGAACCATCGCTTCTTTACAAAATGGCGGAAAAAACGAATTTTTTTTTTCAATCTTCATCAACTTTTTTCTCGAAATCTATGGTCTTTAGAAAAAAATTCATAAAAACAAAAATGCCTTAGAATCGCTCGAGGAACATTCTCAAATTTTTTCAGAATTTTTTGAGACAATTACATAGGAAAAAATCACTTTGAAAACGTGCAAGAAATTTTGACATTTTGGACGTTAATGGGTTAACGGCTTTAAAAAAATCGAAAAAAATTCGATTCCTATTTTTTCATCATTCTTAACAAAATAAAAGCACCGGAAAAAATTTTCTTTTTTTATGGCCACCCTAATATATACTATATTATATAACGGCTGCACCCAGCGTTAAGATGGAACGCGCGTGGTGGAAAAATGCCGAATACATGCAGATTATAAACTCGTCGATTTACCCATGTGGCTACTACTACACGTGCTACATATATACGTGTTTCGGATGCATTATCCAATAAACCCTTATACGTATATGTATATAAAGGGGGGAGAGTGAGACTGATTGGACGCAGTCAAATTTTTTGTTCATCTTTCATCCTTCCATTTGTTTATTTTTCCGTTAGGGGTCGAATGGAGTCGAGTCGAGTCGAGTCGCGAAGCGCTTATCGTCGAGCGTTAAACGAGGTTCGCCAAGATGGCGCCGGCCTCCATAACCACTATAACCGTCCAGGCAATAAAACGCTCACGAGGATGCCACCTCGGGAAACATTGCCGGGGCAATTGAATTAATGCAGGCCTACAAATTGAACTCCACCGCGATGATCTTTCTCGATATAATTGTCGAAGAGGAGCGAACCCCGAATATCAGCCATTTCATGCATTCCCGCCATTTTGCATCTGTATACAAAAACCGTCGCTCTCGAGGAACTCTTGTATCGGTTTACGCGAAGCGATAAGCGAGTCCAGAGAGCGCAAGCTGTAATTCCAACACCGCGCAGCAACACACAGCCAGACGGATACGAGTTTTCACAGCGATACGCCCCTGAGCGTTGCACACAGAGACACGTGGACCCTCGTAGGGAGGTCAAAGTTGCCGAAAGGTTGAGATTTGATTGGAGTTTGAAAGTCGAGTTGCGCGCGCGGGAGGCCGGGCGTGTGCAGTTCTGCTCCTGCGGCGGCCAGGAATCGAGTTCTTGAACTTGAGGAAGGTGATTCTTGGTGGAAGCGGAACGAGCGCGGCGCACCGCACCGGAAAGACTTTTCAGCTGCGGGCCCCCCGAGTCACCCGAATAATCCTCGCTTCCGTTCCTTGCCCGGATCCATCAGCTCGCTCGGAGAAAATCACTCGTGTCATAATCCCGCCGAACCACGACCGATCTTTGCCAACTTGTTTGCTCGCTATCGTGGATGATCTTACGCAATTAACTCGAAGAGTAGAAAAAAACTATGCCCTTGTTTCTACCATGCTCCGTGGCGCGCTTTAAAAATAGCCTGCAGTTGTACGTTGAAAGAGCCTCTTCTATATATATATATATATATATATATATATATACCTACATTGGACAAGTAAATTGATATCGTCACGAGAGAGTGCAGAAAATCACTTAATCCTCGGTAAATAGCACGGCAAGGTATTAATTGGAGAGGCGAGGAGGCGAGTATGTGTGACACGTGAATTCTATTGGCCCGCTAAGATGGAAGAGAAGAGAGCTCCGCGAACGCTACGGGCAGTCGCGCCTGCTGTTGCCCTATATTTTTCTTCCTCGTATAGTCTCGCCTCGATAGATTATATACTCCGTCGTACCATTTCGTATATCTATATATACATATATGTATATAGGAGATTCCATGTCAAGTGTTATCGCCGTTGATCGTCTCCTCGTCATTATTGTACTCGAAAAAATATGAGAGACTTGAAAAATTAGCGAAAATATTTTCAACTGGTTATTACATATATATATGTTTCATTATAGCGGCAGCCAGTCCGATATCTTGGTTGTTTGGTATGCAGAATTACACAGAGTTAGGAGGACGCGCGCGCGCGCGTGAGCGGGCGAGCTTACTTGGGAGACGCGTAGAATGCAGCAATTTAACCGGTAAGCCCGTGCCAATGCGCGCTCAGCTATGCGCCAGCTTAAACGGCCCTCGGTGCAACTTATTTCCGCCGGCTATTTCTCACAGCGTATAACGCTCATCGGTCGATCGATCCGTCGATCAATCCAAATTTTTATCAAACTCCTTATTGCTTTAGCTTCGATCCTATCTCTTCGCACTCTTCACTCTTCTTCGAGCTTTTGTACAGTTAACCTGAGGATTCGCTATTTTTTCACATTCTTCGTGAATTCTATATATATATATATATTATGGAGTTGGATCAATCGTTTCCTTTTCCGTTTCCACTTTGTTCATCGCGTGTTCCTCTGCCAATGTCTATATCGTTGCACGTATATATATATATATATATATATATATGTGTGTGTGTGGAAGAAAAGGTTAATTTTCTGGCAGAAAAATTGCAAATGAGATTGTTATTGCAGGAGGGTGGTAGCCACGGTTGCATGAACTATATATATATATATATATGTATAGTGTATGGGGCAAGGGGAAAACGCGGTAACTGTGCACGATGACGTAGGCGGCAACATTGCTGGCAACTAGTTTATTAGGCATGACCGTACCGCAGCACGATCGTGTCTTATACATATACAGCGGCCATAATGGCCGTTCTGTTTGTGGGCGTTACGCATGTACGCTCGTGGACAAAGTTTCGCCGAGGAAACCCAATCGATTGTCCCCAAAAGGATCCAGCTAGCCGAGTACACTGCTATATATATATGCTTTGGATAGCAGCACCAGCAGCACCAGCAGCAGACCAGATGGTTCTACTCTCTCTCTCTCTCTCTCTCTCTCTCTCTCTCTCTCTCTCTCTGTACGGCAGTCTCAGTGGCGTTCCGAAAGAAAAGCCAAAAATTGCTGGTTCACGCGCCGTGGCCGTACACAGCCGGGCGGTCGCCGGTCTACCGGACCAACCGACCGAGCGTGCGTGCGAGCGGCCTCCGCTAAACTTTTTGCCCCTCCTCGAGCCAACCTCTACTCATAAATTATCGGCGTTAAGCGAGATTTATGTCCTCTCGACTTCTTCGTTCCGACTTTCATCGATTAACTCATTCGACCTTGTCATTCTTATGCTATAAACGACACACTACCACCACGTTCTTCGATTCCAAACATTTCACCCATATAACTGTCGCAGATCTCCTGCGAGTAATTCCCCCATCGATTATATTTTAACGTCCTCCCCGTTTTTCTCGACCGAATCGCTCCCGAGTTATAAGAATAATTATTTTTGTATAGACAATTTTTGTTTTCTTGCAGATAAGTCGCGTGACTCTTCTTCCTCTTTTGGTATGGGGTGGCTGTGTGCAAGTTACAGGTCTATTCGGAGTTTTTCCAGGGAAACTCTCGTTCGGGCTTGCGCGCAGCGGCATCCTCTCGGAAATTCCATCGGTTCCGGCTACGTCGTCCGACACTGTCGGACCGGAGAGCTCTACCGGCGTAACGGTTCGCGCCAACCGACTCGGCTCGGTTCGGCTGGGCTCGGCTCCACTTGGCTCCGCCAGGGTTCAGCGAGTTTTACGCGACTCCCTGATATATCGCGCGTCATCCCGTTCCGTCAGCGCGCTGCATCGTTCGCGTGACACTTCTCGAGGCCAGATGTTTTTGAGAAACACGTCCGTCCGTCCGACTGTCCGTCCGCGGCTTCGATAGAGAAAGCAGTCAATTCGAGGAAAAATGGTGGACGCTCGACCAACGGGGAAATCGTCGACCCAAACTTGGGCCGAGCATTACAAATCAATCTTGCGATAATATTGAGTCAAGATAATCGACTATCATTGGCTAGACAAATTTTGCGTACCACCTTTAGGGTATCTTTGGTCGTACAGGCATATACAGAGCCAAATGGATATTGCTCTGCAGATATTTATACATGCCACTAACTGGCCAAATAATTTTTTTCTGGAGTAGAACTAGTTTGGTTCGAGCTTCTTTGCTGTGAGGGAGAGCCAAGGTTCCATCTTTCGATAAAGTATGTAACAATCACCAAATGTGTAATTCAGATGGAGTCAGTAAGGTACAATCCTTGAAGGGGATGAGTAGGTCTATAAACGTGGTTTCGATCAAGGAAAAAACAAGTGTATCGATACCAAGCGTAAATGATTTGTTGTGCTTCTATTCTCGAATCATTAAGAATATAAAAATAAAAAGAATCATCGCCTCCCCAGTGGGGACTGTGTAATACTTTTCCCCAAAAATATTCAAAGAGAAGAGTATTACACTGCTAAACGTAATATATAGAATCTATTGCTTATAATAATTGCAAGTTCTCTCGCTAGGTGGCGTTTCATATGAGTTTTCTCGCTAGTGCTCGCATATTTCCAAGTTTTTACCAAATTAAAGACACTATATAAGTAGACTAAACGTGCAGTTTCTAAAGCTGTGGGTTCTCGTGATGCGTCGCAATAAGCCTGTAGCTTTAAAAGCTACGAGTTCAGATTATCTTCACGTGTGTACTATAATATTTTTATAAAATATTAAAATAACTAAATTTGAAAGCGACAACGGAACAATTCTAGTTTATCTATGTGGATTCAAACAAAGCCAAAACACAAATCATCGAGTAATTAAAATTGTTAAAGATATATATCCATGAATTTTAACTTAAATAAACTAAATGCAACGTTATTTATAGATAATGAAAAATCTTTCGATAAAAAACAATAACTGAATGAATTCATATATTCATTAATTTAAACTGTCCAAAGTGTATAATACTTTTATACATTTCTATACAAATAGAAAATTTAAAGTATTTGTAGATAACGTATTGTCTAATAAAATAGGAATAAAAAGAAGGATCCCACACAAAACATCGATTGGGAGCTTAATATTTTACTATTCTTATAAATTGTAAAATCAAATTTTTCAAGATCTAAGCTTGCGCTATTTGCCGGTGACATGCACAATTATTTCAATTAACTTACGTAATACAATAATTGCACACTGAGAGAAAAAATAGTACTTTTTACTATAAAATTATGTCAAATACGGCCTCGACCATTTTGATAATTGATAAAAATACAATTCCATAAATTGTTAACATAACTGGAAAATGTAATTGAAATCACGAGAAGTAGTAACCTGTAGTATAGAATAAGTAGTTGTAATAAGAACGTACTCAGTAGTATTAAGTACTAAGAAAATTAGGTAGCACGTAGGAACCTTACATTTAGTATTTCGTTACACTATTGAACAAGGGTATAATAAATTAATTATTTATAGTGAAGAACAAGTTATCTTGTAGTAATGAATATAGTTTATTTGTAGTTGTTGTTACTAACATTGCTGATGTTGTCTTGATAATAAAAAGATTATTATAGTTTATTATATTAAATTGGTTAGTATTACTATTTAAAAATAGTAATTTTTACTAAAGTAGATTTAATTATTCGAATATTACTATCACCTATGATTACATATTTGAGACAATCTTATACAATCTAGAATGACAAAAATTATTATATATTTATTCAATAACCCACACAATTCAATACACTCTTTTGTAGAGTTAACAACTATATGGTATTAGTTTCAAATAACCTGAAATTCTTAAGAAACACATTAATTGGATTTATAGAATACTTACTTTACGAAGGTGTGCCTGTGTGATGTATATATTTAACACTATATATCCTTTTCGTGGGTTCCGTCGTGACGAACTACTTATGTATATATGAGCTATACTTACGAAAGCGTATGCAGGACCGTTCAATATATACAAATCGTAAGTTCCTCGAGCACTTGCGAGAAACTGTTTAGCGCTCCTGAAAAGGTTCGACATCTATCTAGCTTCGAAATTAGTAACTTCAAATTAAACTTTTTGGATATAGTATGCAGGAACAGTTGATTCTACTTTACTTATACTATTTTCTTAGATGTTCCTTGCATACATCTACAGGATGTTTCTCTAACGGCGGAACATAGGATTGTGTTATTTGACTATAGCATTGAAGCACTTACTATACATTAACATAATTAATAAAAGCGTAGATAGTTAAGTTTTAATGGTTACTTTAGTTGTATTGCTTCTATTATTCATTATAAATATCATTTTACTTCAATAATCTCGGTGACTACGTTTAATACTTAAATTAAACGGAAAACAGTAATTTTACTAGAGTAAAAAGTACTATAGTCAGTACTATAGTTAAATAACACGAAATCTCCTATGATCCGCTGTGTTATAGAGAAACACCCTGTATTAACTATACTTTTTTAATGATATCAACTAATTTGTTCCTAATTAAATCTAATTATCATATTACGTTAAAAATAACTAACTAACATAATATTTATTTCCAAAAGTTAATTCATCAACTTGTTGCCTAACTAACTTAGCTATAAGGTCTTATGTGGGTCTCAACAAAGAGAATTCTGTAAGCAAAATAAAATAATTGAAACTATAATATGCAATGTGCAGTTGAAGATGAAGGTCACACTCTAAGATAAAACATTTTAGAAAATTACCAAAAATCTGGTTTCTCAAACACAACAGTGTCCTGTGCACAATTATATTATATAAGAATGATATTATATAACACTAAACTTTTAATTAATAAGTTTCGAGCACACAAAAATGTACGGGAGATTAGGGTTAGTTAACTTACCAGATTAGATGACTAATTGCTTATAATTGTACTATAAGGTATCACGATTGCGTATTCATATATTTTTTGACTGGAGCCAATGTTAAAGTTGGTTTCTATGGTAATTGCTAACTATCTGTGAGATTGAATGTAATATTTATGCAAAAACACTTATGGTAATTAACTATGTTTATTCAGATCGATTGTAAATTAATAGTTTTATGATTCTGTTTTATGTAGTCTGGACAAGTCCTAGTTGTGTTCAATGTATTAGTTGTTTATGTATGGAAGTGTGTTAAATATTATAATAAATGTTATTATGCGCTACAATTAAGATTGGGTACCCAATGCGTTCAAAACAACATTTAAAATGTTCGTGTTCTAGTCGACGAACGAATAGCCAATCACGGTGCATGTGAACGACAGGTTCTACTTGGCTAGCATAGAGGGCGTTCTTATAAGAAAGAAGTGTGGAACGCCAGTTGAGTAAGAGACTCAGAGAGTGCCACAAGCATCCACGATACAAGCTGAAATAAAAATAAATACACAAATTAAAACGTGTGCGTTAATTCATTTTCGTTCATGGTGCCTCCTGTGAGGTCTTGAATAGATCAGTGAGAATTTAATCAAACAGCTAAACAGAGACAACAAGAATTAGAGGTAAGTCGTTAGGTCAGAATACAATATGACGGACAAAAAAAAATTACTAATACAAAAGCGAACATCGCTTAAAGCACAAATAACGGGATTGAGCAACCTATTGGAAAAGGATTCAATAGATAATACAATAGTTAAATTACGTATGAAACGAATATCCGAATTGTACTTTTCTTTTGAGGAAAATCAAGATGAACTAATAATTCTAGACCCAGTTGATTCCCATAAAAACGAATTCGAAAACATACAAGAGCGATATTACACATTAGCTAGCAGAGTTGAAAACTTGTTATATACAAACGACAGTGCGAGTGTAGCTACGAACGAGTCGAGACACGATTCTTAATCAGGCTTGTCCACAACACAAAACAATAAAAGAATGGCGAAACTACCAAAAATAACATTACCCGAATTTGATGGTCAATATGAGAATTGGCTTACATTTAAAGGTGCTTTCAAAGATTTGATTGACAGTAGATCTGATCTTTCAGATTTAGAAAAATTTCATTACTTACAATCAGCGTTAACTAATGAAGCGGCTAAAAAGGTTAATATTTTTACAGTTGGAAATACAAGTTATGTGAAAGCATGGGATATATTAGAAAAAGCATACGAAGTGAAAAGAATTTTAATCACGAAACATATAGCAGCCATTCTAAATTTACCCATTATAGATAAAGAAACGTCCAAGGGTTTTACGAAACTAGCAGATGATGCACAACAACACATAGCAGCACTACAAGCATTTGGTGTGAATTTTACACCACAAGTAGTTATATATTTGTTAGAGAGTAGATTACCAAAAACAGTCATGGCGCAATGGGAAGCGAGCCTAGATCGAAAGGAATATCCTGAGCTAGACAAAATGTACGAATTTATTTACCGATGCGCAGTTAGTGCGTCGAGATGTGAAAGAATAAGAACTGCAGAAACAGAAAGTAACAAAACAGATCATTCCACAGAAAAGAAATTCAAAACAAGTGGTAATTGCGAATTCAATATAGACGTTAATAACAAAACAGGGTGTATAGCATGTAAGGATGGGGGGCATCCTTTATTTAGATGCTAAAGTTTTAAAAAATTGAAACCAAAGGAACGAGTAGAATTAGTACGAAAAGAGCTCACTTATGTTATAATTGCATGCGGTCACACAGAGGATCACAATGCAAATTATCAGGGTGTACAATATGTCACAAAAAGCACAACACGCGTTGCTGCACATACCCAATGACAACAATAACACCGATCATAAGAAGCCGACAAAGGTCGATACAGAAAAGGCGGAATGACTAAACGAGATTGAAAATACTGCGAAGGTATTTTCATCAACATCAGTACCAACATCGCAAATTCTTACTACCGCTAAGGTGAATATACGCGATTACAGAAATAAGATGGTTAATTGTCGAGCATTATTAGATACGGGT
Organism: Prorops nasuta; assembly: GCF_024137725.1. Lineage (NCBI taxonomy): Eukaryota > Metazoa > Arthropoda > Insecta > Hymenoptera > Bethylidae > Prorops > Prorops nasuta. The sequence goes on from NW_027116810.1 coordinate 6,066,883, forward strand.
TCAACTGCTAATTTTATTGTAGAGTCTTTAGCAAAACGGTTAGGATTAAAGGCAGAACCGGACAATAGACAAATTACTACCATAGACAATTTAAAAACCATATCAAAGGGCACGACTCAAATAAAAATTGCTGCGGTCAAACGACAATTTGAGAAGGAAATAAATTGTTTAATAATACCAAAGATTGCCGATTTAATTCCGTCTGAGATATTCCCTAGAGATAAATTAAAAATTCCACATAATATTCAGTTAGCTGATCCAGAATTTTATTTGCCGCGACCTATTGATATTTTGTTAGGAGCCGGGACCACGTTGGCATTGTTAGACATAAGGCAAATTAAGATGACCAATAATGGAAAGGATTTAGTACTACAAAAAACCCATTTGGGATGGATCGTAGCAGGCAGTTTAGGAATGGATAGCGAATGCATTTGTCACGTGATCAAAATTGATTCGCTAATAACGAAATTTTGGGAAAACGAAAAGAAATAGTTCAAGTTAAAATACAATCGAAGGAAGACTTAGTGTGTGAAAGATACTTCCAAGAAACCACAACGCGCGACGAACAAGGTCGTTATACAGTACGAGTGCCCTTGCGGCAATATCCTGGGAAATTCATCGGTACAAAAACTATAGCTATGAAACGATTGGCGACATTAGAGCGCAAATTTGCTAATAACAAGGACTTTAAAACAGAATACGCACGAGTATTTCAAGAATATGTCAAATTAGGTCATATGTCACGCGTACACAATATATCAGATGACCATTACTATATGCCATATCACGCGGTCTTAAAACAAGCGAGTGAAACAACTAGATTGAGGATAGTATTTGACGCGTCCGCGAAAGACATGCAAGGCAGGTCTTTAAATGAGTTATTACTAACAGGACCGACAATTCAAGATCATTTAATTACACATTTATTACGCTTTAGGATTTACAATTATGTGATAATAGCAGACATAGAAAAGATGTACCGACAAATAAGGGTTCATAATGACGATCGAAAATATCAATATATATATATTATGGCGACAAGAGAACGAACTGTTAGCGTATCAATTGAACACATTAACTTTCGGTATAGCGTAATCACCTTTTTGAGCCATAAGAACAATTAAAAAATTAGCGGAAGACGAAAGATCGCGATTTCCTAAAGCTGCTACGGTTTTAGAAAAACATTTATATGTAGACGACCTTATTTCTGGTGCAGATGCTATAAACGAAACAAGGGAATTACGGAATGAAGTAATAAAATTATTGAAGACAGGAGGTTTTACCATTAGACAATGGGTATCGAATGAAGCTCGAGTAATTTACGATTTACCTGCAGAAAGTATTCGCTCGAGTTACACTTTAGGTATAGACAAAACATGCAAAACTTTAGGTATCAATTGGAACCCTATTGACGATGAATTATGTTATATACCGAATCGGATTCATGCAAAGGGTAGTCCAACAAAACGACACATTCTTTCCGAGATATCCAAAATCTTTGATCCCCTAGGTCTATTAGGACCAATAATATTTTTTTTAAAACGATTAATGCAAGATATTTGGAAGGCGAATGTAGAGTCGGATGAAACGGTACCTCAATCAATTTATACGAAATGGGACATGTTTGTTAATCAATGGCATGCCATGAAAGAGATCAAATTCCAACGACATATAATTTTTAAACAGTACAAAACCATCCAATTACATGGATTCTGCGATGCAAGCAGTGGGGGTTACGGCGCGTGCATATATATTAGAACGATTGATGCCAGTGGAAATATCATGACTCAAATATTAGTCGCAAAATCTAGAGTAGCTCCACTGAAGACGAATACAATACCGAGATTAGAACTGTGTGATGCTTTGCTATTATCCCAATTATGTAAAAAAGTACAAGATTCACTTGTCACAATTCATTTTGATCGTTGCATGTTATGGACTGACTCGACTATAGTGTTACGCTGGGGATCAGAACCGCGCCGCATTTATTCAAATTATACGTTGCAAATCGAGTCGCTATTATACAACAATTAACAGAAGTAGAAAATTGGCATCATGTTAGAACCAAAAGCAATCCAGCAGATGCGATATCAAGAGGAAAATTGCCACTAGAATATTGTGAGGACAATATGTGGATTTCAGGTCCAACATGGCTGATCCAAGATGAAGGGTTATGGCCTACTGAAGTTATCGAGCCAATAGATATACCGGAATTAAAATATGAAACTTGCATGAACACATTACAAGGGGTTTCAGCAGTTCTATCTAAATTTTCGACTTTCGAGAAAACTATCAGAGTAATAGCATATTGCTTCCGATGGAAAAATCTGAAATTCGAATCAGAAGTATTAACAAGCAATGAATTGAAAAGGGGCAGAAAGAACAATAATAAAAATTTTACAACAATTATATTTCGCGGAAATTTCAACTGTATTGAAAAGGCCAATTCAAAATTTATCAAAGAAATTTGCAATATTGAGCCCATTTTTGGATGACGATGGAATTATTAGAGTAGGAGGACGGTTGCATAAATCGAATCTGTCATTTATGAAAAGAAAACACCCAATATTATTGCCGAAAGAACATCATTTAACTGAGTGTATTATTAGAGAAACTCATCTAAGATTAAAACATGCAGGTATACAAACAACGTTGTATAATATTAGAGACAAATTTTGGATACCTGACGGCAAGGGAAGGGTAAAAAGGGTTGTACATGCGTGTATTCGTTGTTTTCATCATAAGGCAAAATTCACAACATACAAAATGGGTTCATTACCAAAACCTCGAGTAACGTCTTCTCTCCCTTTCATTTACACTGGTATTGATTTATGCGGCCCATTTTTAGCTAAAGAAAAGAAATATAGGAATCGTAACAAAATAAAAATTTACGTATGCATATTCATTTGTATGAGTATAAAGGCTGTACACCTAGAAATAATTTCAGATCTATCATCAGATGGGTTTCTAGCGGCATTACGTAGATTTTCATCTAGAAGAGGTGTACCATCGCACATTTATTCAGACAACGGTACAAACTTTGTCGGTGCAAATAATCAATTAAAAGGGTTAGAACAATTTAATAGTCAACGAGAGTATGAATGTGCAATGAACAAGTTCGCTCTAGAAAATAGGATACAATGGCACTTCATACCTCCAGCCCCGCCGCATTTCGACGGATTATGGGAATCCACGGTTCGAGGAATCAAACACCATTTTTATCGAATATTAAATAATTCTTTATTCACCGTGGAAGAATTGAATACCTTTACCATCGAGATCGAAGGTGTCCTCAATTCCAGACCTATAATGTCCGTATCGTCTGATCCTAACGACTTCTTTGCCTTATCGCCCGCTCACTTTTTAACGGGAAGAAATATAACAATTATACCCGAAGAAGAATTTTCGTCCATTCCCGAAAACAGACTGTCCATATGGCAACACTTGGTTAAAACAAGACAAGATTTTTGGAAAAGATGGAGCGTTGAATATTTAAATGAACTACAAACAAGAAATAAATGGTCTAAGGACGGTCAAAATTTAAAGATTGGACAACTTTTGCTCATTAAGGACAAGAACTTACCGTGTTCTCAATGGTTACTTGCACGAATCATTGAGGTTCATCCTGGAGAAGACGGGGTAATAAGGACCGCTACGGTAAAAACCAATCACGGAATACTGAAGAGAGGCACTAGATATGTATGCCCTTTACCAGAAGGAAATCATAAATGATAGGAATAAGCGTAAAGGACAAATTATTTAATGTATAATTTCTAATGTAATTTAATTAAGTAAGAATGATTTAAAAGGAAATGTAATAATGTTACGTGACTATTGCATTTATATTCTACAGTAAGAGCATGTATGCGTCCTATTATGATTTAATACCATGTTATTTTATTATGTATGAATTATTTATGATATTATGCAATATTTGTTTGGTATACACCAACCAATGCGGGGAGTATGGACAAGTCCTAGTTGTGTTCAATGTATTAGTTGTGCATGTATGGAAGTGTGTTAAATATTATAATAAATGTTATTATGCGCTACAATTAAGATTGGGTACCCAATGCGTTCAAAACAACATTTAAAACGATCGTGTTCTAGTCGGCGATCGAATAGCCAATCACGGTGCATGTGAACGACAGGTTCTACTTGGCTAGCACAGAGGGCGTTCTTATAAGAAAGAAGTGTGGAACGCCAGTTGAGTAAGAGACTCAGAGTGTGCCACAAGCATCCACGATACAAGCTGAAATAAAAATAAATACACAAATTAAAACGTGTGTGTTAATTCATTTGCGTTCATAGTCTCATGTATATGTTTTTAAAAATATGTTTAATAATTAACAATTTTACTCATTAACATCTTATTAATGATTGGTATTGTAATGTTGTTTCTGTACATATTGTGCTATGTCGTAGGGGAGAACGGGGCTAAAAGTAACAGGTGCAAGTTGTAAAAAAGTTTATGTCTCAAGGGAAAAACAAATATATAAGAAAGATGCTAGAAGTATTAACTTGCACATTGAGACATATATATCAAAAAGGAGTGTGTTCAATTGTCTCGGCTTCAGTACTGCCTGAATAGGGTAAGGTTGCTTAAGTCGTACCCTTTAAGGAAGAAAGTGCCTAACAACGAGAATTTAGTAATTAAATAGACAATCGATTTATTATCCAATGCAAGTATAAGAATTGTTTTTATTTAGTAGATAAAACTTTAAAAATATATACGTTATCTCACAAATTATGCAGAATTTTAATATAGTCGAAACGGTACGACTTACGAAACCAGTGTCTTAAGTGGTACAATCTATAGCTTAAGTCGTACTACCTAGTATACTGCAATTGGACAACATGGATAATTATCAGATATTTATTATGAATATGTATATATACATGTCTGTTATTCAATTAGCACATGCATCACACACATATTTTTTTGTTTTTTTGTCAACACCAGCACAATCATCATGCACCCAGACTTTACATTCCAAGCATTGGATCATATTTTCCTCCCGATTTTCTGTACAAATTGAACAAAACCATTCACCTTCAGTTGTTTAAATCGGTGTGGTAGATTATATTTTTCCGCCTATTGATAAGCAAGTTTTCTGAGTTCAGTTGCAGTAAGTCCAAAAAAATTTGCTTCTAGCTGAAGGGCGTGTGCAACCAACTCTCGTTCCATATTTTGAGTCAGATCCTTAGGCCTTCCAAATTTAACGTTCTTATTTAATCCTTTAAAATGCCGCCGTAAAGTTGGTTTTGGAATTCCATTATTCTATGAGCTTCATTAAAACCAATAACACCTTCCGACAATTTGCTTAACGCCTCTTTCATGTCATCATTTTTCAACGATTATATATTCGCTTTGTCATATTAATGGCCTAACAAATAACAGAAAATAAAATTAAAACATGAAAGTTTGTACAAAAATCGGTCAAAGCAGGAATATCCTACGTCGTACCAGGTACGAATTAGGCGTCTCCTAAAGGTACAACTTAAGGCACAGTGTAAATCAAATGTAAAATCAAGATAACCTCAAACTAATTCAACGTATCAGGTTTTAGTTTCGTACAAAGGATTCTTAACTTCTACAGAATTTATGTTAAAAAGGGCAATCATTTCAGTAAGTATATACTTGAAAAAATTAATTTCCAAACATATGTAAAAAATTATAAGAAACAATGATAAACTTACTTAATAAGAAAATCTCACACAGGACAGCTTAACTAAACAAAAAAAAAAACGTGCAGTCATACGCGCAGTGCAAACAGATACTAACTAGCCCCGACAGCAACGCCACCAATGTATTACCGGGAAAATCGAATGGGAGTACGACTTAGGCACCGGTACGACTTAAGCAACCTTACCCTACATGTACAGAATGATTTTTCAATTAAAAAAGTAAAAGTATCACGTCAATAAAATTACATTTATTATTTTTTGGTACATTTCATAATATCTAGTGAACTTTTTGATTAGTTTCAAAATATATTTCATCTATACATGGTAAATTGATATATGCGGAAAGTTGGTAGTTTTTTTTTAATAATAAAAAATATTTGTAAGTCGTATGGGGGAAAAAGTAACGCTTTGAAAAGGCAAGTGGTAACACACTGTTACAGCTTACTTTAAAAATGAAATTAAATGAGTATAAGTAATTAAAATTTTTTTCAATCAGTATGAATGTGTGTAATTGAATTTGCTCGTCCGACAATTAAATAAATACCTCTTTTCTAGAGTGAACTAAGGTTATGTTCTGAATTACATATGGAGTTCATAAAATGTACAGTTTTAAGTAACGTTTAATATAGAATTTAAGCGCTCTTCGTGCGCGCATAAGCATTACTCGAATGGAGCCTAATTATTTTATGGATGTTCATGAAACTATTATTATAAAAGAAGAATAATTGAAAATGATGATAATGATTAAGTAGAATATTATTGTCGTGTAGCGTGGTACATGCCCTTTTCCAAATATAAGCTCGGCGAAGAATGGACACAATGCTTAAGCTGCAATGAAAGGGCGCATAAAGGTTGTGGTAAAAGCGATCACGCTAAATATATTATATCAAAACTGTTATGCGGAATCATCGATCGATTAGTTAAATCTTATTTGTACCTAATATTTAATAACAAAATATATTTTATTTATTGTTATATATATATATATATATATATATATATATATATATATATATAAATTCAAAAGAATAGTTTATAATGATATGTTTATTCCTGTAACATTCCATTAAAAAATGTTTACAATTTGAGCATTTTCACTTATGAAACAACTTGTGTCCCAGTCCTATTATTACATTTTACCTGCACGGACACGGGGTAAAAAGTAACAAGTGCTCATTATTTGAGAAACGTCTGTAATTTATTTGACTAAAAGTGTTTCTCAATGTGTTCATTCGTTCTTCATAATTCAGTAGTTGCTTCTGTAAATTGAATTAAAAATTTATATAGATATTTTTATTATTTATTGGACATATTTCACATTAGTCATTAACATGTTACAAATACCCCTGGTCTCCCCTATGCTACTCCGACAAAAAAGTGTATTACATTATAGTTATTATAAATTAATTCAAGAGCTTCATTTAGGGCAAATGATGGAAAAGCAGAAGATTTGGAGTAAGTGCAGTATACATGCAGTGAAACAATATTGTTTATAATCCTACAAATAAAAATTCATAATTATCAAATTATTTATCTTGTTATCTCAGCATAAGATGCGAAAATTAACTCAAAGGTCAACAACGTTGGTCCAAGGTCTCGATGATAAAATCGTTGCTAGGGATGAACTGGAGAGGTTTCAATTCGATCGACCAGTTAGTTTGCAGCGTCGAACGCGCGAGAAGTAGGAAGGATTTTTCCAGTTTTCAAGCGAACCTTTTTGTTTTTTCCCATATACATTGTATCGCCGAGTCAAAGTAGACTTTTAATTGCAGCCTCTCGCATACTTCAGAATGCACTTTAGATTTTCACGGAAGCAAGAGATTTCCACCCCTAATCACCAATGGCACTTTGCCGTACAGCGAGTAATTTGCATAAATCGCAACCGCTCGCGCATACGCATATATATGTAGTATAAGGAGCGCTCCGCCTAGGAGGTTTTTCGCGAAATGCGAGTTAAGGAGCGCGAGCCAAGTGGAATTAGACTAATAATCTGGGACTCTGTACAGGATCTTTCCCTTAAATCGTCCCGCGCAGCCTCAACGTAATAATATTTCATTTATCCTCGTAAAAATAACACACGAATCTTTTTCACAACTCATTTTACATCCAAAAGAATTATACGAGGCTAATTGATGTTTTTTCTGTATACAGTTACGAGAATAAAGGAACGAACACTGGTCCGAATTAAGCTAAACACTGCAGCTTAGCTACGTCGAACGGATGAATAAAATCGAATAGATGGAAATTTAGATAAAATATGAAGTTTATTCAGTAAAATCGGTTAATACGGAGAGTAAGATAAAGGAAAGAAGTTAATATAATTGAAGGATTGCCAGCTGCCACATATCACTCACATTTAGTATACAAAATAGCCATACGGAAATGTAAAAAGTAAAGAATGTAGGAAAGAAATTATGGAAAGGAGTTGAGAATCTTGTCAATAAGGGGAGAAGGAAAGACACGATGAATAGAGATGATAATAAGCGGGAAGGAGAACTAGGATTTTACTATTAAATCCCGTAAGCACGAATACTCTAGTTCGACTTTGGTTACTCCTCGTCTCGCCGAAATTAGGAAAGAGCCGTGACTCGATGAATCGCAGGTCGGGTAGGGAGTGTACGTCACTTTAAAATTCTCCTCCTTTTTCGTATCCTGCCCCTCTTTTCCCTCATAATTCAAGCAATCCTAATCAATCCTTGTCCCGTGTTGTTCATCGAAGTTGGCACCAAGTATAGTGGCAGTTGACATCCCTTTGTTACTCAAACTTGTGTTTCTGTCTATGAATTGTTGCGGAGTACGAGTTTCCTGCTGTTCCTCGGAGGTTTTTGCAAGGTTTGCATCAGAGGTGGAATTATAAAGGAGTATGAAAAGAGGACACCTTACGGGGGGATAGTATCACGCACAATCATGGGGTTTGTACCAAATGACGAGAAAAATTAAAGAAATGTCTATGGGGGAAAGGCATAAGGTGAGAGTACGCGGTCGCTATGAGTACGTACCTGCAATTTTTTTTTCTCTTTGGTGGATTGGTCCACTAGTGTTAATTATAGCGACATACTGACCTAATTATGGCATATGTTAAAATTGTATCTGTGATATACATGCATCATGACAGTAAGGTAAGAAATTTGAATTCTAAGTATATTGATGTTATTTTCAAGCGAACAAAGTTAAGCTATAATCAAAACATATGAAGTATTTAACAGTTACCGTTGTATAACAGTAATCACACGTATTTCCTGCGTATTGTACGGGAATAAGTTCGATAGATCATTGTGCCGCTGATACTTAGTGAGAGAATACCTTTTTAAGAAGTCCACTGATAAAGAGTACGTAGACAGAGAGTACACATCAATGAAGTTCTAATCGACTCTCTTTTTCAAAACGAATTAGAACTAGCAACAGCAAAAAAAACTGCAAGTGCAGATAGAAACTGGAAATTACCAGGTTTAACTGGGAAAGCTATTAAAATAAACATTTTCAAATCATCGACATCTAGTATAAAGATTAGTGTCCTGAGTACCATGAATTATATGTGGAGCCTCCAAATACTGATTAGATCCAACACAATTTTTGTCGCAGTTGGTATCGTGAAGATTGCACTATATATGCAGAACGTGGAGCATTTCACCGTGATAATTGTGAAGTGCGAACATTTAAATTAATCCGTGCGTGGTCTTAGAAAATATTGTGCGTACTCTTAGCAGTTGCTGCGGTCAACAGTACGCACAGGTCATACTTTTTTATTATTATTATATTTTTTTTTCTATGCACAAATTGATGTTTTTGTTATGGTTATAGTTAGCTAATGTTTTAATGTTTCCACAGTAGAAATATTTAAATTTAAAATATATTTTGTTACATTGTTTCGTTATATATCATATTAAGTGCGTACTCTTACCCTCCTTTCCCCTATATAACACGTTGGACGCGATCTCGCTAACGTCATGACTTGAAAACTCGAAAACTCTATGGGACATTGAATGGCACTAAGTGGGAGGAACAAAAGTGAGCTTCGTAACGGATCACCAGGTTACAATATTTATACATATATATATATATATATATATAATAACAAGTCTGATAAGCTTTGAAAAACACCACTGTTCGCTTTACGAAATAAAAATTGCCGTGCAAATTTAGGGACCTAAAATCAAGCATATTAAACAAAGAGTGGTGGAAGAGAAACAAGAGAAGCCGCCGATAGAGCCGAAGATGAAGAAGCTGCGGAGGTACAGAGTTTGCCGCACGGGGAGGACTGGCGCTGTTACTTCGCTTGGGAATTTTTCTTTGTGAGAAGTTTTTAAACGTGCGAGTCTCGTCGAGTGACTGGTGGAATAAGGGGGGGGGGGGGTGGTTAGGAAGAGGAGGAGGAGAATTGAAGAAGAAGAGATTCGATACGCGCGCGGTTCGACGTTCCGCGGCAGGAAGTCCGCAAGAAGAGAGGATGAAGAAGAAGGTTGCGCGCAAGACAGGCGGCGCGGCTGCGGCTGCGGCGCGTGAGAGTCGACGAGAGTGTGAGAGGGGGGGGGGGGGGGGCCCGTTGATGGAGCGAGGTTGGGCCGGACGGGCCAGGCCGGTGTGTCTCATCATGGCTGAACGACTCGGCGACCGCACCGCAGCAGCAACAGCGGCGGCAAAGGCCCAGAGAAATAACCTGTGCAGTCAAGCCGCAGATCCTCCCGATGCTTCGCCCCGTGCAAAGTGCCAAGGATATATATATATATATAAGCGCGGACGAGTCCGACCAGAAAGTTCTCTCTCTCTCTCTCTCTCTCTATTACTCTCTTCATTGTAGCCCATATATTTTTCGTCAAAGAACTCTCTCAGCCACACCTCCAAGTTCCTATATATATAGTATACCTAGCAGTCTCCGTTCCTCAGACCCAAGAAACGCCAATTCCCCCCCTCTGAAAATCGCTCTCGGTCATTGTATAGCGGGGACCGTTGGCACGCAACAGCATCCTCCAAAAATCTCCAATTTTCCTCAAATTATCGAGTCGACTCTGCGGCACCGATAATTACCGTTTGACGCAAGGTGTTCTATATGTCGCCTGATTGCGTCACTGTGTGTATATATAAAGAAGGGAGAATGCGAGATGAACGAATGTGCATGTGTGTGTGTGTGTGTGTGTGTGTGTATGAGTAAAACGAGCGAGTATAGGGAAAATGGATAAAGCATATATATTTATATAGGGAATGCATGGATGTAGCGTTAAGGAAGGGGAGGAGGAGGAGGGGGGGGGGGGGGGGGAGTGGAGAAAAGAAGCTCGAGGAGAGTCGGTGCTTTGGCACGGTCGTGCCATGGATAATCAGGCGAGGCGGGTAGCACCATCGTAGCTTATCGGTTCGAAGAGCACGTCAAAGAAGAAGCGAGGGCTGTACTACTTGGAGGAAGGCGATACCGGCTGCTACCTCTCGCTCTCCTCTCGGTTCCACATACACACAGAGCCGGCTAAACGGAAAATCCGTTTATGGAACTAGATGGCTCCGATGTTCTCGTTAAGCCTCGCTGCCTTCGTGATAACGGCTAACATCGGCCAACTCTCGATAATTTTCAACGATCCTGCCTCTATGTACCTACTGCACAAGCCCACGAGCTATACACACCACACACGAAAGAAGGAATCGAGCTCGGTGCACAGGGCTTTGCGAGTCTAAACTTTTCCTCTGCAACGCTCTTCGCGTGCATTATGTATCAAAGATCCTTTTCGTTTCATTAATTTTTCAACATTCATATATATATATATATATATAAATCATTGATATAATTTGTAGCAGTATTTTCCGCCTGTTTATATATATACACACACAAGGTATGGTGTGATTCTGCGAGGGTTTTTCTTGGCAATATAAGGTGGGAAAAATGGATCGTTATTACACTGCTCGATTCAGGTATATATATATATATATGCAGCTGTACAGGAAAGAACGAAGGAACGAAGGAAGGAAGGAAGGAAGGAGGTCTGGAGCTGTCGAGGCTGTTTTAGCAAGCAATTATGGGTCAAAGCGAGGGTCCTTGGACGTGGGTTCGCGTCCCTAGTTGGAGTCCGTAACGAAGCTGGATCGGGGCGGCAAACTAGACCGACTTCGCGTTAGCTTCGGTGCTTCGCTCTCCTAGAGCCTCGGCTGTCCTGCAGGACTTGGCTCCGTCGGTCTGGAAGATCGCGCTGCCACTCGTCTATGTATACGCCAGCTTCCACACACACCGATATATCCTTAACCACCCTGCAACAGCTATCGTATCTCGCATAGCGCATCCTCTTAATTGCGTTCCTAGGTCATCTTCTCTGTTTCAAATTACCCTTCTCTCTCTCTCTCTCTCCCTACTTGGATCTCCTCTCCATAAACCACCGTACTCGGGCAATATATTATATAAGACTGTCTATTGAGACGTAATGGAGCAAAATTTCAAAATTAAGATTTTAGTGCGGTTATTTTTTCAGAACGCTCGATCTTGGTTCTCTCTACATATATATATATATATATATATAGATATAATTGATTGGCTCTCGCGTTAGAGGGATCCCATATCCTTTGAGGTCTTTTCAGGACGAATACAACATTATGCGGGTAGGTAGTTTTGAACGTGTAGAAACGCAAAGGGCTCTTTGCTGTTTCCAGGGCTACACTATTTCCCATGTACACATATATGTATATATATAGAAGATGGAAGCCATTAACGATCATCACGTGGCCATAACCCTTCTTTGGCAAGAAATGCGACGAAACGTAATATCGTTGGTGCGATAGGTATCTGTGCTACAATTAAAACTTAAAGTATAAGATCCAAGCTTTGACTTTTGGAGCTCGGTGCAAGTACCTTTAAGCAGAGAGGGGTGGGGGATGGTATAGTTGGGTTAGAGCCTTCGTTTTTGGAACGACGAGCGGTACAGGGCTGGGTAACGTGGCTATATATATATATATATATAGAGGGAGAGCGAGAGAGAGAGAGAGAGAGAGAAGGAACGAAACTCTACTCTCCCGCTGGGCTCGCGGGGGTATTAGAAGAGCGAGGTAGCTAGAGAGAGAGAGAGAGAGAGAGAGAGAGAGAGAGAGAGAGAGAGAGGGTGGAGTAGAACACGAAGCTCTCCTTGCTCGAGGAAGTCGGTCCTTCTCGAATGCAGCGATGCAGGTAGAGCGTCTCTCTCAGCGTGACCGGAAGTGACGGGTCGAGCCCGGAACATGGCGATCTCGCGATTCCCTCTTAACGGGATATATCGCTGGATCGATCGTGGGGATCGACCCTATGCTGTGCTGTACCGTGCTTTGCTCTCTCCTCTCTACCACACGTCCCTCTCCCCTCTCTCTCTCTCCTTGTCCCTCACTGTCCCCAGATCTCACCTACCCAGTCGCCCGTCTCCCTTCGACACACATACACACACACACCTGCCCCAATACCCTCTCGCGTACCCCCCCCCCCCCCCCCCAACCCCAGCATATATATACGCGAGCGATCACTGACGCACTTGCATGCAAACCCCAGCTGTCTCTTATATTCCATGGAGCGTTGCAGTAGTACCCTCTACCGATCTTAATCACTCGTAGATTCCTCCTTTGGCTTTCATCGATTACATAGGCTTTTAGGACTCTCCACAGCCTCTCGCTACACTCGCATCGTTCCTCTCCTAAATACAGTCTTCCCAAAACCTTCGTTCTCTTCTCACGAATTAATCTAACGAGATTCGAAGAGAGAGAGAGAGAGAAGAAAAATCAGATATTTTGCAAGTTTACATTAGTAGATTTGCAGTTATGTCAAAAGGCTGGACTGTATCTTGAGAGAAGCTTCCGTATGCATATATACCAGTGGTTAACTGTAATTACGTAGGAAAGCCACAGGATGGAATAGCCCATATTAACACGTTTGCAACCGACGTGGAATCCAAGAGACACGGGTCCGACAGAATTTAGCCTTTACCGCAAGATTTGGCAGTATCATCAGCCAGTAACTACGCCATTATTCCAATCCTAAATAGCTCCGGAGAAGGTACTGACGGTGTCTGATCCTTGACATTCCAAAGGACGCCTATCCATTAAAATCAGGGTAGGAATTCATTCACCTTCGAGCGGCAGGATCGTTCCAATTTCAGTCGTGCGATTCAGAGCCCGATGCTTGCCAATGGGGCTGCACCCTCCGTGCATGTCCTCCTTTCCACCCCCTAAATCTCCCGGAAGAGGCCTCTCACCTTCAAAACATAATATCATCATCCTCACCGCTCGACTGCGAGAACCAGTCTTCCAAAACTCGACATCGTCCGAGCCAGAGAGGAGATGAGACGATTTTTCCAATTAATCGCTTTGAAAACTTTTCGACTCTCCCTAATTTTTCTCCCGCGGTTCGTTCGTGCACAGCTGCGTCGCTACCCACGCCTCCGTAGGAACCCTTCTGCGTCGCGAGACTGAGTATATATATATATATATATTATATAGTACGCGGTACGGGAACTAGTTGAGAGAGAGAGAGAGAGTAGACGTTAGGGGGGGTCGTCTATCGGAGTGTTTCGTGGATAGGGCGAGGGAGAGAGAGAGAGGAGGAAGGATTTGGAGGCTCTGCGACTAGGCTCGCACGTGCGCTCGCGTGCACGCAGACACCGATAGGGATTTACGAGCGGTTTCAGGCAATCGCGAATAGAGATTAGGCCGGTAATTAACTATGGATCTGGTCTGTAGGCGAGCTCGCGAGGCTAGCGGTAGTGCAGCAGCGTGGTGTAGTCTCGATGTTGGTAGTGGTGATGGTCCTATATACACAAGTGACCCCAGTTCGCGGAGCTCCCGCACAGTCCTCCTCCCTTTACATGGGCCAAATGTTATGTGCAGCCGTCGTCCTTCCCGCTGCTTTACATGTATAGCTGTAGCGAGCGGTATATATATATATATATATATATATAGAGAGAGAGAGAGAGAGAGAGAGAGAGAAGTATATAGCGCGAGGAGAGGCAAGCCAAGTCGTGGCAAGGCACATGCTTGTGTGTGCCCTAGCTATATACATATATATAGCTATGGGCATGGGCATGCCAACCTCGCATACAGACGCTTCGCTATGCTTGGCTGGAAGCACGTTAGGTTCCACGGTGGCACGGCTCAGGCTTTAGATTAGGTAGCGCAGACCTCTACTACGCTCCTGCCTGCCACCCACACACACCACCAATCTCGCCCATCTACGTCAGCTACTGCATGCTAGCCCCAGAGAGCACTCCCCCCTCCTATACACGTTTACGCTCCTCTGCACTGGCAAGTTCTTTAGCCTGCCATGCCATTGCTTAAAATCTTGCGAGCCAGCGGGACGCTATAGAACGCTTATTATCAGTCGGTCCCTGCTAAAAGCACTGCTTACACTGAAATATTGGTTTCAAGCTGCTTCCAAATTCTCCATTAGCTTTCAACATCTCTACTCTTCTCTCTTTACTCAAATCGATCAGTTTCTTTTTTTGCAATTTTCCAGTTTCGCGAACGAGACGAGGCTCGTGATAAGAAAATGATAAGATTGGCACTGGGAGGATACTCGAGGTGTCTATACCAAATACACACTGTGATTATGGAATTGTAAGGAAAAGGGGGGATTCATCGATTTCTCCGAATATCTTATCTCGAATAATTATAATTAGTCGACGTCTCGTTTGGAACGTCAAATCGCAGTGCAAACTCAAATACACTTATTAACATACGATATCTAAGGCAAACATATATATATATATATATATATATACAAATGCGTGGAGGTTCTCCAATACTCGAATGTTCGCCAACGCGTTAATAAGACTCGCTCAATCGAAAGGAAAGAGTAGCGTACACTTAAATATATAAATATATACCTGGCACTAATTCGCCTACGACAGGGCTAAAATTTCTCAGCAAGTGCACCATTGCCATTATACACACACACACACACACATATATATATATATATATATATAGTAACACTAATATGTTTATTGTTATAGGAAAGGCAATCCGGTTGAAACGTTAATGCGCTACTATATTATATACGCACGTGTCTTACGTAAGCCAAATGCCACTGTATCTGCCAGTGCGCTACCCGTTATACGCGCTGGGCTCAACCGCTCTACCAGAGCAGATTCTGCCGCCACACACACACACACACACAACCCCTCGTAGGTTCCGTGCAACATAGTGATTCGAGCGTGCATGGGTTCTGTGCGAGAGAACGTCCACCGGGTTGCTGGATCACACACACCGGTTTACTAATGTAACGTATATATATATATATATAACTGGTAGAGCTATGTACTCTGTATATATATAACCTCGTACACATATATATATATATAGGATAGATGTGTAATGGTAGCGGAGGCTGTATAGGTTGGGTTACATAGGGTGCACCAAAAGGCGGACGTGCCTGGCATCGGCGAGGCCGGGGCACCTCGATCTCCGTATCTCGCCGGATCGACGGCTAATGCCGCGGACACCGGAGATGCGATCCTCTCTCTCCAACACACACAGACTGAGCGCAAACACCCTTCTCGGTCTGCCCCCCCCCTCCCCCCGCTTCACGACTATCCCGCCGGTTCTCCGCAGAGCAAGCTAGCGCGCACGTAAGCACATCCTTCCTAGCCGTTCCGCGAATTAATCGTGCTCCCTCCCTCCTCCCCTCGCCCTCCCTCGACCTTCCGTCACCCTTCTCGGCCCCTTTTGTGCCGCGAACATCGCGCCAAAGGGACGGGCGCGGTATCCTCCCCTCCCCCTCCTCGCTATTATCTCCGTCTCACTCTACCCCCCTCCCCCCATTTAATTCTGTCCTCCGCTTCTTCCTTCGCCTCTCTCTCCACCTTATATAATACCTCCCTTGTTCTCACCTCTCTCTCTCCACTCCCCTATATATATATATATATATGTATAAGTGCTTTTCTCTGCTGATTCCTATATATATATATATATATATATACTTTCTGCAACGACGTCCAAAAACGCGAGGAAAATTCGGCAAGCTCGAACCAAATATCCATCCCTGATGACTGGGTATATCCTGACTACGTTGCTCCCTGGAATATTTTACCTTGGCCGGATCTACCTGATAGTCTTGGAAACTTCTGTTTTACCGAGTATTTCTTGATGAGATCGCTGCCAGCACTCGAGCAACTTAGTTGTTCGATTGTGTGAAAACTATTGCTTGTAGAGTACCGTGTAGGTGATTTCCTTACATCCACTATATATATATGTTAGGAATATACTGCTTAGAGATAATATCGCGTTGACAACCTCGCGCGCGTGTTTCGTATTGCAGAGGAGACTTTTCGAATTTTATAAATATCATTTCTAGATAGTTTCGCAAGAGTGTATTTTGGTGTTGTTAAAACGTCATTGCTCGTTTATGCTAAGGTGAAAATTTATCGAGACAAATTCCTTTTTCTTCTTCTTTTTTTTGTTGTAGGTCTTTGTCACAAGTACAAGTACGTTCCCCCCAATTGCAAGGCCAGCCGAGGTTTTCGGGTTTCAAGTAAAAATCGCTCGGCGGAAGAGACTCATTTAACGCGAGGCAAGGAAGGGGAAAAAGTTGGTTCGAGCCCGTGTACATAAGTGGCTTTTAAAGCAGCTCCTTTCAGCGCAGTGACGTTAGTTCATTCATGAGATCTCGACTGTGAATCAGTCGAAATCGGGAGAGAACTCGCTCAAAGCTCCCAGCGCGACGGATTCTACGGCCGATCGGTCTCCCTTTAATATAAATCCTCTCGGCGTAAGATACTGCTATCGCTACAAACTTAATGACCAATTTTGCACACAATTTGCATCTCGCAAGATGTTACCCTCCACTATTTAAACTGCGTGTACAACTTTTCGCAACTCATTTATCTCCCAACCTGAATTCCACGGCTCGTTCGACAATGTATCACACACACACACACACATGTACTATGTACGTAACCTCAATGAACGATTTCAACAAGATTTTCCCCAGCTACGACGCTGCACACGTGTGGACTTGGGTAAAAATTTCAGCGAAACTTTTCTTTTCCCTAAAAAAAGCAAGCGAATAGATGGAAATGCTGGAAATGCCAGATAGAGCACAGCTTTTGCACGATGACGTCTGTATATACATACATATATATATATATATATATATATATATATATATATAGTGGCGTTGCATCGTGTTATACACGCGACAAACCCTTTCCGCCTCAATACACATCAGCCCCAGAGCCGATATACGTACTATACGTATACGTACATCCACCTTCGACAAGAAAGCATCGCAACAATAACATTACGCAGCTAACACTTTGACCCAACTTTCGAATAACTTTACTCGTATTCGCCCATTGCAATCAATTCAAAGATGATTTTTTAAATTTTCTATGCTTCTGTCCTTTCGCCTTATTATTTATATGTAGGTTTATGAGATTCATTAGCGGGACGAGGAACAATGAGAAATTCGTCCAAGAAACTCGTGCGATACTCGTACGAATCATCATAATTATTCCTATCGCTAATCAATCTGATAACAATTTTAACCAGTTAACTGAGTCACTAAAAAAAAAAGACAGCCCATGACTAATATATTCGTCTTAACACAATCTTTTTGTTTTTTCTTATGTCTAGTATACTCGTCAAATTCAGTTAACTGGTTAAGAATTCCTTTTTTCACAGATAATGTCAAGTATCATTTTTTGACATTTCTTTCAGTCATCTCAAGCTTTTGAGATTAGATTTTGTAAGAAATCTGTATCACTTATAAATAAATATATATATATATAATAAAGGTTTAAGACTATTTTTCCTAAAATAAAGAATATTTGCCTAAAACTTTGATTTCACTTTCTCCAAGTAGAATAACTTTAGTATATTCTGGAAAAGGATTTAAATGTTTTAGTAGGACACCGGTGCACTGCTAAATTTTCTGTTTCCTTATCAGTGGAAGACGACGATAATTATTAGTATCGCTAATTAATCCGACGAGCAATTAACCGCAAGGATTCCTCCTCCTTCGGGTATCGTTCATTCCACTCGATTTGATTAGCACGGATTTACTTTTGTTCCAGTTGGCGAGCGGAATCGTGGAAAGCGTTTTAATCAAGGCTGGAAATCGCGAAAGTTTCCAAGGATTTCCACGTTTCGATCTTCGCGTGATCTCGAATGGTCTTGGCGGAGCGGAGGAAAAAGATTGACGTGCGAGACGTTCGCAGATGGAGAGATAAGGGAGAATCGTTGGGAGAATTAGCATCGGTGGTGGTCGTACGTGTATCGTCCTATCCTTCGACGCAGATCGACTATATATATATATATATATATATATATAGGCCTCTTTTTCGTTCACTCCGGGAAGGTAGGCATCGAGCGGGAGATTGTTTCTTCGGTAGCAAAACTGCGAAGAACTTTGAACGAGTCCGCTCGAGTTTCTAATGAGCATCCACGAGGTCCCCACAACACCACGTGCACACACGATCCTTCCTTCCTCGCTATATATATATATATATACTACCACCTCCATTCACCCAACCTGTCAAACTTTCCTTCTCTATTTCTTCTTTTTCCTCTTCTTTTCCTGCTACTGCTCCACCGCGCCTTCGTCTTTTTACTCTACGTGCAGAACCCCTCCTCCTAAGTAAGTCCTCGACCAGGATTTACTTGTATCAAAGTCAAGTCTCGACATTGAAACACTTTAAGAGCCAGCTGCTTCCATCCTATTGTGATTTCAGGATTACCTCGGTCGTTCGAAATAATAACGTATATACTTTCGTATTAGCAAGGCTGTACCCTCCAAAGCGATTCGACGACCTTTCGATCGGATATCGCTGTAATCCCTTGAAAATTGAAACATTCCATTTGTATACGCGACAAATATGTATACATCTCGTTAAATGACCCCGTATAATAATTTCTATTAGGAAGATTCAACGATGGACCAATTTACCTGCTAATTTAACATACCACAGTTTCCAGTGGGGGTCTCGCCCTCAGGAACGGTCGGAGATTATCATACATTCAAAAGTTCGCCCACCCCGATCAACTCGTATCGCTCTCTGTGCATGCACACTGCTAGGGACCTCTCTTATGCGTACATCCTCTTCAATTGTTTCGCTCCAACCTAATACCCACAGTATAGACCACACCGTACTTTTTCTCCGGGATAAATAGACAACGCGACCACGGTAACTAAATAAAACTGTGGCATATATATATATATATATATATATATAGAGAGAGAGAGAGAGAGAATTCGGTGGGTTTTGAAAAACGAAAAGAGTTTGAGATGGAAAAAGTAATTATGTCCAATGATAAAGGGTAGAACGATGATAAGTGCGTTATTCGGAGGAAATGTGATTTTCTGATATTTTCGGTAGAGAATCGAAGGAAGAAAAGGGTATCGAGAGAGTATGCTCGGTGATAGCGGTGTCCGGGTGGTCCAAAGATTTTCCCATTTTCCGAGAGCTCCTCGACGAGCTTTGGCGCCAAAACCACACCCAGTGGACTGTGTCGACGACGTGTACTACCGAGGACCTGGCGAGTTCCTGAAAAATTCCCCATGCACGTATATATAAACCCTGTCTTTCGCCTCTACGAAGACCTTGAGGTACACGCAATACAACAACAACAATAACAATGGTACCAAGAACAACAACAACGACAAAGACAGCCTCGCAATTTCCATACTGTTCTCTTCGTGAAATCGTCGAGTTCCTACATTTACCTTCCGCTACATATATATATATATATATATATACTACACACACATACATTATACACCGGATGTATCGTAGTCCTGAAAGCTGATCCCGAACCGCGTTGATGCCTTCGCCACCGAGACTTTTGGGACACGCTGTACATGGGTCGTCGCATCGTAGGTTCGCGATGGTTTGGATATATATATATGTGTGTGTGTGTGTGTGTATGTACATAGCACAGTACATAAGGGAGCTCTTTATGTGGCACATAGACGTTGGTTGGTCGGTTGGCGTTGGTTCGCTCGCTCGCTCGCCGTGTGACGCTCAAATTACCTCCGTCCTTTTCCCCCCACCCCCCCCCCCCCCACCCCCCGCCTCTCGCTCCACGCCACTCTCGGCCACCCTTACCCACGCTCTCACCCTCCCCATCAGCCACTACCGCGCAACGCACGGTCGCTCGTTGCTGTCCCTTATACCTCTTCTCTCTCTCCACGTACACACACACACACACACACACACTCACACCAGCCTCAGTGAGCCAAACTCTCCACAGCACGAATCTCCTCTATCCCTCCTTCTTCGAAACTCTCCAACTCTCTCCGTCCTCGTCCGACCAACTGCAGTGGCTCTCCGTGGGGCAATTCTCTTCCTCCCCCCCCCCCCCCTCCATCCCCTTTGCTCTTGCGTAGCTCGCTCGCCACCGCTGTGCACTATAGCTATGTAGAGGCTGTCGCTGCTACGCTGGCTGGCTATATAACGAACACCGCGCTAGATAGAGAGCTGCTTGCGGCTCTGAAACGCGGCCAGGCAGCGGCACAGGCAGACAGGCACCGCGGGTCACCGCCTTCCCTCGTCGTCCGCGCTCTCTCTCTCTCACACACACACACACACAAAGCCACATTTCCTTCCTTCTCTCTTCCCCGATCGCTCCATCTCCCTGTGCCGTGGATCCCCCTCCCCCCCCCCCTCCCTCTCCCTTGCACCCTCCTTTAACCCATCCACCAATCTCTCCCTCTCTCTCCGACCTTCGGGTCGAATCCCCCCCCCCCCCACCCCCTATAACCCCACGGCCCTCTGTCCAAATTCTCCACGGCGTAAAGGAGAGGCCAGGGAGGGAAGGGTGGTACGCTCCCTCTCTCTCTCTCTCTATATATATATATATATATATATGGTAGCAGTATACTCTCCAACCCATTTCCTCATTCCCCTCAACCCCCCTCGCGCTCTTCCACTCTCTCTCTCTCTCTCTCTCTCCTCAGTCGTTCGTCCTCACGACAGCCCCTTTGTTATTAGTCCACCGTGTACCACCCCTAAATTCACTCGCGCTGCAAACGGACAAATTTCGCGAGCGCTTCAAGGTCCAACCATAAAGAGTTTCCTTCTCTCTTCCGAAAGGCTGAACCCCCTCCCCCCTTCAGCACGGTCGAACGAACCCCCTTTAATCCCACTCATTCCCCCTTTTCTCATTTTCTCGTTTCCTCATTTTCCCGTGTCAGCCACTCGCACCTCCTTCCTTCTTCCCCGACTCCCGCGCGCGAGATAACTTTGTCCTTGGACGCATTAGCATTTTCAAGCTGTTCGAAACGGGGTCAATTATAAGCTTTAAAAGCTCTGAAGAAGAATCCATCGGTTTTTATGCTAGACGAGTGAGCGCGCGCACAGTCCGCTTAAAACGAGGCTTTATTTTCAATATAGGCCAATTGACTGTTTGCACTCTCCAAGTTGCGCGCGCGCGCGCGCTCACACTAAGCGTGTGTATGTACGTACGAGCGATTATACCGCGACGGCGCTGGTGCATTGTGCGCGGTGGGAGCTTTTTTTAGCCCATCGGCTTTAAAGAGGCTAATTTATTTTGAAAGTGAAACTCTCCGCTGGTCCGTGCGTGTGTTTCACGTAAATGTGGAGCGCGCAATCGGACGAAGGACGGGCGATATTGTTTTAAAAGTCACGGCTGACTTTAAAGAGAAGCAATGTTTCGAAATGAAAGAGTTTCTCGCTTGGCTCTCATATGCGTCTCGCAACGTTACGTTCCTCCTCTCGTCCTTTCGCCCCTTTCCTCCCTCGCAACGTCAGCTCGCCGCAACCCCTTTGTTATTACTTCACCGTTCTACCGTTCTAAATTCACTTGCGCTATAAACGGACAAATTCCGCTAGGAAGGAACTGTCGCCTCTAAAGAACCTAAACTGCACGACACTCTTACGTCTCTTCTCGGACGTATACGTACATTCTCAACCTCCTGTCCGCGAGAGAAACATTTTTTATTCTCCAAATGTGTGCCTGTGACATAGATACAGAAATACTGTGTATACGTATATATGTGTATATAGGGCTCGCTAGAAAAGTGGCAAAGTACATGTATATACTGACTCGTGCGTCTTAGAGTATGTGCTCGGTTATTATAACGCAAAGTATATGCTGCTTATATGGGGATATGTAAGGTGAAGGTACCTATATACATACCTATTAGTGTTAGACGTTTCGTCCATTCGGTCCTTGTTAAGAAATATTTTCTTTAATAATATTCTATAAAATATGTGTGTGTTCTGATATATATATATATATATATATATATCGAAAAGCAGCGTGTGCAATTGTCGGTTTCAGTAGTGCCCGAATACATATACAGAATGATTTTTCAATTAAAAAAGTAAAAGTATTACCTCAGTAAAATTACATTTATTATTTTTTGATACATTTCATAATATAGCGGACTTTTTTACTAGTTTCAAAATATATTTCATCTGAGTAATTATTTCTTAAATACATGGTAAATTGATATATGCGGAAAGTTGGTAATAGTTTTTTTAATAATAAAAGATATTAGTAAGTTATATGGGAGGCAAAAAGTAACGCTTTGAAAGGACAAGTGATAACACACTGTTACAGCTTACTTTAAAAATTGAATTTTTCATAAATTAAATGATTATAAGTAATTAAATTTTTTTCAATCAGTATGAATGTGTGTAATTGAATTTGCTCGTCCGACAATTAAATAAATACCTCTTTTCTAGAGTGAACTAAGGTTATGTTCTGAATTACATATGGAGTTCATAAAATGTACAGTTTTAAGTAACGTTTAATATAGAATTTAAGCGCTCTTCGCGCGCGCATATGCATTATTCAAATGGACCCTAAATCTTTTATGGATGTCCATGAAACTATTATTATAGAAGAAGAATAATTGAAAATGATGATAATGATTAAGTAGAATATTATTGTCGTGTAGCGTGGTACATGCCCTTTTCCAAATATAAGCTCGGTGAAGAATGGACACAATGCCTAAGCTGCAATGAAAGGGCGCATGAAAGTTGTGGTAAAAGCGATTACGTTAAACACATGATGTTAAAGCTATTATGCGGAATCATCGATCGATTAGTTCAATCTATTTGTATACCTATAATATTTAATTGCAAAATATATTTTAGTTATTGTTATATAAAGAGAATTATAGTTTGAACGAATGCTTTTTATTATTATATTTCTTTTACTCCTCTAACTTTTCATTAAACAAATATTTACAATTCAAGCATTTTTCACTTATGAAACAAGTTGCACCCCAGTCCTCTTAAATTTACCTTTGTATAAGGTAAAAAGTAACCACTGTCCATTATTTCAAAAACCTCTCCAATCTATTTAACTAAAAAATGTTTCACAATTTTTTTACTCGTTCTTCATAGTTAAATAGTTGCCGCTGTAAACTCAATTAATAGTTTATATAGAGATTTTTATTATTTACTATGTATTTTTGAGAATAAAGGTGAACATAAAGTGATACAAATACTCCCGATCTCCCCTACATTTTTTTTATTGTCATAGTGTTTATATTTGTTAAGCAGATAGTACAAAGGAAACACCAGTGTGCAGATACTGATCTATATATAGTTCAATAATAATTATTTAAATTAAGTAAACGAAATTTATTAAAGTTTTCAACTAACAAAAATATAGAAATGACCTGTCGCCATACATTGACGAGTTAGACTCATCTTCAGTTCATATGCCATTGTAGACTTTGACGCGTCTAAAATTATCATTATATATCATCTTTATTAAATGATCTATAGCAATGTAAACTTAAAAATAAAACTTTTTGTATTTAAATTTTTATGCGAGTGACCACAGGGAAATCAATTGAATAGTATTCTTCGGTCGAGTCAACGCGCATTTTATTTGTATATGTTAATTATTAACATAAGAGGTTAAAGATTGCACAGTTATAGAGAGATTTATTCACCAAAAATACAAGAGACAGTCGTACAGTACAGAGAAAAGTAAGTAGAACACCGGACGTAAGGTCACGCAATATAAACAAAATACATCGATTTAATTAGACCAGAAATTCACGTAGTGAATTTCTGTACCCTCCAAAATACAAAACTAAATAGTAACCTTATTAGGATGCAGAGGGAACATATGGAATAAATATATGGTCTTAACACTCCCACTTTCCATAGATTTCCTCTCAACAAAAAACAAAATTAATATTTTGAGAAATAAGTAATGATGAAAATGCTTGTCTCAAAAAATAAATTCCTTTTTTGATTTAACATTTAATTTTTTTCGTAAAACATTAAATTGTTCCCTTGCTAGTGGCTTTGTTAAAATGTCAGCTATTTGTTCTTTTGTTGGAGTATAAATTAGTTCAAAGAAACCTTCTTCATATTTATCCCGAGCAAAACAGTATTTGATATCAATGTGTTTAGATTTATTATGAAATTCAGGATTTTTAAGGAGCCTAATAGCACTTTGATTGTCCATAAAAACTTTTATTTCCCCTTTTCTGTGCTTCAAAATCTCAATAAATAATCGATCCAGCCAAATTAGATGTTTAATAGTTTGTGCTGCTGCTACGAATTCAGACTCTGTAGTAGATAACGCCACCGCTCTCTGTCTTTGTAAGCACCATGAAATTGTACACTCTCCCAACTTAACAACAAAACCGCTTGTTGATTTTCTAGTCCCTGTATCCCCCGCAAAATCTGCATCACTAAATGCTACCAAACTTAACTCTGTATTCGCCTTAAAATATAAACCATAATCGAAGGTTCCTTTTAAATATTTAAATATTCTTTTTACCGCATTCCAGTGAATCTTATCTGGATTTTCCAGAAAACGGCTAACTACACCTAAACTAAAAGCAATGTCCGGTCGGGTTCCAACGGTAAGGTACATCAAAGATCCTACTGCCTCTCTATAGGGTGCTTAGGTCTTCTGTATTTCTTCTCTCTTATGCACAAGTACATTTAGTTCTTGATGTTTGTCAATTGGTACAGTAACAGGATTGGCGGAAGTCATGTTAAAACGCTCTAGTATTTTGGCGGTGTATCCTGTTTGATGTAGAAAAATGGATCCGTCTTTACATCGTTCAATTTCGAAACCTAAAAATAAACTTAAGTTTCCACTAATAGTTTCGAATTTATTGTTTAGGTAATGTATTCAATCATTTGCTCGATCTTCTTTAGATGAAGCAATCAGTTCATCGTCTATGTATATAGCTAAAATTAGTATGTTAACCTTTTGATAATTTGTGAAGACGCAAGAATCGGATTTGGTTGGCTTTAATTCAAATCTTTTTAACATCTCCGTGAAACCTTCGTGCCAACATCTCGAGGCTTGCTTAAGTCCATACAAGCTCCTTTGCAATTTACAGACATTATTTGTTCCATCTTCGTATCCTTCAGGCTGTTTAATGTAAATTGTTTCTTCAAGTTTTCCATTTAAAAATGCAGTTTTGACATTGAATTGACGTAGCGATAGGTTTTTTGACGCTGCCAATGCTAAAATCATGCTAATAAAATCGTATTTGACTACTGGACTAAAAGTTTCATGGTAGTCAACACCCTTTCGTTGAGAATATCCTTTCGCAACGAGTCTTGCTTTAAAATTTTCAATTTCACCATTAGCTTTCCTCTTAACTTTATAGATCCAACGATTGTCAATCAAATATTCAATGTTGACTGAGTTGGTCATTACCCATGCAAGTATTATTTTGTTTTCAGGATTGCATCTCTCGATCCATCGCTTGTCTCTATTTTTTCATATGAGCCAGAGATTGCTTGTTGATAATTTTGTGGTTCTTCACATTTCATAAAGAAAAGAAAATCAGGATCAATTCCATCGCCATATCTATCGGGTCTTTTTATTTCAGCCCTATTACGCAAACTTCTTACTTCAGAGGAGCCCTCCGTGGGCAGATTTCCTTGAAGTTCTATACAGAGTCTCCTGTTGTATCCCAATAATAATCGTTTAGAGACTCTTCGCTGACTGAAGATTCGTGTTGTAAATCAAGATTGTCAACTTGTAAATTTTCAGATAAATTCTCTTCTGTCTTTTTGCAAGACAATACCAAGTCTGTGTGTTGTTTCCTTTTTAGATATTGGTTGAGAACTTTTATAAAATTCATGTTCATTAAAAATGACGTCTCTTTTGATAGAAATTTTATCATTTTCCGGATTCCAGATTCTATAACCTTTCACATTTTCGTCGTATCCTACAAAATAGCTTTTTTGTGATTTTGCATCTAGCTTTCTCCTTTTTTTTTTTAGGTATGTGAGTGAAAACAGTAGTTCCGAAGACAATTAACTTAATTAAATTTGCACTGCGTTTAAACCATAATTCATATGGTGTCTTATCTGGACATGAGCTTGTACCTGTGCGATTTAAAATATATACTGCCATATTAATTGCTTCTGCCCAAAGCTTTAACGGTAAGTTTTTACAATATATTAAGGCTCTCATTGCTTCCACAAGAGTTCGATTCTCTCTCTCTCTCTCTCTCTCTCTCTCTACTGATCCATTCTGTTCTGGTGTGAAGGCAACTGTTTTCTGGTGTTTAATACCACCCTTTTTTAGTACATTATCCGCTTCTTGATTTACAAATTCCAAACCATTGTCCGTTCGTAAGGTTTTAATATGTCTTCCTAACTGATTTTTGGCAGCTGCAATAAATTCGTTAATTTTGTATATAGTTTCTGCTTTCGATTTGAGAAAGTATACGAATTTATAGTGAGAGAAGTCATCCTTTAAAAGTAAATAATATCGCGATCCGTTTAGTGAGGGAATTTGAAAAGGACCACATATGTCTGCATGTATTATTTCACCACATTCTTGAGATACTTTTATTTGTTCATTTTCCTTCGGAAAAGGTGCTCTTTGTGCTTTACCTAAAGCACATCCTTCACAGAAAAAATTCCCTGTTTCTTTCGCATCAATCATTTGTTTCTGTAAGTATAATTTAATTTGTTTTATATTTTGGTGAGCCAACTTCTCATGCCAAACTTGTATGTCATCCTTAGTTGCAATATTTGCTTCAATTCTATTATTTTTGGGCTGAATAACCTTGAATTGCATTTGACACATTTTGGACTTACGTACTCCCACTGCAACAGTATTTCCTTTTCGTTTGAAAAAACATCCTTTAGCATTTGAAATTTGAATTAATCCTTTGTCGAGAGCTGAACCAGCAGAGAATAAATTGCATCTTAATTTTGGAATAAATAAAACATTAGATAAATATTTTTTGTCTAAATTACTCCATTGTATGCAAGAATATTTATATCGCCCTTGCCTGTTGCTTCAATTGCTTCATCCTTTTTTCCAATATTAGCACGTTGAGGTATATTAAAGTATTTAAAATTAACAAACCAATGTCTTTGATTAGGCATATGATCAGTCGCTCCAGAATCAAGTAACCATACTTCTGTATTTTCCAAATTAACACCAAGTTTTGCCTTGTGACATTAATGCTTCACCTTGTGTTTTATCATTGTTAGAGCTATTATTCATGCAATGTTCCATCTTAGTACGACAATTACGAGCCCAATGACCAGGTTTGTTACATCTAAAACAAACATTGTTCTTCTTGCTTCCATCAGGTTCTGGATAATTTTTTTTTTTTAGAAAAATGATTTTTCTTTTTAGCTTTCTCTTTCCTTTTTGTAAACTTTACTGCTGCTAGTGCTTCATTCAGTTCTCCTTCTTGATTCGTACATCTGGTTTCTTCATTTA
The DNA here is from genome assembly GCF_024137725.1 of Prorops nasuta. NCBI lineage: Eukaryota > Metazoa > Arthropoda > Insecta > Hymenoptera > Bethylidae > Prorops > Prorops nasuta. The sequence continues at coordinate 6,095,203 of NW_027116810.1, forward strand.
AAAGTCTTTCCGTTTAATTTGTAAGCGAACGCTGCTCTAATGGTGTGGACTCCCAGGCCGTAATGAAATGATTAAAGGCGACTGGTAAGGTCATTAATATTTTGGTTACTATCATGGATTCCGCTACGGGTTCTCCCAATGACTGTAATCTAAGTGCAATATCCTTGAGTTTTGCTATGTGAACAGCCTGGTTATCTTTTGGATCTTTGCTAAATTTATACCATTTTTATTGAAGCATGCATGTGAATCCCAGTTTCTGACTTTTGTTCGTACAAATTAGTTAACGCATTCCACATACCTTGAGCAGATTCACAATTCATAATATGTATTAGCTGTGAGTCAGCTACACTAGTGGCAATGAATTTTTGAGCTAAGATGTCACCTTTTGTCCAAAAGTTGTGAGAAGATCGCTGCTCTGCTGTGGCTTTACTTGAAATCTCAGGCTTTGTACAACTGCCATCTACGATTTTGAAGACATCCTTTTCTTGTAAAATTACTTTTAATTGAAATTTCCATTGAGCCCCGTTCTCAATTCCATGCAATTTGGTGATTTTCGTGGTATCCGTCTCCATTTTTATTGACAACAATTTCACTATTTGCACGTGGCTAGATAGTCGTAAAAAGGGACAAGACACTTCAAAGGAAAATACTTCCTTTATTATTATTACCACTAATAAAAATACACTCACTTCTATATTTAGTTTCGTCCTGGGCCCATAACCTGTTAATTATTAATATAAGAGGTTAAAGATTGCACAGTTGTAGAGAGATTTATTCACAAAAAATACGAGACAGTCGTACAGTACAGAGAAAAGTAAGTAGAACACCGGATGTAAGGTCACGCAATATAAACAAAATACATCGATTTAATTAGACCAGAAATTCACGTAGTGAATTTCTGTACCCGCCAAAATACAAAACTAAATAGTAACCTTATTAGGATGCAGAGGAAACATATGGAATAAATATATGGTCTTAACAGTATATCAGGAGGTTACAATAAATAAATATCACACTTGTAAGACTTATTAACAATAATTTGCTACATTTGCAGATAAGTTGAGTAGAAAAAACCATTGTATATTAAAATTTATTAAAAGGTCATAAGATTAATATTTTCTAATACAAACCTATTCTTATTTTACATAAAACTAAACAGTAATTGAAACATTTCAATTATTTACAATTTCTAATTGGTTTTTATTCTCAAACCTACTTTCCCACTATCAAATTTTATCTATTTAATACTTAAAACGACGTGATTATTTAATTTAAAAAAAAAAAAATATTCCTATAAGAAGAGAGAGAAACAGAAAATCTTTATTAACACAGTAATACTTTTATTACGCTGTACAAAATTGATTCGCCAAGATTTCAGTTATAACCTCTCACTCCATACATACATTTTCTATTAAATTTCTATGCTCTGCCATAGGTGAAAGACGAGCGATTCAATCCTGCAAAGTACGTTATAAAAATATTGTCAGCGAATAAAATTTGTTATTTCGCAAATAACCCAAATATACATTAATAACACACATGTATATATATAGCAGGATATACGACGTAACAGTGGGAAAGCACAGAGGTTCGGGGGGTCGTCTCAGGACGCGTTCGGTGTATAATTGCGCGTCGGCTGGTCGTTTGTTCGTTCGCGGTGCAAATGGTGCAAGCTCGCGCATGGACGAGTCGCTCTCTTTTTGCAGCTCCTTTGTGTGGCGCTCGGAAGACGAGAAAGGGGATATATAAGTGAGGCCCCTGACGCGAGTAGAGAAGAGAGAGAGACAGGAAGACAGTAGGGAGCCGAGAAAAGTAAATCGAGCGGATATGTCGCGCGCGGACCGAGCGAGAGAGCCTTTCTCGCAGCCAGTCACTGAGGGTAGCTGCAGGCTGCTGAGGCTTCGGAGAGAGAGAGAGAGAGAGAGAGAGAGAGAGAGAGAGAGAGAGAGAGTCGAGGATGGACAGGAAACTCTTTCAAGCGCCATAGCCTCGAGAATCGATCGTCGGGGCCTCCATGGCTTTGCGGCGAACAACCGCCATTCGATCGATCCAAGCACCTCGATTATAAATCGAAACGATCGATCCTATGCTTTACCCCCCCCCCCCTTGCCCCTCCTCATTCTCTTCTCGACACCGTCCTTCCTTAGCTTTTATCAAGAGACGTTAATAAACTTCCAGAAGCTGAGAAAGAGAGAGAGACAGTTAAGCATCTTCTCGAGCAAAACCACCACTACACGTGCCAATCAAATATTTACCCCCCCCCCCCCCCCTCTACCCTATTTTTATATTAAAACATAAATGTACTGGTTTCTTCCTCTGGTTCGTTTCACTCTTATTCCTGTCAATTATAATTACGAACCTTTTAATTGGTTCTATATACGTAATATATAACTCGATGCTATGCATAATAATGTATAGGGTAAAGCTAGGAGAGTTGGTCCGGTAGGTGAGATGGACTAATAGCTAATAACTTCTAAAGGATGTCAATACTAGGGTTAATCGGTTAATCGCAGATATATTCAAGTGTGATTGTGTTAGGTTGCAAAATAGTTTATTGGTTTGAATCATTTTTAATAAGTAACTTGGATTTTTCATTTTATTGCATCTTGAAAATTTTCCCGAGGTTATTTGCTATCAAGTTTTTTGAATAGTTTAGTAAGTAATGAAAAAAGATTTATGTGTTATTAAGCTAATAAAATATTGGTCTTTATACCGGTGATTTCAATTGTTGTAGTTCGGACACGTTTTTAAGCGATGTGTACTGATCTGTCTATTCTTGCTTTAGAGGATAGACAGATCAGTGGTGTAGAGAAGAGACAAACTTACGTTTTTATATTTCAGAAAATGACTAATACCTATTTGTCGTAAGGCTAATGCAAAACCAATAGGTACTTGGACAGCGAATAACTTCCTGTTAGCAATTACAGTTGTTACATTGTTACATCAGGTGATATAGATGTAAATAAAGCACCTATAAGTTTCAGTATACCTAAAACCACTTTGAAAAGAAGAATGAAACGAAAAAATAAAAACAAAAATATTAGAATAACTCGGTTCACACACACACATATTCCATGCTTGGCGCCAAAGCCAAAGAAACACTTGCAAATCATAAAAAGAAACTCGAAAAAAACTAAGGTGCTCCAACTATACTCCATTAGTGAGAACAATTGGACCATTGCAATGTTTACGTTATTTTTCAGCTATCAAGTTAAATTTCATCATAAACGTTACCTGTAGGTTATAGTGAATATATTTCACTACGTTCTTGCTATGTTTTATATTTTTAAAAAACCAAAGTAGAAATTCATCCAGTTTTGTCGATGGCCTATCTAGTATCTACCCAGAGAAACTGATTAAAGGAAAACTGATCAAATCCTGATTTGGCGCTGACCACCTTATAGTCAGATAAACTGGTAAAGGAAAACTGACATGGTACTGATTTGGCACTGACCATTTACATGAATATTATTTTCATAGGTAAGTCAAGAGATACATCTAAAGGAAAACTGATTTGGCGCTGCTTAGGGCTTAATCAGTTTCACTTAGTTTTTAATAACTGATGCCATCTCCGTAGTGATCATCAATGCATATGCATGGTGATGATCGGATGTGTTATATTAAAGCTTATTGTATTATTGCAGTGAGTTCAATTGTGATAAAATTTAAACATATTGTAATATGTGTATGTGTGTGTGTTTTTTCATTTAAAATCCTTCACATTTAAGCGTATTCAAAAATTCTCTTAATAAATTGATTATTTTTTAAGCTATAGGGTTGACTGATGTAAAACAATACAAAGGATAAGAGAAGTACGGTGCTTAGTAAAAAGTGATCTAGTTTATAATTCACTTAAAACAATAATTTTATTAATATTTTGAACTGTTATTGACAGAGTGACAGTCACAGTTTAAAATATGAATGAAATTGTTTTAATTGAATAAGCTGACTTTTTGCCAAATGCAGTATTTGGTTTTATCATTTGCATTATATTACACTAGTCTACTCTATAGCTTTAAAAAAAATGAATTTATTAAGAAAATTGTTGAATACTCAGTGTACATAACCTCAATAAAATAGTTAGGGGATTAGCGGGGAATACTGATCACCGCCTCAATAGTTTCACTAAACAGTTTCTGGTCAACCTGAGCGTTACAAACCCGACAATGCCCTGGCTACTTTTCCTTATCAGTGCCCCCACAAATCTAAGGTGAACTGGTCAGGATCTGTTCAGGGCCATGTTTTATTTTCTACCAGGGGAATGTATAGTCAGTTTCCCAAAAGGTGGTCCGACCCTCCTCGCTTTACCCCAAATATTAGATTGAAATAATTATTTCCGCAGCTTTATTATTTTGTAATAACACGTGCTTTCGCTCGCTGATGGTGCTCGGGCAAAGCATTCATTTTTGCTTTCGTCATAATTTTCTCTTCTAATCGGATCTACCATCTGTAAAACCTTGAAATACCAGGTAACCCCCCCCCCCCCCCCCCTGAAGAATCTTCGGAGCTCTGGCGTAATCCGTTGGAGATTTGACGGCGAACTTGAATAATGTAACGAATCATCCTAATGGAGTAAGGGTAGCAGGGGAGGGGGGTTGTTAAATGTGCAGAAAGGGACTTTACTGCAGCCATGCCGACAGAACCGTATAGTAGCGCACCTTCCTATATATATATATATATATATATATATATATATATATATATATACGTTATATGTAAGAGCGCGGGAATCTGAAATCTGTGTGCATTTCGTATTTACGTAGATGCCTTATGTCGGAGCCAAAGATGAAGGGAGATGCACAATCTGCCATTTTTAGCATCCGCGCATTTCGCAGATGAAAAAATGTTTTACAAGATTAACACTGGTCCGTGTGCAAAATGGCCGGCGCTGGACCCATTAAGAAGTTCGCTTTGTTCGTTTGCTCGCGGAAATTCAACAGTCAACTTCCATACACTTTATCAATCTCGCGTACGACAAATACTTTTCCAAAAAAATATTCTTCGCGCGACCGTAGAATCGTTAAAAAATCCGAGAAACATGAGAGATTCGCAGGTTTCGCGAGTCGGGAGAAATATTGGAATTCGAGCGATGATTGCGTAACAATGCTGCTGCATTATTTATCCATGTAAAGCAGAGCGAAACGCAGAGTAAAGCAGCAGATATGAATGGGTAAATCAATTGCGGAAACCCGTAGGGATGGTTCATTGAGAAAAGGTGGAATAACTGGGTCATGGCTCTGTCTCGCATATGGCGCCCGGAATGAGAACCCTTTAATCCAATTATGCCTAACAGCTGTAATTGATGTGTGCAAGATATTGTTTATCTCGTTACAAATACGCGGGACGATGTACGCGTACCTGTTTATGTGTATCGTTGATTGCCTCCCCCCCCCCTCCCCCCACTCTAGCTCCACATCGTGCTCTCGCAACTCTACCTATATATAACACACACACACACACACACACACACAAAACCCCGGTCAAACTCCCTTTTTAGTTACATTCCTAGTTATCCCAGAGTTATTCCACGACTATCAACCGACTCTCAACGCTAAACTCAATTACAAAGCAACGTATATTCATTCACGTGACTCCTCGCTGATGAAATACTCGCGTCGATTGCTCTGACATTCGAGAACACGGATCCTCCTCTATATATATATATATATATATATGTGTAATATTGATCACGTTCTAAATGTCTAATGATTTGCGATAATCCACCAACTAATGGCTCTGTTTACCGGCTATAATATTAAATTATATTCTCCATCTGACATTTCTCCACGCGATTCTCTATCGCAGTGTTATTAAAGCGGCGGCATCGCCGATATTCGATTCTCGCATTTAGCGAAATCGCCTACTTATATATGTATACGTATAAGGCTATTAACGGTGAGGGAATCAATTTATACATATATATATATATATATATATATACAGTTGAAGTGGTCGGAAGGAGTTTAACGAAGGATGTGTATGTGTAGAAGGAAAATGAGTGCGATGAGCCAAAACGTATATATATATATCCAGCGATCTCTTATTTGACGCAGCACGATCGCTAATCTCAATCGGTGGAGGAGCAGCAGCGAATCTCGTCGTATTTTCTTCTTCTAGGTAAACTGTTTTTACGCGCGACCGTTTCCGACGTGTGCAATAAATCCTAAAGCCGCGGAACGAATTCAGTCCGCGCTCGCGCCAAAGAACATCTCTCCTCTATTCCGCCTGTGTATGTGTGTGTGCGCGCGCGCTCGCGAGTGCCTGCGGGATATGGTTAGGGCGAAAAAGAGAGGGCGGAAAGAGATGTGGTGGGTGGGGGGGAGGGGGGGGTGGCTGGCTTGAAAACAGCCCTCCATCGTGGCAAGGGACGAGGGACGGCAGAGAGGGGGTGTGAAGGGTTCTGGAAAGGTCGAGGAAGAAGAAGAGGGTTTCGTCCGTCGGTGAGCTGGATTTTTCCAACAGGGTCACGCTGGAATGGATGTGGGTATAATGGAGCCGAGCCCAGCTTCGATGTCCGATAAAAACTACCGATCGAAGGAAGCATAGGAGGGAAGCGCGAAGAGTGAGAGTGAGAGAGAGAGAGAGAGAGAGAGGAGAGGACAGGGGGGAGTAAAAGGGGAAGCCAGGGCGATTGGGGAGAACGGTGGTGGAAAGCCTCGACACGGCACGAGGAGTTTCGATACGCGTTATCGAACACGGTCACTCTCTCCCCTCCCCCTTACCCCTCTCCCCCCTGCCATTTTCCCTCCCACACTCTCCATTCTTTCGCTCGCAAGAATTAACATTTTTTGCTATCCGACCATGGCCTCAAATACGCATCCCGATTAATCGTTCCTGCACACATTTTTATAAATTTATATTATATATATATATAGTTATATTGGTGTACAATAGTAAAAAGAGTCTCGATCCGACGAACGAGCAACGCTGCAGCGGCTTCGCACGGATTTCTAACGAGAAGGTTTATTATTGCAATGAGATAGGAGGAATGGAATATTAGTTGTTGGTCGGCGCGCACTCGTGGGTTGAAAATGAGAAATGTTAAGAGCGTACGGTGGAAAGGTTCGGTGGTGCTTTGCGATCGATCGATGGAGGGGGGAGGGAGGTTGGCGAAGCTCGGGAGGGAGGTGAAAATTAATTAACACGTGGCGTTGTAAGCGAAATATCCGGACGGCTCTCTCTCTCTCTCTCTCTCTCTTTCTCTCTCCGCCTCACGAGTTTGGTTCTATTTTAAGAAAAGCGGGCTTCGCGCGCGATCAATTCGTCGTCGTCGTCGTCGACCCAGTGTGTGTCAGTGGTGGTGGTGGTAGTATATCCCCATGGCAGAGCAGGAATGGTAAAGCTTGCGAGGCACGTCGAAGCACGGCAGCAGAAGGAGACGTTTCATCCTCTCTTCTCCTTCTCCTATCCATTTTCGTTTTTCCTCCGGTGATCGCTATAGTCCTTACATCTGCGCCAAAAGTCACGAAACGACACGACCGGGAGGAGAAACTCTCGTTGGCAGGCGCGCGGGCGACGAGTCGAGTCGAGTCGAGTCGGGGGAAACTAGACCGTGACGAATCACGTCCGACGATGAGCTTGACGTCACCGCTAAGGGTGAACCATCTTCCGGTACGGCATAACTCCGCTTTTACTCGCACTACTACTTTTACGGAGAGAACATTATCCACCACAACCCCTCCCACTCTCCCTCTGGCACATAGACCAAGCAAACTGCGCACGATTTCACCAACCTTTTATCTCCCCTGTACGACGATCGTACCACGCTCATCGCGCCGTTCTCCAAATGAAAATCCTCCGACTGTGTTCCCGCTCGGCTCACCATACCACGCCACGCCACGCAACGCCACGCCGCTTCGAATCAAGTCCGCTTGGAAGTAGACAAAAATTGCAGGCTCGATCGAAAATTCAAATTTGCCTCTCTCCCTTTATATATGTATATATCTGTAGGATATTGAAATACGCGCGAACCAAGCGCTGGACGAACCTTTCGGCTCGATTAAATTCGCCTAAAGTGTCATTTTAATCCTCTGTATATATATATATATATATAGCACGCGACTGCACAGTTCTTACACGAGTCTCTGCGAATCGAAAAATTTGTCCTGCTTGTAGTCTAATTCCTTTGATATTTCGTACAAAGCAAAGATCTTATTTTGATCCAATTAGACCTGATATTCATGTATTCGAAATATTTTGTAAATCAAAAACTGGTCATGACAAATTCATTTATTGCAAATTTGGTCTACTTTTGAACTACGTTAGATCAAAAGAAGGGTATGCTAAATTTGGTCTGGTTTTAAACTATATTAGATCAAAAAACGGTTATGCTATAAATTTAGTTTGATTTTAAAACAAATTTTCCCAGCTTCTACTCGTCACCACCACGTGGCTGCCGCGCGGAGCGTTCTCGCTCCCAATTTGTAATCCGCGAATATACTTAAGTACGTGCTCAGCAGCACCAGATCAGGGATACCGGGTCAATTCTCTGATAAGTGTTAAACTTACCGGGTTAGGTTTACCGTAAGCAATCTCGATATATAAATGTGTGTTACATGACCTATCTTAACTTTCAATAATTATTTTGTAATTTAACTTTTATTCTCAACACAACCGAAGGATTTTTAGTAACCATGTCCTGATTTAAGCCTACTCAGATAGGTCAAAACCAGGTTGTAAGACCTGGTTTTGACCTATCTGAGACCTGCTTTTGATCTGTTTTGGCCCTAAGCAGTCCAAATGCATGTCACTATTATAGTATCTAAAGGCCTGTTTTGAACAAAATTTTAGGTTAAAGTCAGACCAAATTTTTCGACTCGAATCTGTGACCTATTATACCTGCATAGGTATATCAAGAGACACGGTAGTGTCTCGACGGCAAGTACATATAAAAGTAGATAATGACATGTCTATACCACCGAGTACTACTGTGTAACTTATACAACAAGTTTGACCGTCTCAATTTTTAAACTAATTTATTTCAATGAATGATCAATTATCATGATTTAAATAAAGCTTTCCTTAAAATGGTTTTGGACAAGCTTTCATTTGAGCCCACGAACATCAAAATCGGTTCACGCAATCCAGAGATCTCATACTCTGTTAGCTATATATATAAAGAAAAATTTCATTTCTTTCCGTCATCTTCTTCTTCTTTTTCTCCAGCCAGAGTGTATGTCTCGGGCTGAAGTTGATCGCTAAGAGGTAAATGACGTCATTCTTTCTCAGCGTTGCCAACTAGTTAAACTCAACTACAAAATCACATGGTTGTGAACTATCAAATAAGAACAATGTAATCGATATAACTAATCCGGCGACTTGTTAACTGTCAATTGTAATATAAGGTTATGTATATTTAATACAGTGAGGTTGTTCATTGTTATGTTAGTGAATGTGTTTAATTTTTAAAATGCTAAATAAATTCGAATAATAATGACATAAGGAGTCGATAATTATTAGAGAAGTAAAACAATATTTTAGAATACAAGAGGTTATATGCTTTGTGGTACTTTGTGAAATTTCTTTTTCAGATAAAATAAATAGAACATTTCTATTTTCATTATTGAGGATAGAGCTGACTGGATAAAGTAAGATTAATAGTTACATATTTTCAACACTGTGCCAAGGAGAAATATATACTTTCAACATTTATGTGCATTGGTGATTATCAGGATCATATTAATTGCAAGAAATTGTTAAGGTATTTGAAAATCATATGCTAAACTTCCAGGTATTGAAATCATTAACAAAATGCATGTTTAACTTTTTTTTTCTTCAACTGATGTGGAACATACTCTCCGATAGGTTATATCATATATACAAACAATTTTCTAGGAGACAATATAAAACTTTCTTATTACTACGATTAAAGAAAAGTAGATGAATATTTTCTAATCGTTATTTAATATTCAATTATAGTATAAAAAAGTATTAACACCAAATATTTATTTACGCTTCCTTAATAAGAATAGAAAGAAATTATTATTATCTCCAAAAAATTTATTCAAATCTAATTTTTTATAAAAATAACATTGAATTTTTTAATTATAGTATGTAATATATTTTTTGGTACTTAGTGAGATTTTTTTGCAGATTGAATTACAATAAGTTGTTTATTGTGTCATTGTGCAGGCTTGAGCTGTAATATTTAATAGAAGAAGTCAGAAATGATTCCAGTTTACCATAGAAAGAGCCATAATGCAAAGTTAATGTTGAGAGTTAAACCTAAGGAAAAGGTGGAGAAATTAAAAAATTTGGAAGCCAATTTTTAATAGTGTAAGGCTTGCAGGGGGTTTTGGGCATAAATTCTTTGAAATATATAAGTCAATTAAATCATAATTACAATGATAACATCATCTAGAAATGAAACAATGAAAAGAAGTCATTATTTTAATATTTTCCATGCGATAGAATTTACAGTGAATAATTTTGCGAAACTGAAAGCAGTATATCCACAAAACAGAGGCTTCCATTGTATAAATTGGTGTATTTCCTAGTTATATTAATGAAAGGAAAATATAAATGGCACTAGTGTGCTGGAGAAAGTGCCATAATTCAAAGTTGATGTTGAGGGTAACAGCTAAGAAAATGATGGATAAATATGAGTTAATTTAGAAGAAAATCCTTGAGAGTGAAGTGCCTGCAGGTGATTTTGGGCATACAACTTTGGAATTAGAAATAACATAGTTGATAAAAATTATAACAAAATCATGTAAATGTGTAAATATGAAAGGAATTCATAATTTCAATATTTCACATGTAATAGAACATACGGTGTGTAATTTCAGAGAAAATGAAAGCATCGTACCTAAAAAATATAGGCTTCTATTGCATTAACTGGTATATATTTTACAGTTTATATTAATGAAAAGAATATATAAATGTCACTAGTTTAGCCGGAAAGAGCTATAATGCAAAGGTGATAGTGAGAGTAACACCTAAGAAAAAGATGGATTTAAAGGTAAATTTAGAAACAAATTTTTGAAAGCTAAAGGTTTTAAAGTGATTTTGGGTATAAGATGTTGAAAATATAATTCAAACAGTCATTGAATCCTATGTTAAATGCCTCTAAAAGTGTAATTATGATAAGAACTCATCATTGTAATATATTGTATTTTATTTAATAGATTAATAAATAAATATCTCGAATTGGAGCTTTACATTATGGAACGATGAGAACATTGGAAAATGTTTTGTTAGATTGAATTAGTTAAAACAATTTTTAGTTTTAATTCCTATATTCTTACAAAACGTTCTAAGATCCCATAAAAAACAAGCTTCGCTTGTAAAAAAAGGACGGCCAGTACATAAGTCGTATCTAGTATGATTAATATATTGTAATATAAAATATTGGAATTAAAAAAAATAGTGAAATCCAAATGTTAGGCAAGTATAAATTTGTACCATGGCGAAAATTGGAATTTGGAAAAAAGTAAATAGTAATACAAAAATTACTTGCCGGGCCCGTTGTATGCAATCGTATTAAATAGCCACATTTTTAACTTACGAGAAGCAACGTTTATATTGCAAGATAGCAACTTACACATGAATTTTACGGGCCCGGCAAGTAATTTTTCTATTACTATTTACTTTTTTCCAAATTTCAATTTTCGCCATGGAAAAAATGTATACTTGCCTAACATTTGGATTTCACTATTTTTTTAATTAAAATATTTTATATTACTATATATTAATTATGCTAGATACGACTTGTGTACTTGCCGTCCTTTTTTTACAAGTAAAGCTTGTTTTTTGTGGGTCTATATATATATATATATATATACAGGTATAAAGGAGAAACATTGCGGAGAGTCGCGCCTTATCAAATAGAAAATAACGACGAGAACCACGAGGATATATCGATATACATATACATATATATAGTTGTAGAGAGCCGCGAGAGAAGCGTCGCGCGAGTTTGCTCGAGCGAGAAGCGAGAAGAGCGAGCGAGGCGGTATTCAGCAGCGTTTTATCGATTGCACGAAAATCGACAAAACTTTAAGCAGGACGATGGAAGTTTTGCCCGAGTTAGGAGCATTGGAGTTACACGCGCGCCGCTTCAGAGTTCCTTATGGAATTTCAGAGATCGTAATTCGATAAGACCCAGTTATCGAATTGTGTTACAAACAAACTGGCGTGTCGTGGAACAATCAGCTATATCCCGTGTCAAGTTTAAGCATTACCGAGTAATCACCTTCGTAAATCTTGAAAACAGCATTAGCTTTTATTTTTCCACATGCGATTCCGCGCGTCCGAGGGAACCCAGCGAGAATTCGTTCCAGCTGTTTACAGGTGTGCGTCTCTCATATACATATAGATATACGTAAGAAGCCGAGGCAGAGAGGACGATGATACTCGCTGCAACCAAGTGTGCATGACCACTCGGTTGCTATAGTACCTATATTTAATTCAACGAGCAGCCGCGTAGACCGTCGCGCTATAAAATGGCGCGCAGTAGCGGTAGCGACAAAGTAGGTAGGTCTAAATTAAGATTAGAGCTGTGCCGCCGCTCGTAGTCGCCGACTACGTGGCAATTTCGACGCACCTATACATAGGCCGCGTAAAATTAAACGGCGCCGACCGAGAAGTCGCGCGCGAGAATCCAAAGGTGTGAGAATTATCGTTTCAACCGCGCCTTCGATGGTTCCCGCGCTCTTCCTCCGCAGCGGCAGCCTCCGCACGGTTCTCCAACGTTCCCTGGAGAACCGAGATTGCTCCTCCGATCGAGCTACGAGCAACCGATGACGCTACATACATATATACATATGTTTGTGTAGGGACGCGTTGCTGCGCCGAGAGATAAGCGCACACACACACACACGCGCGCGCGCGCGCGCGTATTGTAATGGTGCGCGGGGAGAAATTCTCCGAAGGCGATGGTCGTTCCGCTGAAAGTTTGGCTTCGCGCTGGTCCCCCCGTCCCCCGATGACGTCATAGGCGTGGCGCGTAAACGAGATGCCGTTGCCGGAATATACGATTCGACAGGGTCGAATCTCCGCGCGGTGTGTGCACATGCGTGCCCCGGCCGTGCCATAGTGGCGTATGTGTATATATGTGTGTGTGTTGCTGATGGTGCTGCTGGTCGAAGGACATCGCGCGCGCGTCCACCTATCGTTGCGATAGCGACGATTAGATAACGGCCAAGAAAAAAACTTAATTAAACCACGTCGGGGCTCCTCCCCCCCCCCCCTCCCTCCAACTCTCCTTCTTCGACTCTCTATAAACGCTTGATCGATCGGCTTCTCTCTCGCGCGCTAATATATATATATGTGTGTGTGTGTGTGTGTGTATAGAGAGAGATGATTTTCAACTGGTTTTTGGCCTTTGGAGTTTCGAGCGCGATCGATCCACACTGTATATATATATATATATATACGCGAGTGACGCAAGAGAAGGCAGGCGCGCGCTTTTGTGCCGCCGCAGCGCGGACTAAACGGGATTCCGCGCTGGAATAAATAATAATTTCGCAAGAGGGGGGCTGCGTGGCGTCCTCAGCCTCGTGAACCTCGCGTCGCGAGCGCTGCAAAGCCTTACGTGCTCCAAGCGATTGCGAGCCGCTTTTCCTTTGGAAGGACGTGCCCCGCGACGCCGCACGCTCCGTTCCTCTCTGCTCTCTACGCTTTGTCGATACCACGACAACGTCGACGACGACGACGACGAAGCCTCATGTATACGCCGGTCACATCGCATCTACTGACGCAAGTCGCCACTGACCGCCGCCGGATGTACGCGTATTGGTGCGATAAAAATAATTAATCAAAACCCTCGCTCGCTCGCGCGACAAAGCCACTCTCTCCACTTCCGAACGCCTCTATATAGTTCTTGTATATATATATATATATAAATAGAGAGAGAGAGAGAGAGTATAACAATTCGCGTGCACCCGACCACTGTCCTTCCAGCAACTCGTTCCTTCGCCAAATACAACGTAGTTCCTTGACTTATTTGCACCAGCTCCATTCTTGTTCTACATTGCGTAACTCTTGGAACACGTGGATTTGTTATATTTATAAAGAGAGATACGCAACGAGAAAGATATCTCTTAACTTCACCTCGATACGTCGATGGATTATACGGAACGAGTAAATATAGCAATAAACTTTAATTCCCCGTTAATATTGTAAGCTTAACGCCCTGCTGACCAGAATAATCCACATAGCTGCTGCTGCTCTCTTCGGCTACCTGCTGGACTGCTCACGGTTAAGCAGCTTACTGTTAGCTCCGAGTTTTCGGACTAGTATCGAACCAGCCCTTAACACGTGTATATATGTATATATGCTTGGGATACTTGGCTGGAAAATTTCAATCGAGCTTTCCTCTACAAATCCAACGAGTTAATTATGGTAATAAACTTTCGTAGCGAGCACCATCCGCCAACGCCGCGCTCCCATTGGACCGACGCAATCGTCTTTCGCGCTTTGACTAAATACGTGGGAGGAACGTTCGGGGGGTGGAAAGAAATTGTCGAGAGATTCGAGTGCGCTGGCTCCGATAAAAATTACGAGGGAACGGGTCGAGGTCGAAATATAGGAGGGAGGGAAAAAAGAAGGTACAGAGTCGTCTAGGAGTTTTTGGGTCGATGACCTTGTCTAGGAGGAGAGGAAGGAGTATATAGCGCGGAGAGTCGATACTAGGTCGCAGAGCATAAAAACCGGATGTTTCATTGCCAAACAGAAAAGCCACAGAGAGCGGCAGTACGGTCGATTTTGAGCCACAGGTAGTTGTATTAAAGTTACTTCTCAAACTTCTATAACGACCGAGTCGTTTGTCTCTCAGTTTCACGCTATTACCGCATTTTATTAAATTACCTCCCGCTTTTACCACGGTAAGAGCAAAACAACTATACTTCCAATCCAGATATTCAAACTATTATCTCTCTCTCTCTCTCTCTCTCTCTTTAATACTTCAAGACTTTTCGAATAACTTTCAAATCTATCAATTCTACCGGCGATAATCCTTTTTCCAAGGATATCTATATCGACGGAATAAAACGAAATCCATGATAAAGGTACACCGTTGATTATTCCCGCTGTACTTGTTGTAGTAAGAATAATGTAAAAGAAAGTGCACTCGATACGTGTATACTATATATATATATATATACAAGTAAATTGAAGGAACGTTCCACTTTAGAGGACCTCTTTTGCCTGCCTGCTTACCGCTCCGATATAACGCCAGAGATCATCGTTGGGACTGAGTAGCACAGCTAGCTCTCGTTTGGATAGAGGATAAAAATTCACGGATGTGGAATCTGTATTGGACAGTGTGTGGGGGGCGACGCGTTATCAATGCTGACGGACGATCCAATAGATTTTATGCAGCCGGGCGTGGCGCGCGGTGTGTTGCTCTTCTATATATATATATATATATATAGGTTCCATGTAGCTGGCGCGTACACCAAAGTCAAGGGAAACTCCAATCGAAGGAACGTTGGCTTAAACGAGATGGCCAATGCGGCACGCAGACGCGATATTTACAAGCAGCCGCGCACCACTATACGAGCCCTGCATTTACCCAACTCGTGTGCATCCTTCCTCTTCTCCCACTCGCTATATATTATTATTGCCATTATTAATATCCCCGCCATGCAGTAAATTGGCTCTTACGCGCCGCTTGCAATTTGTCTTATTCGGTGCAGCTACATCCTATCACACACCTTGCTTCCTATATATATATATATGTATGCATAAGTGTCTAATTGTGGGAAAGAAAGGAAAGAGTGGAGAGATTTGTCCAATCGATTTTCGTATAGAATATATAGTAAACTTGGCTCCAAGAAGATACGTTATAGATATAGGTTGGTGCTTGATTTTTCCTATGGAGAAACGAATTAATCCTTTCGATCATGAATTTTGGTAAATTAACAAAAAAATTGCTCGACTTTCATATTTGCGAATTATAAAAATATTTAAAAATACAACGAAAAAAATTTACGCTACGTAAACGTATGAAAAATGGATTAATTTGATAGATTGCGCGAGGAAAAATTTAATTTTTCCATTGTACTGTAAGATATCACGATTTTAACACGTGTCCTCCACGGAGGACATACGACTGAAAGGGTTAAGGACGTGGCGTTAAGGAAGTTCTCTCGCTCGTGTCGTATATATATATATATATATGGTTGCTGGCGTGGCATTGCCGTTAAGTGCGAGAACGAGGCGCGAGCGAATCTCGCGGTTTCGAACTGTATATGCTATGCATGTACAGGGTATCTATATATATAATCCCTCTCTCTCTCTCTCGAGATATCGGTCCTTGGTCATCGGCGAATCGCGACATCGACATCGGCAGAGTTTCAGGGTGAGGATAGGGGGGAGGTAAGGGAGTTTGGGCGAGGCTTGGCGAGGCTTGGCGAGCGAAGAGGGCGCATTAACCTCGGCAACAACGATCGAGGTGCCCAGTTGCCTGCTGCTGCGGGCTGCTTCCCACCGCCGCCGCCGCCGCCGCCGCCGCCGCCTGGACGTGTAACGAGCCACGAGACGACGGAGGACGCTACGCGATGCTCCGGACTCGCTAATTCCTTCTGGCTGTTGTTGACTCGCCGCCAATCGTCAATGGCCGATGGCCAATGGCCAATCGGCATTCTCGCTTCGATACCCCGCGTGAACGCGAACCAGATGTATGTACTGCGCGCCACGGCGTGCCACGTTTTATTATACTTGTGCAGTCCGTGCACTCGCACACAGACGCGCGTACGCACCGGAACGCGACTATATATATATTCTCGCGCGCGCGAACCGTTAATTTTTTGTTGCCTCGCTTGGCGCGGCGACTCGCGGACCCATCGGCCCTCGTCGGCCCCCATCGGCTGTTCCCGCCTATTTCGCCAGGTCGCGCGCGCGGTGCCCAACTGCCAGCCCTCCCCCCCCCCCCCCCACGCTCCCCCTCTTAACCAACACACCATCCTACTACCAAATTAAAACTCTCATCCCGGATCTCTCGAAATTCCTCGATATCTGATTATGGAAAATTAGCATTGATAATTAGCGCTGACCGTCATTACGCCTCTATACAGCTATTTTATATTTACGCGCTGCGCATTTTTTACCAAGCCCGTGCACCACTCTATAGCTTCGCGTACACTTTGCACTTAATTAAGCATCGAGCGAGGAGCTTCTCGATGGAGGAAAACTTGAATTTTTTTGTTCCTTATTGAGAAGAGAGTGCGGCGAGAGTGGCGAGGAGAGCGCAGCGCGCGAGCCGTTCCCCGTTAAACGGATACTCGCGCTACGCTTCTGCCATCCTAACGTTCGATCGTCAAGACGAGGGCTAAAGTTATGGCTCTGCCATAATCGCGGAAGGGCTTAGGAATGCTACTCTACCGTATAATTACCTTATTAAGCGCCGTTCACCGTCGATGCTTGCGCAATGTGCTCCGATGACGTATCCTATATGTAGAAACGGCGCCAATCGGAAAAACCTATTTCTTCTGCAAACCTTTTTCCACGCGAATTCGCCCATACACATTCATATAGGGACCAACAGTGATGGATTGCAAAAATTTAGGGGCGCAACAACGTCACTGATGGTGAACATTTCTTCTGAACAAAGAGACTCCCAAAAGGAGATGTTTTTTTTGCCCTTTTTTAAACCTCCGTTTTAAAATCGATTGATATGCTAAATAATAGTGTATTATGTAAAATATCATTAGGACTAAAGTTCCCGATAATCGTACGTCTGATGGTTTCTGAAATACAAAACGTAACAATTGGAATCTTCAAGTAAGAACAACTTATATCTTCTTGCAGTATTAATTAGTAATAAGTTACTTATGATTTCTGAAACTACTGAAATATGTACTGTACCTTTTAGATGACCAACCGTTTTCACATTTGAATGTTAACGTGACAATTGATCTTTTAAGAAACGGTCGTTGCAGGTTCATTTTAATCAAAATATGCGAACATTTCTTACGCTAATGAACTTGTGACAAAATGTTTCAAATAAAAGTTGCTTGAATCTGATGGGAGCATACAATTTTTGAATATTCTTGACCTTGAGGAGTCATTTAAAGGTCACACTGATTCCTTTAGATGGAACCACATATTTTTTACTCCATATTTTTTATTCAATCGAGAATATTTAAAAAAAATGCTTTGTATTTTAAAAATCAGACGTATGCTGATCAAAAAATTTATTTCTTAATAACGTCTAATCATATACTCTCATACACAGTACACTTGACGGAAAGTTATCTTATAGACATTTTTTAGTCATCCAATGAACTAAAAGACTCTTAAAAGGTGTCCTAAGACATTTGGTACTTTATGGACTATCATTTAGCATATCAATCGATTTTAAAATAGAGGTCCGAAAAAGGGTGCGTTCTTGGGGGGAAGGGACCCTCTTTCTCTCGTCTCTTCCTTCATTCCAACTCCTTGAAAGCTGGTTCTTCGAATAATTAGACAAACAATTGCACACTCTGTACATAACTATAACCAACAGTGACACTCTCACAGAGTCCCTCTATACATTTTAAATGAGCCGAGCAAGTAAGTTTGTTATTTTTTCAAAATGTCGCATCGAAATTATACGAGTATAAGTATTTTTATTAATTTTCTACATCATTTTCTATACTTTCCTCGAAAAACCAACAAAAATTCCATTCGCCTTTTAAAAGAAGTGGAATAAAATAACCAAAACACTCGTTTCGCATTATCTACAAAATTAAAAAAAAAAAATTATCGTAGTATTTAGAAATATCAACGGCTATCTTTTGGATTATCAGAAAAAATGTTTACACACCAGCAATGCTGTGCTCAGACCCTTAAATGTTTGCCATACATGGCTGTTGCGTCCTATATACAAAAAACTAATATATATAAATATATGTATATATATGTTAATTATTAACCCGTGTCCCGCCCAGTCGATGTTTTTTGATCAACACTATGGATAATCATTTTCAGTACGAAGGTCGCAGTGCCCAAAACGTTGTATAGATACACGTGATTCGCGGAGTCAATTGAATCTCGAATCTCTTTTCGTTCACGCTTTTATTCGCTGCGAAGAAAATTTGTAAACTGCGAAAAAAACGCAGAGTCATTGTTATACCGCCATTTCGAGAGGTTCGTGCCCCTAAGCACAACTGCGAATAATTCTGCGGCGTCCGAGCGACAGCTAGCTAGGCCCCTATATATCGCGCCCGCGTTTTGCCTAAGCCGAAGGAGGAGGAAAGCTATATATATATATATATATAGTTATATAGGTGGCCTCTAATAAAGCAACTAAGGCGTCGTGTCGTGCGCGATCGTCGTACACGTTAGACGGCCTCCCTCCTCCCTCCTCCTCCTCCTCCTCCTCCTCCTCCTCTCACATCCGTTTAATAACGGACAGAAAAACTGAAAATTAAAATCGAGCGGAATATAACGTAAAACTCGTGAAAGTTGGTCTTTTCATTGAGAAAGCAAGGGCGCGCGTCAAGGGCCTGAAATATTTATAACCATCGTCGTGACCCGTGAATCCACTAAATTTTTTATACTATCCTTCAAGAGTGCGGATGAAGGAAATCAATAATAGTATATAGTCCAGGTCCGTTAACTGTATGCGTATATATATATCTATATATATACAGGAGAATTACAAGGAGGATGAAGGACGGAGGAGCGAGCGAGCGAACGGTCAGCTCGGCGTTTCGCGATACTACGCGGAGTAAAAAAGCAAAGAAGAAGAAGAAAGAGTCTCGCGGTGAATTTTTTCTTGCAGAAAAGTTGCACGCGAGCGCTTGGCGTACATATAGTACGCAGGAACTTTGGAGTGGTGCGCGAGAGAGTGTGAAATAACGCGAGGTGATGGCAGAGGACAAAGGCTTCGCGACGCGAGTACACACTATAGTATATAGGGGCCAGGCAGGAACCGGGGCTACGTGGTGAGATCGTGGTGGTGTAGTGGAGGTGGATGGGTAGGGGAGGGGGAGGTGGAGATCCGGGGAGAGTGACTCCGTCGGGATCGACAAAGGGGCTAGCGGAGGAGGAGGGAGGGGGGGGGGGGGGGGGGGGGGTTGGCAGACAGGCAGGCAAGCAAGCTAGCGAGCGAGCAGGAAGGAAAACGAAGGGTGATGTAGGGAGAGGAGGGGGAGGGGGGGGGGGCTGAGAGCGCGAACGCGAACCGCGGGTTCCATACCATTCGGTCGGTTCGGTGAGTCACGCATCGCGAGCTTCCTGCACTGCCTGCCTGCCTGCCAGGCCTCTCTACTGCTTTCCCCCTTTTCTACCCCCCCCCCCCCTCCACCGCCGACCATTCTACGTCCCGGTTTCCTCCTGCCGCTCGACCCCCTCGGACTCCCATCCGATCCCTTTTGTCTGACGTTAGCTCGTCCGACCTAACGACCGACGGACCGAGCAACCGACCGATCGTTCGACCGTCACCCGCAGGGTTAAGGGTCCTCTCCAAAGAGGATACCTACCTATATCTTTCATCTTCTCTCTCTCTCTCTCTCTCTCTCTTTCTTTCTCCAATTCCGTCCACATCATCCGCTTCAATTTTTTCAGCCTCCTGCGCGCGAACCACCAGCAACGAAATAATAACCAAACTATCGGAGCGCGCTACATAAATCACAGAACGATATATGAGGCATATATATATATATATATATATTTCTGGGCGATCATTAGCCAGCGAGAGATTATATGACTCGTTACCGAGGAGATTTTCATGATTTTAATGGGTATTCGATGAGCGGAAAATTAGGGAAATAGTGCAATTTTCCCGAGTTTCCGTAAATATGAGATTTTATCGGTGGAGGCATAGTCCATATTATTAGCATAGTGCATAACGCTCCCTGGGTCCCCTTTCTGATATATCGTTGGAAAACTCCGGACACGACACGCCCCTGTTTAGCACCGCGCCGTGGGAAACTCCGAGGTTTTTTTTCTTGCCTTTTTTTCCACCTTTTTTTTCGCGCTAAAACCGTTAAATCAAAGCGACTCGCGCGTAAGCTTTTATTCCTCTTAAACGCTAATCGGCCGTTATAAAACCAATTGAGAAAATAAAGGGTGGAGGCCCGACAAAACGGCCCTTTTCATATACAGCCTGCCTTCGGAGCTGCTCGTACGCGCGATGAAAATCTATCCGTACGACAAACCTCAACGCCAAAGTATTATTACAATAAACCCTTTATAAGCCGTACAATGCATGGTGATAGTTGATTAATAAACGAGTCTGTATCCATTTCTCATCGAACCGTGCCGGAGCGGCGCGCCTCGTTTCCATAAACGCGTTATCGTTGTAGCAAACGTATCGTTGCTAATATACGTGCTATGGCATCCTATATATATATATACGGGAAGAGCCGAGAATAGACATGTATGCGAGAAGCTAATTAGGAGAGGAAATCCTAAGTACATTGGGAAATTGAAGGGTTCGCAGAGGATATAGGTAATATGGAGCGTACAGCGAGATGATGAGAGGGGGAGGGGGGGGGGGGGGGTACCAGGAAAGAGAAGAACAAGAAAAGAGAAAAGTAGAGGGAAGGAGGAAGATATGAAAATGATGGTTGAAAAAGTTGGCGGGCCAGCTATTTATCATAGGCCGAGTGAGAGACAGCTCTCGGTAGGTATGCGTCTGCCTCTCTCTCTCTCTCTCTCTCTCTCCGTCCGTATATCGCGCTGCTGGATATATGCATGTATGCGTTTGGCCGGGCTCGAATGTATAATGAGGACTGGGTGGCTCGAATTCGATAAGAGTCGGTTAGGCGGTGCTTCAGGATGACGTATCGCCGCCGAGATTAATAGTAGGCATGTACGCCGCGGCCGGCCGCAGTCTCGCTGACCGTTGCAGCTTATTGCATTTGCAGTGTGTGGCAGCAATAACCATGCAACGTGGGGCTGACTGGCTTTCGCCGCTCGCGCGCCCGTTCTTTCACCATGCAACCGCCTCTCACCGCAGCTTTCTTCTCTCTCTTTCTCTCGCAACCCTCTTCACCCCTTCATTCGTTCCCGACTAATTTTAGTTTTACACTGAACTATGAGGGAAAGTCATCCCTCTGCTACGACACCGTAGACTCGGTTAAGCAACTCGCGAAATACCAACCAATCGCTATACTTCCTCTCTCTCTCTCTCTCTTTATATATATATATATATATATTTAAGGGTCAAGCACTGTGCATTGAAATACTACTTGAAAATATCCTAAACGTTTGTTAATTTAACGTCTTTGTGTGTTCGAACGAAGAGCGTTTATCGAGAAGCCTCGAGTATAAACAACGCGCGCGAGAGAGAGAGAGAGAGTTTGGTTTAGTTTTTAGTGTTGAGGGGACATTTCCGACCAATTGTAATTTTCCACCAGACTATGAGGGAAAGTCATCCTTCCGCAAAGACATCATAGAATCTGTTAAGCAACTCGCTAATTACCAGCCAATCGCTACTCTTCCTTTATATATATATATATTTAACGGTCAAGCACTGTGCATTGAAATACTACTCGAAAGTATGCTCAACGTTCGTTAATTTAACATCTTTCTGTATTTGAACGAAGAACGTTTATCGAGAGGTCTCGAGTATAAACAACGAGTTTGGTTTAGTTTTTAGTGTCGAGGAAAAACTTGCTCTTTTGATAATAGCTTGGTAACTATGTCCTTGAGGTAGAGAGCTTGATAATAAGCACGTAGAGTGGAGAGAGCCATTGGTTGGCTACTGCACGTATATAGCAGCAGGCAAAACGTCACTTTCGTCACTGACGGATTCCTCCTCGAAAGGCGCTATATACGCAACGCGTGCAGTGCGGAGTCCCTCGATCGATACCATGCATCGCTACCTTGGATCGGGAGACGCAGTATCCAATGGCTCTTCCCAGCTCTTTCCTCCGTTGGATTATATATATAGCATAATAAAGGAGGAAAAATTCGATGACGCTGAGAATAGCTGACAGTTGAGAACCACTGCGAGTAAATTAATTTTTGTAAAAGGCTTGGTTCTAGACGCGTTTCCTGCGATAAAAAATATTACAAAGATGCGCGGATGCCTTTTTTGATATTTACAATCGACTTTGATAACGATTTTCAAAATGTCTTATATAGAAATTGCTACCAATCTTTAAGTGGCTGTTATCTCACTGCAGGAAAATTGATTGATTCTTCTCTGCTGTACGGCTTTATAGCCAATTAAATCCTGAAAACAACGGAAGGCATTTCATCAGGGATCAGCGATCGCCTTAATGTTTTCTCTTTTCAGCAAGTGAAAATGATACCATTGCCTTTGTTTTTTAATTCCACGCAAGGATATACGATTGGAAAAAGAAATTGTTCAAATTTTCTCTTACAACACAATAGTCACGCAACGATTGATGACAATTTCTAGGAAATATTTGGAAAATCGTTATGAATGTTGATGCAAATAGCAAAAACATATCGGCTCCTCTGCGTACAATTTTGGGAGCGCGCGAAAGCATGTTTTTTGCAAAAATTATAATTAATCGCAGTGGTTCTCAACCGTATTGACTATATCTCTAGCTTCGTAAAGATCAAACGACTAGGTAATGTATCGATTATCGAGGAAGAGAGTGCGTTGGAATAAACAAAGATCGAGTGGAAGGCGCAGGAGCGATTAATCGACAAATCGATTGAAAATACGAAAGACGGCACGACTCGAAATTGAAAGATCGTCGTTGGTACGTGGATTAACGAAATCGATCGTTTCGATCATTGCGGTCTATAATAGAGGCTGATTAATCTTTCTTATC
The DNA here is from genome assembly GCF_024137725.1 of Prorops nasuta. NCBI lineage: Eukaryota > Metazoa > Arthropoda > Insecta > Hymenoptera > Bethylidae > Prorops > Prorops nasuta. The sequence continues at coordinate 6,118,884 of NW_027116810.1, forward strand.
CAAGGGAGACTCTTATAGTGAATTAACCGTGGAAGCACATATATATTATGTAGTTCTATTACAGAGCTCACAGGAGGAGATTGTAGCAATTGGTGCTCGCGGTACGCACGGCTCTGCGTTGAAATTTTTTCGAGCGATTAGTCGGTGGGAGCGCGACGAATAGGAAGGAGCCTAGGAGGACGGACGGACGGTTGACGTAGTAGCGCGCGCTCGCCGCATGTTTAAAATTTCATTGCTGTATTGGCTGGTATATGGATGGTAGACTAGGAGAAGGTAGCCGGTTTCTACGTGTGAGTGGAGAAGGAGGATGAGGTGGGGGGGGGGGGGGGGGAGATGGTATTTGTGGAGGATGGCACGGCAGTCCGTGTGCCAAGGTCCATCAATTGTTAATCTAAGGCCCACGTGGTACATACGACGCGTTCTTCTGCCGCGCGCGCGGCCCCATCCATTCGCCGCTCGATTCTCGTGTATATACGGTCATATATATATATATATATATATATATATACGTGAGATGGAGAGAGAGAGAGAGAACTCTAGCAGAGTGGCGAGGCTCTCTCTTAAAATCGATACGGGCAACGCGCACACTGGCCGAAATACGAGCGTGTAAAAATAAGTCGCGCTCTGACCATCTGCGGATGCTCCCCTCACCCCCCTCCTCCTCCACCTCCCCCCCCCCCCCACCCCTCCATCCTCCCACCAACGTAACACATTGGCAAATGGATTATACCCGATTGAATCGCAGGGCCGGCTCTTCTCTCCAAATTAAATCGTTACCGAATCCCCCCACCCCCAACCCCACTTCCGCTTCTTCTCTTTCCTTTCTTTCTTCCATTTGCCCGCCATTCCGGAAACGCTTATTTATCACGTTCCGCGCAGTGATAAATAGCACGCGGCCGGAGCTCACCCCGTAATAGCTCGGATATACGTGAAACAATACTCCGATTGCTCTTTAATAATAAATATCCACCTTTAAACTCCTTATCCAAGGATCATTGCCTCGGCTATTAGCGATTTTCGTTTCGAAGCGTAAATCAGCCGGTTGCTCTGCTATACTATATATATGTATATATATATTGTAGTGTAGAATATATATATATGTATATACATATTAGGAACAGGAGAGCATGGAGGGTAGAAATTTTGCGGAAATCTCTAGCAACCCTATATATATATATATATTTGTATATATAGTTATATAGCTGGAGCTCGTAGAAAGTATAGTGTGTACGAGGAAGAAAGGGCGAACGCCACGCCGCGCCACACCGCGCGCGATTTGGCTCGTCGTGAGAGCAGCAGACGGCAACCACCAGACTCCCAAGCTCCGTCTCGACGCATAAATCAAACTCCTAATGTAATTAACAGCCTCCGACGATGATACAGACGTGTTCGAGGCTTATCTCCCTTGCGTGCGTTAATTCAGTGCATGCCGATTAAAAATTCTTACCGCGCATGCGCCCCCTAACCAATCGGCAAACAACAATTCCAACTGCTAGCCGTTATGTACCATCATTTATTTGCGAATTCTTGAATGAACGATCGCATTTCAAGCAGGAACATGTGCATAGGTTCGTGCAATATTCTCATATATAAGACAATTTTATTTTATTCAGGATTTTCTAAAATAAACTAGAAATTGTTTCTTCGCAAATAAAGTTAAAGGGTTTTTATATATACATAATTAAGTACAATGTCATCTGTAAACAAATAAACGACATTATTCTTCTCTGTATCACTTCATTATTCACACTTCGTATCACTTTTCCTTTCAAGCTTCTCTGCATCCAGTTCCTCACCCTTTATTCTTATTTAGCGTGTGTTTCGTGATATAATCGTCCATCTACCGTGGTCTTCCCAAGTGACACTAGCGTTTCCCTCGTTGAGCCACGCGAAGCGCGGCAAAATATAAATTAAAGAAATACCATTTCTCTATATATATATACACACACATATAAATTTTGATTTCGCGAAAGTAGAACGAGGATGCAACGACGTGGAAGAAGGAGGTTTTCGTTTCTGGCTGCAAACTAAGAGTGGGGGGGGGGGGGGGGGGGGGGAAGAGCACGTTCAATTCCCGATGTTTTCGGAAGTGAGAATCGTAGGAACGAATGGTGGACGTGGGGCTTGGCGGAAACGTTTCTCAACGGAGCGACGCGTGTCCTGTTGATCGGTAGAAAAACACCCCGCTTGCGCGATGTGTGCATCGGTCTATGGGGTCAGGGAGTAACACATACCGAGGAGGAAGAGGGGGAGGGGAGGGTCGCTCGAGTTGTCTCGCGCGCACGATGCACACGAGTGCGTGCGTGCGTGCGTGCGTGAGAGCTCGCAGCGCGGCTTAGAGGAAGAGCGGTGAAGGGAAGGAGGGGGGGGGGGGGACGAAGGAGAGCGAGAGGAGAAAGGAACGATCGGCGCGATCGTCAATCGCCGACGTCGTTTTCGCAGTCGTCGCGATATGCGGGCCCCCGCGAAACGAATCCGACCGAACCAGCTCAGGACTCGAGAGAGAGAGAGAGGGAGAGAGAGAGAGGCGAGTGTCGCCTGCCGCCTGGCCAGCTGCTCCCCCCCCCCCCTCCCCCCCCCCCCCCCCCCAACTCACGCACACACCAACACGCGCTCGCTACGCGCGTATACACTCGCTCTCTTTGCCTTATTCGCTGGCGCATCGAGCACAAAGCACCGGGGACACGGTCCGTCGATTCCCCCCCCCCCCTCCCTCCCCCCCGAATTTCCTGTGTGTGCTTTCGGATCCCCACGTCACCTACGTCATTGCCGAAACTCTAGCCAAACAACTATTCCACCAATTTTCTCGGTACTCCTTACCTCTCTCTCTCTCTCTCTCTCTCTCTCTCTAGTTTCATGAAAAGTTGCAGCGTGCCGAGGAAGAATAACGCCAGGGTTATGGAAGGTGAAGGAGTAGGAGGACAGTGAGCGACGCGTCTGAGGAGGAGGAGGAGGCGAGGTGTCTCGAGATTATTTTACTCGGGCAGAGAGTTGGACTAATCAGGGTACGTATATAGGAGCGGTCGATGTCGATGTCGATGGCGTCGTTGGACTTTGCACAAAGGGAATATGCTATATCGGTGTGCGTTATAGGTGTGCGACTATACTATATATATATATATATTACGTATCTGTGTTTAGCCGCGGTTCTCGGAACGGTGGTAACGGCGTCAGTGGCAAACCGGCACATTGTCGCTCTGCATTGCCTCCCTGCAGAACGCGCGCTATAGCACACACAGCCCTACCCTGCTTGCCCTGCCTGCCTGCCTGCCTGCGCCTTCTCTCTCCTCTCTGTATACTCTCTGCCGTCCATCCGTCCATATACACGCCTGATGCTACTCGCTCGCCGCTTGTCACGCTATCGGGGCACCACCACCACCACCAACACCATCACCAACACCATGCACTACCGTCTCGCACAAAGGACTGCGCGCGAACGAGAAAAGAACTTTGAAGACTCGGTCCACGCCAGAACGATCACGGACCACTCGATAGATTTTCGCTTGCACCGCTCTCTCTCTCTCTCTATGTCTGCCCTCCCATCCTCCTCTACCTCGCTTCATAAATTTGTATCTCTCCTCGACCCTTCTATCGCCCATATTTACCCTTCTCATCGACTTAATTACCGATACTCGTCGATTAATCGTCTCGATCAAACCTATCACCTACTTTTACGACCCTCCAATCTTCCACTACAATTTCATTTGAATTTTGACGAGTTCATCAATTATATATGCGGGGGAAAAAGTCATTTAATTAATTTGAAAGCTGGTCTGCGTTATCTCTCTTGCTTTGGGGAAGCGAGCAGTCGCATGATTTTAGCACGTGGCGCAGCCTGCTACTTGTTGTCATGACGTTGTCAGGCAGCTATACACCAGTAACATTGGCAGTCGCTGCTCTGCGTCCATCTCTCTCTCTCTATATATATATATATATATATAGGCCAGGGGAGAGATGGGACGATGATGGTACTGGCTGCACTCGCGTTTGGCTCCTATCCCTTGAATGGAAAACGCGATGTACACGAACCAGCGCCAACACCCCTAATACCAACTACCCCTCCCCCCCCCCCCCCCAATCGATTCGATCATTCCCTCTCCGTGCGCTTAACCGAATCTCACCGTGGTGCTCCACGACCAATTTTCGTCCGATATTAATAGAAACCGGCAGTTCCACCATCGCATTAATCCTCCCGTGCGCAAGCACACTCGAAGAATCTCAATGTTTATCGAACCCTCGCAGGAGATGGTTCGACGAGGCGAAAAAGAAGAGGAGGAACGGTCCGAATTATCGCACGGGCAAGCGCAGCAAGGCGAGTGCCAAAAATTCGAGCCACCGCTCTCGCACGCGTGACACGCTATTTCTCACGTGTTCTCGGACCCGATGAAACGACTCCCTCCAATTTATCACGCGCGCTATTTATGCGTTTAATGGGAGTAGGTATCGACGAGATCTCCCAATCTGAGGTATTATGTACATCGTAACGCGAATAAGCTATTAATAAAACTCGATTATGAGTGGGAGGAGGTTCGATCCAGTGGTTTCGAGTAAAACGGAACAAGCGCTATATATATATATATATATATATACAGGGTCTTTTCCTAACAGCGGAGCATAGGAGATTCGTGTTAGTTGACTATAGCACTCGGAATGATGGAATATGAGAGCGCTGATTGGTCAATATTGCGTAGTACCAACATATAATAGGTCGTTGCCAATAGTTGGATACGAAAAATGAGATTCATCCGCCATTTTGGTGTGGAGAAATGTTTACATTGCTGATCGTAGCAGAAAGAGGTGTTAAATGGAAAAAATGTCAAATGTTGTCGTTACTAAAGCAAAAATTGAATACTTTGAATGAAAATGAAGAATATTCGTACTTTCCATTCATTATTTTCAATTTTTACTTTATATAGTAACCTTACCATTTGACATTTCTCCATTTTACACCTCTTTTTGCTAGGATTAGCATGTAAACATTTCTCCACACCAATATGGCTGATGAATCTCATTTTTTGTATCCAACTATTGGTAACGGCTTATTATCTGTTGATACTACGTAATATTGATCAATCAGCGCTCTCAGATTCGATCATTCCGAGTGCTATAGTCAACTAACACGAATCTCCTATGCTCCGGTGTTAGGAAAAGACCTGTATATATACATAAGGCTTGCCATTATCTTCCGGCTCGTTCGTCTCGATAAGAAAAGCAGAGAGTCGAACAACGCGCTACTGGAAGCTCCAATTAGAAAAAGCACGCAAGTTTGGCACTGGTCTCTTCGTGCACACACACATCGGGGGTAACCGAAAGAGGGTTGCGCGTTGTACGCGTGTACGTGTGCGTTACTCTATATACACACACATACATATAGTATAGGTGCATGAATACCTGGGTTGGTTCGATCCCTCGGGGTTCGCTTCTCCTCGCACGAAGCCAACCAGGCGGGCGAGCAAGCAAGCATGCAACGAGCGAGTGAGCGAACGAACGAGCCAGCAGCCAGCCAACAGCCAACCAACCAACCAGCCAGCCAGCCGCGGCAAGGCACGGATGTGCCCTGCTTACGTACACATCATTCTCTCTCTCTCTCTCTCTCTCTCTCTCTCTCTCTCTTCCTTCTCCCTCACCCCATCTCCCTCGATAAAGCCCTCTCTGTCACAGCAGGCTCCACTCTATATAGCACCGTCTCGCTCGCTCCCTCTAGCCAAGCCAGCAATATAAGCCGAGTAATATTACCGCGGAAAGCGGTAAGGTAACAGAGAGCGGCGCTCCGGACCGTTCCTTTCGAGAATTTACGAGCACCACGGTCCGGGTGCCTCGACCCAACCAAACGGGGGCTCCCCCCTCATCTGTCCCCTCTCTTCCATGGAGCCTCGGAGCAACTACTTGCGCGCCAGTTGCCACGGTGTGTATATGTAGCGCGAAACGTGTCTGCTCAATTTCGCGACCCACCCCCCCCCCCCCCCCCCACCCCTCCCTCCTCTTCCCATCAACCCATCCTACGTTAGCCTCCTGTTACGTGAATTTCACCACCCTCCCCCTCCCTCTTCTAACACACTACGCTGCGTACCACGGCCACTCCTCTCACCACCACCACTGTACCATCTCTTTTCTTTACCATATGACATTTCCCCTCCTTCCCATCTTTTTTCACCAACCGCTATTTCTTCTTACTTTCATTAACTTTACGAACCGAAAGAGCTTCGAAAGCAGCAGCAGCAGCATTATTGCGCGTCTCACTCGTGCAAAAATGTTTCCATCTTTTTTTTTCCACACTCATGCTCAGATATATATATATATATATATATATATGTATACGTATTGACCCAATTGCGTTTGGATTATGGTCTCTCGAGCAACGATAGAGAGGGTATTGTTTAAATTTTCGCTGAATATATCGAGTTTATCTGCAGTGTACGGTCGCGCGGTGTTAACGGGAGAGCGGCGGATATGGCTGAGCGATACGGGCACCGGCAGCTTCTTGTCACGCTCCGCGTGCCAAGTGGCCGACTTTTAAAATGGCCACGGAACGCCGCGTAATTTTCGATTATGGCTGCACGGATAAAGTTTCCGTTCTGCCGGCGACAAAGTCCTGCCGCGTGAAATGCTTTTAAACTCAGTCTCATTCCAAATTATTCCTGCTCTCCAACTTTCCTCCGAGTTTCAGCTAAATAGAGGGTATTATAGTGGAATGCCTCCGCTATATATATATATATATATATATATATATATATATGCTAGGAGGGAAAGGCTATATATATATATATAATAAGAGAGCAACGCGCAAGTATATCGGTCAATTAAAATGTAGATTTTTAAATATATTCAATTGCAGAATGAAAGGGTGGGAATTTCATCTTCGATATCTCCTATGGAAAGAAGCACATATATATATGTGTGCGCCTGTGCAGAAGGTTGAAGCATTCCGGGGGCGAACGATGTTAACGGTCCGCGACGCGTTCAAGATCGCTTTCATTGGGATCCCTGGCGCGGCACTCGCCTCCGGGCTTTTTAAATTCTCCGAGCACCGAGTAGCGGCAGCGGAGGTGGTTAGCGCTGGGTCGCGCCAGTTCTCGTGCTTCTGCGTGTACGCACGCACGCACGCACGCACACACACGCAGGGGCCTTTGGACGCGACGACGTTGAGAATGCGAGAGAGTTTGCTGCGCGGCGAGGAGCGAGTTGTTACACACGCACGTGTACGAACGCGACGGGACGAGTGGTGGGGAAGGGGACTGAGCGGAAGGAGGGGGGGGGGGGCCCCCCCTTCGAGCACCTAGCTCCATACATAACGCGACAAGAACACAGCGGGCGGGCGGTGCGGTTTCCGACGACGACGACGACGACGAAACGCGCATCGCGGACCCTCGCACATCCTGCCTATGACAGGATGCCTGATGGTTACAGCTCGGCCAGGGCCCTACCCACATCCCCCCCCCCCCTCCCCCCACCCCATCCCACTGCCTCGCTATACTCACTCTCATTTTCGCCAACCTTCCACCTTCCCTCCTTTTCCTTCACTTTCCACCTATACCTAATTATATATATATATATATATATGTATGTATACACTGTGAGTATTTGAACAATACAAACTTGACGCAAAAAAAAATGGCGGAAAACCCAAAAAAAATCGACACTTCGGAGCGCTGATATAAATGTGTCCCCTTGAAAATGAGAAGAGTCGATTTACGAGCAGCGAGCTTTGACGAATAATTGCAACGATTAACTTAATTGGAGTGATACAAATATATTGCGTGGGATTAATTAATATCGGAATTAATGAATGGCGGGTAGTAGATTCGTTCCGTATTCGCGCTCCGCGAAATTAATTGAGTATCGGGAAGGCGTACAAGCACCAATGTGTGTGTGTGTGTGTGTGTGTGGCGGAATTTGAAATCGCGTTTTATCAATTGAAAAACAATAGCTCGAGTTTCTTATCGTCTCGGACGGTGGCAAAGAGCACTCGGGCGTCGGGGTTGTCCAATACTCTGGACAATTTCGTCGTGCGGTGTTTAGAAGTCTGCGGCAATCGAAAGGAGGAAAGAAGAAAGGACGCGCGAGCAATACTATACACACACACATATATATATGCATATCTAATCTCTCCTCTATTGGAGCAGCGAGAGATGAGTTCTCGCGTTCCCTTTTTGCCTATCTCCGGGGGCAGCCTTTTAATTTCCTCTCCCCCCCCCCCTCCTCCTCCCTCCTCCGCAGCAACAGCAGCACGAAGAAGCGCGCGCGTCGTCGTCCCACGGTGGCCCAGTTTACTCCGCAGCGAGCGACGCTCTCGGCCCCAGCTAAGGAGGCATTTTTTTCTCTCCCAGCCGGCCACCGCGCCCCCGATATCCAATGCTGCTGCTGCTGCTCTCTCGCTGCCTGCGAGCCATGCACACCAGAAGAGACCTCAACCTGTAACCTGTATATCCACCGGCCAAGAAAGAACTTTGCTTCGTTCAGCCGGAGGTATACCGGCGCATATATATATATATATGTATATAACGAAGACGGACACGGTTACCGAGTGAGAGAGACAGAGTAGAAATAAGGAGGGGGAGACGGTGTTGGAACGATCGGTGCGAGAAAGGCAGCAGCAGGGGAAACGATTACGCGAGCGAGAACTTGAAAGAAAGATCGATGGGACGGGTGGAGGGGTGGATGCGGAGGGGGCAGAAGGGTGGGGCGCCGCGCCGCTTTCCAATCGCGGATATACTCGCGCGCGGCGTTCCAACGACGGCGACGACGACGACGACGATCGAAAAAGGGTGAGACGTGCCGAAGGGGATATAAGCGCGGACAATGAAGCGGATGAAGGAGGTGCGCGCGGAGTGGGGGGGGGGGGGCTAGGGTAAGGTGGGGGGGTGCGCGGACAGGGGGGGAGCGGGGGGGAAAGTCAGCAGTCTAGGGCAGCTGTGGGAAGCTCGGATGGGCAAACCGGCGGCGAATGGGAAGGGGGGGGGGGGGGGGGAAGACGCGACGGCACAGCGATTTGGCAACGGCTTTTATGGCTCTCGCGCCGCTACGCGAGATCCGCTCTCTCTCTCTCTCTCTCTCTCGCCTCCCCCTGCCTGACTGCAACGTAACGCGCGCGAGCGAACCCCGGAGAGAACCCGCTCCTCTTTTCCAAAACACACTTCGAGCTGTCCCCCTTATTCCTCTTTACCTACGAACGATACTCTGGCGAAATATTCCGAGAGAATCGTCAGTTTTGTAGATTTATATATATATATATACATACGTATGTATGGATGCAGGGGTGAGAGGAAAGTTTACAAGTGAATTACGTCGATCTCGAGTGCGACGGAGGCCGCCAACGAGAAGAGAGTTTTTTTTACGAGCCGCCAAGTTGGCAGGGCTGTTAAAAGTCTGAAAATTACTCGAGCAGCACGCGTATGGCTACGTCAAAGAGAAATATGTGGATGCAGGCGGGACGGGGAGAGATTCGTCAAGGGAGCCAACTCATTTCGACAAATTCTCCCTCGGCCCAACTGTTTTTCTCTCCTCTCCTTCGCGAGCAACACGATCCGCCGGTTTTTTTTTTTCGCGCAGCCCCGCAATTTCAGACTTTCTTTGGCTTCGAGTGGTCGAGGTGGTCGCTCAGCGCGTCTCACGGACCTTCGAGGCTGCGCGTCGCGCCGCGCGGAAACCCGTCAAAACCGAGAGAGATCGCGTCTTCTCTTTCCTTTTTGCCACAACTCTCATCCTACGTGCGTTGTTATTGCTAGGTGCATCGACACTCTCGATGAATGAAGCATCGATGCTTAATTCCGTTTGCCGCGGTATACGTACGTATACAATGCACAGTGGAGCACCAGAAGAGGGGGGGGGGGGGACAGTTGGTTCGAAGCCGATGTGTACCTAGGAGAACTGTAACTATAACCCCTGCTTGCTGGAAGTATTAGAAGAGCAAACTGGGTCAGTGTCGCAGAACTTGAAAACTTTGCTACCGTAATTCGAGCCGGACCAAAGTCGCTTAAACTGCATTACGACTCGGCGGTAGGTAAAACAGAAACAGCTAACTCTCTCTCTCTCTCTCTCGAAGGAGAGAGAGAGAGAGAGAGAGGAGGGATAGTGGGAGTTGTGTTGATTCTCTAGGCTACGAATATCTCCCCCCCCCCCTAACCCCCCTCGGAAAACCTCTGTATTGTCAACTGCTTGCTGTACTCTACAACACGGATGTATATTCAATCCTATATATATATATATATATATATATATACACACACACACATATAAATGGAACTGTCGCGATTCGAAGGAGCTCATTATCAATCTATTGAAAGCACCGCGGACAATTGCTTTATAGTAATTTCAATCAATTAGCTCCGCTTAATAAACGGATTTCGGAGGAATCCTGTTTTGCTCGTATCACTCGAGGGGGGGGGGGGGGGATTATTCCTGTAACGAGCAATGAGCTAACTCTTTGAAGCGTGATATCCCACGTAGTTACGTATCTATTTTCATATTACCGTACGTACGAGTAACGCTATACACATATACATATAGAGAGACGAGGCTCGTTGTGCAGAAAGTTTCTGCACGCTTAGGTAAAATCAAAGCGTTCTCGGGATTCAATGTCAAGTGACGCGGCGCGGCGCGAACGAAGCGAGCCGAGTCGAGTTTGCAAGGTCGAACTGGGGAGTGGGGGAGGGGGAGGGGGGGGGGTATAAGCGCGTGTGCTACGCTCGGCGTTAGTTTGCCTGGCGCGAGAGAAAGTTAGGCGGGCGAAGGAGCGCGCGGCTTCGATTGGCAAAACGGGCAGGAAAAAATCCGGCAGACCGGCGACGCACAGATGGAATGCTCGTTTCTCTCGAAGAAATCCTTACTACCGTACATACCCCGTCGAGTTTTCTTTGAATAATTTCGTCGCGTTGGAAAGTTTGGTTTTCGGCGAATGCAGCTGTGGGTGGTGGTGGTGGTTGGGTCGTCCGCAGGTCAGGTTGACTCGTTAATCGAGCGAGTGGGGGCGTTGCGTGGGTGCGGCTTATTTCCGAGGGAGCCTGCAGCAGCAGGACTTTGAGGCCAAATGCCAGATGGCAGAGGGTACCTATACGGTCTTTCGGCTCTAACTATATATATATATATATAACTCGTGTACGTACGCGTGTGCGTGCGTGCCTGCGCTTCAGCGCTCCACTGGGGAATCGTGATCGCTCGTGCACGCGCGTTTACGTTGCGTATACGAGGCTGATTGATATACGCGAACTATATATATAGTAAGCATTACAGACTATACCGAACGTTCACCAATCTTCGATTAGCGGGATTGCGCAACTGCGCGAACCGTCCGAATTTATTAGGTCGGAGCCACGTGCGTAAGGAGAGTCATCGTCGTCGTTGTCGTCCTCGTGCATCATTGGCTTCGTACCCCCCCCCCCCCCCCCCCCCCACTACTACTGTCGCCCACTCTGCTCGACACTCACTTCGATAGCCACCGCGCGCTTTTCCGCTTTCAGAATATCCTTTCTCCTCCCCGTAATCAATAACAACTAGTAGATATATAACGCGTTATATATATATATATATATATATAATGTATATGTATATATTCTTATAGTCCAAGTTTCATCCAACCGTGCATAAAACTATTGTTCCGTCGAAATAAATATTGCCGCGAATGAGCGCGTTTTCTTTCGTGAAACGACGTTCTGGGGACATTCTCGGCATATACGCTGGACGCGTGGATACTCTCGAAGCGTTCCAAGTATGTCCCGAGGATATATGCACTATCGGGGTTGAGATATGTATTTATAGTTTTAATATAGAATTAATTAATAAAAAATTAATTAGTCGAATGCAATTGAACGTAATCGATTAAATTAGATTTACTATAATATTGACTATGAAGATGAATTGTATACCTATCGAAATAAATGTTTTTTTTAATAAAATATTTATCTTTTTCTTCCTCGGTCTCTGTACCTATATATACTTTCCCTTTTCCTCTCACGTGTACTCTCCATCATCCACGTTCTATATATATATATATATATATATATATATAATACTTTATTATTCATTTATAAAATGTTCCTGCTAAATTAATTTAGTAGTAAGACTAATTAGTTGATGAAAAAGGGGATGAGAATGGATGGAGGGGAGAGGAGAGGAGAGAATGAAATTTCTTTGGGGATTTTAGCGCGACGAGGCACACCGTGCAGGGTTTTTAGCGATCAACGGGCGCCTCGTTAGAGAAGCGGAGCGTACACGTGCGCACACGTGTGTGCGTCGAAGGTTCCTTGGCGCGAGGGGAGCGACGAGACGTGGGAAGGAGAGGATAGGAGAAGGGGACTAAAATACACGAGTCGCGCGCTCACACGCGACGCGACGCAACAGAGAACGATGCGCGTCGCTGCATCGTCGCGTTCGTTCGCGCGTGTGAAATTGAAAAAAAAAAATAGAGGCCACACGAGGGATGAGCAGCATTCGTCGAGGAGGAGCGAGGGGGAACGAGCGCAGCCTAAAAAGCTTTTGTACAGCTCGGCGAGGAGTACCTCCGCTCCGCAAAGCCCCCCCACCCCCTCCCTTCGGATGATGCACGGATCGAAAACTGTGTCAGAGAAGTGGCCACTTTCGCGGAATGGTTCGAAGCGAGCCCCATGACGACCGCGACGCTATTCTCGCCATTAGCATTCCCCAAGACAGCCATCGGAAAGGCACGCTTTTTTATTATACAATTTTTAGCGATTCTCTCGTTCGGTTTAGCGAGCTATTAGTGCACAGCTTTAACGAGCAACGATAAATGTATATCTCTCGGAGGGAATTTTGCTTCATAGTTGATACATCGCTTTAATCGACCAAGTCGTAGCAAAGTCGTTTGCTTTGTTATGGCTCGTAAAGACTAATTGTAACTGTTTACACAATCCGATTGCTAATCGCTGCAGCTTCGTCCATCGCTAGATAGGATCGAGCCACACGTACTCGATGCATGGCGACTCCTCGACCAAACTTTGTATTTAATTATCGTCCGAATGCCATCGCTTAAACCTGAGAAATCAAAGTGTTGGGCTCCTTTCTTCCTCTGGAAGAGTATCCTTCCTCGTTGCGCGTGTCTATATATATATATATATATACCTACAGTAGACACACACACACACATATATAAATAATTGCGTCGTGTGCGTTTTGCAAGAGTCTCGCTGGCGGCTACCGCGAATTACACCGATGGCATCGTCATTTTATAGCCCTGGTCTAAATAATCGTGTGTGCCGGTATCGAACTTGTTGCCAGGGAATCCGCGGTCTTTTCTAGCACAGACGCGCGCGCGCGCGCACGTACACGTGCGAGGGAGAGAGAGAGAGAGAGAGAGAGAGAGAGAGAGAGAGAGAGAGAGAGAAGGATGAAGGTAAGATTGGAAAAAGGAGCGGCTTGGCTGTCAGCGCGAGGTTCTCGTGTGCATGGCTGTGTGTGTATATGTGTTACTGCCCTCCCTTACTATATATATATATATATATATAGAGAGAGAGAGAGGCGGTCGTCGATGTTCGGTGGCGTAGCTGTCGCGCGCGGAGAGTTGGCCGCTTCAAGGGAGCCAGAGGGTGAGTAGTCGACCGAGTAGCGGGAATGGCAAGGGTGTTAGGGGGAGGGGGGGAGTAGTGGAGGTGGTGTAGTGGCGTGGGAGGCAAAGAGAACGTGCTAGTCGAACAGAGAGAGAGAGAGAGAGAGAGAGAGAGAGATAGAGAGTGGAGGGTTGGGGCGTTGAGCTGGTAGTAGTGTGATGGGTAGCGTGAAACAGCGGAAGCAGTAGTGCTGTGGTGGTAGTATATATATATATATATATATATATAGGTTAGAGTATAGCGAAGGAGGAGTTGGTGGTAGTGGATAGTGGTGGTGGTGGTGGTGGATAGGGCAGACCGTTATTTAGCTGGCCGTGCTCGCGCGTCCCTTCGCGTCCCTTTCGCGACCCAACTCGTCGTCCCCGTTCTATATAACCCTCCTTCTCTCTCTCTCTCTCTCTCTCTCTCTCTCTCTCTCTCTCTCTCTCTCTCGCTCTCTCTATCCCCTGACGATCCTTGCCTCGTCTCTTCCCATGCTCGTTTCAGCTCACAGCGTTTCTACTCGCCCTCTCTCTCTCTCTCTCTCCGTTCTCCGCAGCAGCAGCCTCCGGTCACCCTCGAACCACCCCCTCATCGCTCACGCCCCTACTCGCCCACCTATCCACCCCCCCCCCCTCTCTCTCTCTCTCTCTCTTACGTTGAGCTCGTTCAGCTTTCCCTCCCTTGCACATCAACTACCTATCTCTCGTCTTTCCCGACCAACTCTCTCTCGCAGCTTTCCCTCTTTTTCTCGCCTCCCCTTTTGCTTTTACGCCTCCGTTTTTCTATGACGGTCCGCAGGAAGGTAGCCGTCTCTCTCTCTCTCTCGACTAGCTAGATAGCTATACGTATACGCGCGCGTTCGACTAGCCCTCGAGGACACAGGGCCGGTCGAAACGAGGACTCTGGCAATTCGGTCGCGTCATAGCGGAGCAGTGTGTGGAAAATCTTGGACGATCCTCTCTCTGCTCCGTCCACTGGCACCAGATATACTATATAGCTCGTCGTTCGCCGTTCGCCGAAATCCCGTGCTAATTAAAGCTCGCCTCGATGCTCTCTCTCTCTCTCTCTCTCTCTCTCTCATCCGCGTCGTCGACCGGGACAAAAACGAGACGAGATTCTCCTCTACCCCCCCCCCCCTCCTACTCGCCTCATCTTACAACCGCCGTACGTTTCCGTCCAACCAACGCCGCAGCCACCAATACACTCTCTTGTACCACGCGAAATCCCACTCACACCGTTCCAGCCTCCACCTCACATACAAATATATACACTCGACTCTTTCCTCCTTCGCGTTTCATTCCTCCCCTTGACCGTACACCTAAACGGCTAGAACCTAATCTACTAAACGCAAGTACCGGCTCATCCTCCTCAAACACCACGGATAACTTTTCGTCAAAAAACCAGGCGGAAGCGGATCGATTCTATTTACTATATATATATATAGCGAGCTTGTACTACGTTAATTATGGTACTCTCGCAATGGAACCAAGTAAACCGGATAGATCGAAAGGATGGTGTCGATTGGGGAGGAGGGGGGGGGGGTTAATCCATAAGACCGAGGAATTTCACAGATTTCCATACGGACCTCCGCGGTACAGCTGCTGCAATAATCTATTGGAGCCTGGCTCTCCTTCCTTTCCAACTTGCTTGCGCGCATGTTAAAAACAGGCGCTGCCTCGCTCCGCTTCGTGCGTGTGTGCGCGCGCGAGGTTGGATATCGCGAGACGGTGAAATTCCAAGAAAGAATTTGACGCTGGCCCCCGAGGTTCGCGGTTTATGTTAATCGCGCGCGGCCAAGGTTATAAAAAAAAGCATTAATTCATTCAAACGCTTGTAACCGTTAACTAACGATCTCCTTGCTTTCGCATCTACTTCTTTTATCTCTTCTTCTTCTTTCGTCGCGGTGGCTGGCATTCCCAGTCTCGCACGGACTACCCGAGAGAGAGAGGACACACGTAGAATATCTTCCGTTTCTCTCGTCCTCTTTCTCTTTGTCCATTCTGGGTGGGTCTCGCGGCTGGCGCGCGGCGAGGAGAAAATTAAGAAGGTTCGGGAGAGAGAGAGAAAGAGAGGGTTCTCTCGTGAGAGTCGACTCTCTTGCCTCCTCCCATCCCTCTCTTTCTCTTTCTCTGCTGGTCCATTGTGGCGTGCGAGCCCGTCCGCGTAACGGTACTTACGACCGGACTGCTGCGCACGCACACACACACACATTCACCTTTAGAGAGAAAGAAAGAGAGGAACACGCAGACACGCACTCACGCGCGAACAAGCTCAGCGCCCCGGCGAGATAACCCTCGTTCGCTTCTCTCTTCTCTCGGTTCCCTCTCCGCGTACCCCCCCCCCCCCCTCCCCATTCCTCCCCGTTACTCCCCGTGCGTGATTATCTAGATACATTCCACGGCTCTCCTACTGACCGTCGCCGCCACTGCCGGACTCCCGGGGGAGTTTTCGACCGAGACGCCATAGTTGCTCGTTTGCCAATAGAGCCGCCCAAAAACGTGACTCAAAACAAAAATCCTATCCGCATTCTTCGACGACAACTCATTTATAGCGATCTAATTGCCGATGCGTTTCGCGCTGTGTAATCTCTCGCCCAATGCCAACAATCATCTCTCCGAGACTCTTCGAGTGTACATGAAAAAGAAAGAAAATTCCCCGCACACCGATTCTCTCCTACGATAAGTCAATTGACTATAAGGCACGCTAAAAGAACGATAAATTATTTTTTTCTCCCTCGCTCCGCAACATTTGTTGCACGCCCTTTGAAGATTTTACATAACTCCCAGTCGTAAATAGAGTGTCGAACATCCAATCCCAAGTATAAACCAGCGCGACGCAGCAACTTTTCTTCGTACTTGCATACCGCACTTTTAGCACCCACTGTGTTTAATGCTTCAATTCTATATATATATATATAATAGTACTTTACCGCTTTATTTTCGGTGGACAATGAGGAACGGCCAAGACAATATCGTAGGTAAGAATCCAAAATCCGTTGCTCGGTATAATGGAAGATTATCCCGAGAATTTTATTACGAATAAAAAGAAACGCGGTACTATATATATATATGCGCAGAAGAAATATAGTCGCGTCGCGATTAGCTCTCCTTTCGGTGGCCTTCAACAATGACCGAATAACTGGGATAAAAGTGAGTACGACTGTAAACTGTAGATTTATTGCCGCAATAAATTAACGAATTATGTATAATACACGCATAAAAGTGCTTAGAATGCAAATTATTCTACCAGCTTTTCCTTTCGTTAACGTCCAAAGACCTTTCTTTTGATTTCCCTATCGAGGTATAGTTGCAAGTTTTATAATTGGCTTTGAATAGGCCCATTCTGCCGCAACCCGTGAAAAGAAGGAAAGGAGGCACACTCTTTTGATTCTCGCCCATGCCGCATCACTTGGATAGATGCGAGTGTGTTTACCTCGATCGTTCGATCCGCTATACTATATATATATATATATATATATGTGTGTGTACAGGGATGACCGAAGTCAATTGTAACACGTGTCTCAATTGTAACATTCAAATTTTTGACTCCGTTCGTTAATGAAATTTAAAATCTTTTAGTAACTTTTTTAAATACTATATAAGACGCTGTAATTGCAATAGTTTAAGACCGTCAATATTAAGCTACTGTTTGTAGAAATGAGAAAATCAGTTTTTCTAAACATTTCACTTGGTACTTAACTTTGAATTGCTCAGTTACTATTGTATAGATATTATAATTCAATACACGATTGAAATCGTCATTTATTTTTGAGTACATTTTTCAATCTTGAATGATTTTTAAATATGAAATTATCTTGGCAAAATTTTACTACGCAGTATTGTAAAACATGTGGGGTCAATTGTAACAAGTAAACTGGTGTCGATTGTACCATGCTAATTGAATAGGAAAATCATAGATGTTTCTATCGCGCCAACAATAACTCATTACATATTGCAATAATCATCGTTCTGATAAAGTAAATGTTCAAATGTTTCAAGAAATACAAATATTTGTTATAAAAAGAATTTTATATTTATAAAACAGTCAATAGCTGTTATTTTGATTATTTACTAGTAAATTTAATTTTTTCATGCATGTTAACCTTTAGATATACTCCGTTTATCGAAGTGTTTTCAACCATTCTTTTATCCATGCACTATGGGAATTACGCAAATTTTACAATTAAAACCTTTGTGGTGTCGAATGTAACAAAATTCACGTGATACTATATTGATAGTTTGCGTAAGGATTAACCCGTCAATAGGAGCGCGGGATGTCCAAATCACTCCAAAAATAGAAATCTATCGATAACTTAGCGAAAAATTTGTGCAGTCACTTACAAGTATTAGCGTTTAATTAATAGAAATAACTTAAAGACATGCAACGGCTATCGTACACCAAGGGAACGTCACATAGATGATATTTATTGAAAAATAAATCTGAATTCTTAAATATTTTACGTAAAATAACAAAAAACAAATAGGGTGTCCGTGGCACCCCAGGCGTCTGTCTACGTAAAAAAAAAGCAGGCGCTTATTGGCGGATTAACAAAATATCACTTCATTAAAAATATATTTGCATTGTAGACACGTGTAGCAAGCATCATCATTTTTATTAGAATTTTAGCACTAGTAAGATCCTTGGAAAAAAAAATTCAAATTTTGTTACAATTGACTCCGGTCTCTCCTATATATACGGGTAGCTAGAGCCGAGTAAACTCGACGTTCGCGGCGGTGAGATATCGAGAAAAATCTCACGTTGGGGTGGAACGAAGAAGAAATGTTGGTGGGAGAGGGAAAATTCTTTGGGGTGGATTGAACGGTGAGTCTAATTGTGCCTTTAGTTATAGAATTGTGCGGGGGGTAAGGAGACAATATAAAGGGTGGGGAGAACCGCGGTCCCCTTAGCCATAGGCTAAGCAATTGTCTCCATGCTCCTTTACGACAGAGTGTATATAGATACCCGTGCACGCACACACACACATACTTAGAGAAGGTGTATACCTGGGTTCGTCGGAGGGTTCTGCTCTGGAGCACGTTAATTACTTCAGGTCATTTTTCGGTAGGATTATTTACGCTGTTTATCGAAGCGTCACGGAAAGGTGCGGCGTTTACCTGCGCGCCAGCCAGCCAACCGTCAACCAGGGACACAAGCGCATATTCACGATTCCGTTACGTTCTCCAGCTCCGACTAGCGGCGCGCGAGCTCGCCTCGCCTCGCAACCAAACTTTTGCCTGCATAGCCCCCTTGCGATCTCTCTCTCTCTCTCTCTCCCTCTATATCCTAACCTATACCTCTTCTCCTAATTCTCCATAAACACCGAACCGATACGACCCAACCGCACAAGATATATATATATATATAGTATATATACTCCATTCTCCTGACTCATAAACCAGTACCGTTAGAAACCACCTATTTATCTTCCACCAAAAATCCTCTGATTACCCATTCAAACATCTCCCTAATACTTCCCTATAGCTATATCATAATCCACATTTCGCTTCTTCCTCCAACAACACTTTTTATACATCAGGCACAAACGAAAAATACTTTTTTTCGCCAAATTATCTAACCCGCGTGTATTGGTAGAAAAATTGCGCTCCCAACTAGTATGTGTGTGTATATATACACATAGGCGGCAAGGAAAGCAAACCAAGTTTGTCCGCGGCTAAAAACTTGCTTGAAATCCCCTTTACGCTTTCACGGTACATTATGTGCAAAGAGAAAGAAGGAAGAGAGGAGCAAGGAAGAGATGTGCATATATACAATATGTATATATATATATATATATATATATACACAGGAATTGTAGTTTATACATATGTGTAGGCGTTGAAATCGGCATTATAGCGACTATAGTCGAAACACGTTTAACATACGTGCCAACAATAATTTATCTTACTGAAAAGTGCGACCTTAAAGACTGGCCAGTTTGAAATTGCTTCTTTTTCGATACTCCAGTCGTAACACGCCGTGCTGCGCCGCACGCGCATAATCTCTATATACACATGCTTCGTCTACCTATGTATGTATATATATAGGCACTCGTTTAAAGACTCATTTGTGCACGCGTTCCCGGAGAGTTCATAGCTTATTCAAGCGTGCGCGCGCGTTCATATGTACCCACGTCTGTATATAAACACGACCTTGCGACTTTACGAGCGTTTACAAACTCTCTTCCACAGACATGCAGGCTTTTCGACTGCTCAGCTACTCCAATTAATCTTCGCCCCGTTATAATACATCTCTCGCCATACACTGTTATGCTACATATACTATATATATTTGTTGTGGAGGAATCATCGGTCTCTTTTCTATATCGTACCCACTAGTATCGTTACATTAGGGCAAATTCCATAAGACAAGATTTTCTATTATGGGAAAAGGCAAAAGTATCACCCGCGAGTCAAAGTCTTCGTGTCAGAATTTAATTAGGCGAATCAAGCATGTACAGCCTGCTGCTTGATAAAGGCAGAGTGACGCGAGTATTGACTGTGCATGGGGTGGCTGTATATATAGAGTGGGATTAGCCTCCTCTGAAAACTACCGCTTTACCTGACTATTGTCGAAGCTCCCCGGTAAGCAGGGCTTGCAGGGGGTTGAGACTCACTCCAATCTCAAAATTAGTTTCCTGCTCCCACCTGTAAGAAACTTTTCAGTGTTAAAGACCAACCGCTCTATATATATAGTTGGAAAACTTTCAAGGTGAATCAAGTATACAATTGTGCTAGTTTTAGGTAGTTTTTATGTGTGCTGCTGTCTCACTGCCACGTTCATCATGTCACGTATATAACATGTGTGTATATATACGCTTACGGTCAGTGGGGTAACGACACTGAAGATTCGAAGGATATATGCGAGTGTGTGTAATATGGAAAAGGGATGCAAAGAGAGAGAGAGAGAGAGGAGGAAGGTTGGAATTTATATTCGTTGGGTGGCGTCGCCGGAGAGGAAATCTATAAGGGGTTTTAAGGAGGAGGAGGACTGGCCTAAAGGACGCGTGGTAGCGTGTTTCTCGCGTAAAATTTCAAAGCGTCTCTCGCTCTCGCGTGAGGAAATGGACGAAGGAGAAGGTACGTGTGTATAGATAGATGCTTGCTTCTCTCTCTCTCTCTCTCTCTCTCTTCCCCCCCCCCTCTCTCTGGCTAGCTGGCTGACTGCCTGCGTGCCTGTTTCCACCCTGCTTCCACGCCCCTCTTGCCCTTTTCATCCTAAGGGGCTAAGGGGGGAACCTCGATCGATCCGCGCCCGCATAGTCGCGAGCGTGTTAGGAACGCTTGTTCGTTCGTCGGCTAGCCGTACCTCAGACACCCGCAATCAGGATAAACTTTTTATGCCATAATCTCCAGTAATTAACGGCAGCCCTCCGGCCAACGGGCAAAATGGTCCACCGCGCGGGGTTAAACGCGAACCGAATCCCTCCCCAACTCCCCTTCCACATCCTCTCTCTCTCTCTCTCTCCCTCGTCTCGCTTTGCTATATACCATTTTCCTCGAGAATCCAACGTTGAGAGCAAGGACGGAGAGAGAGGGAGAGAGAGAGAGAGAGAGAGAGAGGGAAAAGAGAGGGTTCTCTCCGCGTGCGTGATCTAATGGTCGCACCTGCTGTTACGGAACGTGAATTTCTTGCCAAAATTTCGTTCGCCACTTTGGCACTCTGGCCTCCCAATTTCTCCAACTAAACCTATACACCACGTGATTAAACGTTCCTCTATTTAGCCTTATATATATATATATATAAAAGGATTCTCGTCGGATTTTGCAGTTAATTAAATCTTCCGCTTCGACCCTTCTTTTTTTCAACCCCCATTTCCCGGTTTAGTACGTTTGTAAATAGAATTAACGTGCGAAGTGTGCTGCACTGAGAGAAAGAGAGGGTGTTTTAAATTTATTGATAAGAATGTTTGAATTTTAGTCAACCGGCAGGGAGCGCTGCGAATGCTTTTGGAAAATGTGGAAGATGAACGGTGGAGGGGGTGGGGGGGGGGGGGGGAGTGTCGGAGCGCGGCGTTAATTTAGCGGAACGGATGGAGGATTCTTTTTAGATCGGATAGTTTCGCTGTGAAGGATTGCGAGTGTGCTTCGAGTGGCATATCGTGTGCTCGCTGTGTTTCCTCCAAGGAAGTACGCTCCCCGATACAAATCGAGGAAGGACAATCGTCGTCGTCGTCAGGGTTACGCAACTCTACAACTATATAGCGTCGAGAGAGCCAGTTCTCTCTCTCTCTCTCTCTCTCTCTTGCAGTACAGAGTGCATCCGCACGCCGTGCGAACTGCAATCCGCGACGCGCATTCTGCATTTCAGTTACGGCCGAGGCGACGCGACGCGAGGCTAGCGTCTTTGCTGTCTACTCGCCCACACCTGCCATTGTTCTTTTTCAAAGAACAGAGCCACACTTTCCAGCATGCTCTCGACTTTTACGAGTTGGTCGCTCGCGTCAACCTTAACCGAATGCAACGCGTCGCTGGGACATTAGGAAAAGCGAAAGTTTTCTTTACGACGCTTAAACTCCCCCCGTTTCGATCTTCCTCCACTTTTTTTTGTCCTTCCCCCCTTTACCTTGTCTTGCCTGCGCTTTTGTTATTTTGCACGCTTTCAGATCTATATCCTCCTTTATTGTAAACGAAAACATTTATATATATGTATGATTACGATAATTCGCTTAGTGTAAATAAACAACGTTCATTATGTAAACGCACATTGATTCCTACTACTTTTCCCTCTCGAAACAATGTAATATATGTATTTGTGGTATTTCGTATCATATTAATTGTATACATTCGTTTTAATAATAACTCTATATGTTGACTTTAATAATCAAGTTCGCTATGTATATGTATATATATATATACCTCGATAAATATGGTTTCCAGGATATTCTCTGCTTTTTTCCTCCTTCAGTGCAATAAGGGAGAATACGCGTATAAGAATAATTTAAATTGAAACCAGAGAGAGAGAGAGAGAGAGAGAGAGACGTGATAGGTCATTAAACATTCTGCTTATAAAGCCAGAGAATTAACAAATTGATAGTAAGAAACAAATGGTACAAAGCGTTTATTGAAAACAAACAAAAAATAGATTTCGGTGCGATTGAGAAAAACAGTCATCCTATAATTTAAATGGATAACAACCTAAAGCGAACCATCCCTTGTAAGTATATACTATATTGATGCTTTTCGTGCAGTGACTTTTTGTGTGTCACAGACAATATACCATATTAAAGTACAGAATCATTTTTCCTCGCTCCGTTTTTCTTCGCCTATTGAGCAAACCCGAGTAAGATTCGATTCTATTTTATAATTTTTCTCTTATCGCTATTCGTTCTACTGATTTCTTATCAAAAGAGCACGCAACGATAGTTGCTTTCCGAGGCATCCATTTATCATTTCGAGAGCTCTCGAAGATCCAGACTTTTAGACTCGACGCTGCGGTTACTGTTCGCGCAAAATAGGACATTGTCGATGCAAAATTTAAGAAACCACAGGGTGGTCCGACTAAAGAAGAAACTTATTTAAAAATTTCGAAACAATATAATAAACCTATCATAACTATATATATTCTTGCTTGAATAAATGTCCGCTGTTCTCCAAAGTTATACAAGAAGCAGAATCTTATTACTTGCTTAAAAGTATAGTAGAGAGTTGCACATCTACTCTTTACCAAAACTAATATCAATGATCCACGAAAAAAGAGTAATTGGCGGATGCTCGACGAAACAATCGAAAGGGTGAGATGCGCGCGTGCGCCCTAAACATTTGAACTCTGTTTAAATTTATGCAATGTACAAGTACCCCGTAAAACACCAAATGTCTTAAAGCCATCTTTTAGATATCTTTTAGACAATTGGATGACTAAAAGATGTCTATAAGACAACTTTTAGTGAAGTGTACCGTATGGGATCGACCACGGATGAGTGGAACAATTAAAGGAACGGTCGAAAATAGACTCTAACCCCTCTCCCCTTCTCTATTATAACCCCGGTTAAACTTGGAAGTTTCCTCGAAAGGGAAATCCTCTACAGGATGTTATTTTCCGATTGTATATTTGGTGACTTTACGATCGGAGTAAGAAGAATGGTTTCTGGCAAACACAGAGCAGTGAAGCTTTCGGAGATAATCGGATTTTGGTAGCTAATGACTCATGATGCCGGCCTCTCTATCTCTTGAGTCATTCCGCCACTCGGTCCTAACGGTCAGCGCGCATTGAAAATTCGGGGGGTGGTTCGGTGTAAACCCCTCTCTATCTCTCTATATATATATATATATATATATATATATAAACCCGTTATACAGTATAAGCAGGTAAACAGAGAAGATTACACGCTGTATATATATACATGTTATTAATGCCTATATATGTATACATATGCATATTCTCTGCTGCAGCGCTTTAAGATACATACGCTAATAATCGGCAGCGTGTGTGTATATATATAGATGGATATGGAGGGGAGGGGAAACCGAAGGAGAGGCTGTCCCTTGGTGAGAATCCAGAGAGGCCTCTCTCGCGAGGCTTTTTCCATCGATTTTCCGTCGAAAGTTGCGACTACCTGCGCGCCGAAGAAACTCGGAGGACGCAGCCGGCGGCGCGGAGCGTCGCTTCGCGTCGCGTCGGCCCTTCCACCTGGGAGTCAGTCTCGGCCCTTTTAAATATTCACCGGCTTTGCGTGTAATTCTTTCCTCTGAAAATTACTCGTCTCAGCTACGACGCGCACGCTTTTCAGTTTCATCGAGAGAGAATTACGACTGAAGGAGAAAATCCTCGGCGACTTATGTATACATGTATATATATATATATATATATATATATATTACCGTCAGTCGGGACAATTTTTCGCTAAATAAAATTAAACCTCTGGAGAGATCCCGTTTATATATATATATATATATATATGAAAACACGTTGTGCTTGCGTGCCATCGACATCTCTCAATCTTATCTTACTGCACGTTTTCCATCTTTTTTCTTTTTCGCGTCAATTTAATCGCCGAGTATATATTTTTGATCGGGTTGAGAGAGACAGAGGGAGAGAGAGAGAGAGAGAGAAATAAGAAATGGACGGAAAGGGATATTACGGTCCATGAAGAAACAGGTTAATTTATTGTGTAGAGTACCATATATATAGTATATGTATATATATATGTGTGTGGGAGAGAAGCGCAGCTTCTTAGCCGGGTGAATTTGGGAATTGGCGAGAATTCGCGGGAGATCAGGCTGGCAACGTTGCTTCGCTAGCGGCACTATCGATTATAGATAATCGATCGGTCGTTCCAGGAATCTGCGATTCGGAGGCGGTGGTGGCGGTGGCGTGGCGTAGCGTGGCATGGCGTGGCGTGGCGACGCGAATAAGGGGTAAGGGTGGGTTGGGGTTGGTTTCGAGGGACGGCTAGCGTTGGGGGAGATCCCCCTTAGCCTCTGCCAGCAACCTCCTCCCCCCCTCTTCCTTCTACTACGTTGCGCGAGAGAACCGGGGCAACGCTGGAGAGAGAGAGAGAGAGAGAGAGAGAGAGAGAGGAGGGTTGGAACGAAAACGCGCGCGGTGTTAGTCGCGAGAAGCCGAGGCACCCAGGCAAGACTTAACGAACGAACCGAGGAATGAAACGAGGGAGAGAGAGAGAGAGAGAGAGAGAGGGAGAAAGAGAGAGCCAAAGGCCGAGCTAGCGAGCCAGCCAGAGTCGGGAGTTAACGTTCGAGGGGTCGTTAATTTTCCGATCGTGCCTTTCCCGACAGCCCCCGCGGCTCTCACGCTTCTCTCTCGCCTCTCCTCTCCTCTCCTCTCCACGCTAGTGGCGAGTGGCAAGAGGCATGCGCGCCGGAAATCGAAAGGGGCTAGCTCACCGAGTCCGTCCCAGGTAGCCCAAAATCCGAAAGCAGCTTCTCTCCTCCACAACCGATATTACAGCCTCTCTCTCTCTCTCTCTCTCTCCTCAAACTTACCTCTCCTCCACACAACTCTTGTTTCTTCTTCTTCTTCTTCTTCTTCCTCCTCTTCCACTTCCACTTGTTCCTCGTCTCATTCGTCTCCTGCTCGCGCGCGAGAGAGAATCCTCCACCAATTTGTTCGCCAGTTCCCCAACCATTCATTATTCATGAGCCGAATGGATTCGCGCGAGTCATTCGGCAAACGCTACTAATTAAGGGAATACGTCATTTTTGACGGTTATTACTTCACAAGGCTTTCCCTTTGTTCTCTCTTTTCCCACCTACCCCCCCCCCTCCTCCTCCTTATTTTTACTCTCTTCATTCCTTCACTTTCTCCCGCTCTATCCACTTTTGCACCCTTTCCTCCTCACTTTTACGACTCGAACCAGCTCGACCTCCTTTTTTTCGTGGATCGTAAATACGTACACACATATATATTTATATATATTCTTTCGAAGGATGACCGAAGGACTCGCGTCGTTCTCGTTCTCGTTGTAGTTACTCGCAAGAGGAATATCGGATTGGACACCAATAATCGCTCGCGATAGCTATAACCAAACACAGATTCTCCCACTATATATATATATATATATATATATATAGCGTATGCACGCATGTGTACGCCGAGTAACCAAAGAAACGAGCGATCGACTAGAAAGTGACAAAGGTCCATGCATCGTTCAGATAAAAAGGAAGAATAAACAAAATAATCGTGGAAGAAAATGTAGGAATCGGAGGAAATTTGCATGTGGGAATTGCGAGAGATCTTGGTTGGTAATAAGCATGTTGGCATATCGGGCCAACAACAGCTGGTTCGCTCGCAGCTATAGGGTGTACACACATATATATATATATACATGCATGCATGTGTAGTAGGAAGAACGGGTGGTTGGGGCTGCTGCTGCCGTTGCTAATATATATATATATATATATATATATGCATGCAGGGAGGAATAAAAGCGCGCGCGACCATCGAATAATGGCGCGAATGCCGCGGGTCCTGCTCCTTCTACGAAAATTACGCTATTTCCAAAATTCGATGCTATCTCGCGCCCGCTGCCCTCAATTATGTCGGTGCGCGCCAGCACGCCAACGCGCACTCTCCCAAGCAACTTCCCCGATATATCGAATTCTCCATCCTTGCCCTTCGCCTCGCTCCTCCCCCACTTCCTTTGAAATTCTCGCATGCAGCAAATTGCGTCCCTCTCGTGCGCGCCTCCAACCACCACCATCCACCTAATTGACATTGTGCCACAAATCCACCGCTAAAAACTATATTATGTACCAAATATCTCTCGTTACAACGCTGCACACTCACACACAAGACTACAGTTGTATATATAGGCGTAAAGAAAATCTCTCAAAGAGAATTTTCCTGCGATAATAAACTCACTCGAACCGTTTCCTTCTTTTTCATAAGACGCGCGACACTCGCGTGACGTTTTTCGAACTGCGAGAAAGCGCTCCGGTAGATAAAAAGCATATATATATATATATATATATATATATATACAATTGTGGGTTTGGTCCACTTGGCGAACGTCGATACTGCGATCGAAAAGCGAGGTTAAGGCAGGTTATATGCTTAATTACGAGCAGTATATCTTTAAAATCCTGTAAATTCTCGCAATGAGGTAATAACAATGTTAAAAGAAAACCGATGATTAAGCATTCTATTATCGTAATACTATAATCGCGGCGCTTAAGTAGCGTAATATTGTAGCCTTGCAAAAAGTAGCGCAGTAGAGTATCATTAAAGGCGAGATTGCTAATTCGAGCAAAGCTTCGAGTCGTGCAGGATGCGTTATACCATCTGAAGAGGCCAGTTGGAGGAATCTCGACTGTAAATTCAATGAGATTTATCGGTCGATGTGTTAATTATAATATATCGACGCATAGCGCACGCGACGATTATAAAAAGGTTCGTTGCGAGTGAGCGAGCGAGAGAGAGTATCGCTTTTAAAGCATCGTTAAAGCGTCTGGACTACATTGCAGTGGTGGCGGTGGTGCTGTAGGGAGGAGAGAATACTCGGAGCGTCATCGTAAAAAGGGATTGCCGTTGGATGGCTCGGTTGCTTCTTCTTATCGAAAAGAATAAAGGCTTTTTCACTTTGGACGATCCGCATTTATCGTTGCATATTCTCTTCGCTCTGCTTGCATGGCATTAATTAATCAAAAGAGTGGGGGGGGGGGGGGGGGGGTGGAGGCTCTCTCATTCCTTCTCGGAGTATCGCGGTGCGCGTGGCGCGGGCCGAAACTCCAATAAACCCAGCACCGAGCGGCACACGAGCGCCAGATAAAGTAATAATAATAACGTTAAAGCACCTTGTCATTATCCATTCTACCATATAGCGGCATTCACCGCTGACGCGCAAGCGCCGCACACGCACGCGCTCCCTCTACATACGAATCTTCCCCACGTAGCTCGCCCTCTGTAGATATACGCGCGCATACCTGGCTCCGGAGTAGAGCGTGAACAGCTGACTGCGGAGGGGCGCGCGGGGCGGCGAGGCGCCCACCCCCCCCCCCCCCCCCCACCCCTCCTCCTAGCGACCATTCCAATAAATAAACTACCCACCTCTCGCTGCATCCTTTTCATTCATAATTCTTCCAAGTGTAATGCGAGACTCTCTCTCCGCGCGCGGCGAAACTCACCGGCAGCCCCGGCACGGAGAATGCCTTTTAAAAGATTCCAAGCTACGCGGCCAACGGTAGCACGCTCGAGCTTGCGCACGCCACCTATTATTCTATATATATATATATATATATATATATATATGCATGCATACTTCCTACATGTAGAATATATAGTCTACGCAGACGTCAATTAAATCGACTGGCAAATGTCGCGCGAGTGGCATAAATGAAAATCTTTCTGGCCTTTTGGAGATTGCTTTCCACACAAGAGAAAGGAAGGAGGGGAAAAAGGGGGAAAAAAGTCGTGCGATCCGCTGACTCGATTATATCGCTCATCCATTCGACGAGGAAACCTCGACCACGGCACCAGGAGCGCAGCCAGTCGGAGGAGCCTTTCGATCCGAGCGACCCACATTATCAAGCTTTTCCGTATATGTGTACGGTACGCGGAGACGCGTATAGATGCGCGCACAGCCTATAGGCGCCTTCCCCCCCCCCTCTCCCTTCTCTCGTTTCATAGCAGCCTCGATGCATTCCCAACACGCACGCACCCCCCCCCCCCCCTCTCTCTCTGCGCCTCTTCTCACCCACTGTCAATGCGCTGGCAAAAAATAATTCTTCAAAAACTTTTCCACTTTCCACTCTTCGATCGAATCATCCGCCAAATCCATCCCCCCTCCCGAGTTTTCAGCTTTAAACCTACTATTTACGCACGCTGCTATTATATCACTGATCATAACCACTGGAAAAGATAAAGGCGTGCAACCATGCACGCCTCGCACAAGTACAACCTCCCGTTTCCTGTCTTTTTGGCACGCAATCTCAATCTTGCCAATTGTGGCGAAGCGCGCTCCTTCTTAGCCTAATTCTTTCAATTTTTCCACTTTCTTCCTTCCAATTGAATTAGCCGCGGAATCAACATCCCTTTGATCCATACATATAGTTTGAAAACAGCTTTGAACCTACTATACCACACACGATGCTATTAAATCAGTGATAATAATTGTTATAAAAAATCCTCTCTGCTAGTCCATCACAGCATTAGACCTATATATATATATATTTTGGAAAAAGCTTGTAAAGCGCACGAATCCATGCGTGCATCCGTGTGTTGCAGGACTCTGCCATGGAGCCAGTGTACACAAGTGTAGTTACGATTAAAGGAACGGGGCCCCCCGGACGAAAATCTAATGCACTTATCGCCCCGGGAGAGCGAGTTTAATTGATTCTGAAGCTTTTTCCCGTCGTTTACTTTTTCTCAGGCTCCGCTTTCGAACTGGCCTCGCTGTTATTTCACGCGAGGCGAGTTCCCCGTGTGCGTGTGTGCGCGAACGCGAGTGGAGGACGTACACACGTGCGTTGCATGTGCGAGGAAGGCGCGTGTGCCGCGTGTATAAATCGTGCGACGAGGTGTACGCGCGCACACACGAAAAATGGGGCGGCCAAGGGGAGCTCGGGGGGAGGGGGCGTTCGACCCTCCTCTCGCTTTCCATGGCTGCCGTCGCGTTAGGAAATCTGCGAGGAGCGACGTGTGACCTGCCCACACGCGCGCTCACACACACACGCTCGCACATACGCGCGCGCCTTACCAGCGAGGCACGGTGAATCCTCTCGAAAGGCCAGAGGTGAGCGTCTATCGAGCCGACCGCGCACCACGTTTCACTGCGGAGGCGTCCCCCCTCCCCCCTCTACCCCAACCCCCACGACCCAACCACGTCTCTTTGCAAACCAGCCGCGTCACGCCATTCTTTATTTCAGTGCCCCTTCGAAACACCCTCGTCTCTTCTTCCGCATGAAAATTCAGCTTGTCATCTTTTACCATTCACGATTCGTGCGTGAAAATCATTTGAAATTGTTTTGATAGTCCATACATGGTATACAGCTGTATATCGTACGTTTAATACGCGTTGTGTGTTGGGGACGCGAGAGACCGAAAGCGTAGATATCCGCCATGTGTGTGTGTGTGTACGCGTAATATAATATATATATAGTGGCGTGTCGGGGGCCAGCGAAAACGATGCTGAGGAAGCGCAGCGCGCACTGCGTGATCGCGAAGACGACGGCGTTGATGCGGATTGCGGCTTTGGGCGTCTCCAGTCTCTACCTCCCCCCCCCCCCTCCCCTCACCTTCCTCTTCTTCCAGTTGGCCACGGCCCGTGGCTGGCCCCTGGGGCTCCGGCACAGCCAGGCAGCAATTTTTTTCTTCTTTATGCAAGCGCGCGACCTTCGAGAGATTCTCGCAGCTCGACTACTCTCCTCTCTTTGCCAGCGAGGGGCCAAAAGAGAGGGAGAGAGAGAGAGAGAGGGATCGCGAACGCGACAAAGACGAGCGAACGGACGGACGAAACGAGCGTTAAGAGGGTGAAGGAGGAGTGAGGTTGGGGGGAGGGACGTCTGCCTGAAGCTTCTGGCCTGAACGGTGAGTATGGTAAAAATCGCGAGAGCCGTCAATTAGGAACGGAGCGCCCTCTCCTTCGTCCCTCTTCGACCCTCTCTCTCCTTCTCAGCTTCTAACTTCTCATCCCATTTTCCGTTTCCCTTCTCAACATCCTCGTCCCACAACTGTTATTTGCTATCGTCTCATCCCTTTCCGAACAACAAAGAAAGACACGCTCCCACTCCACCCCCCCCCCCCCCCCCTCATGAGAATATCGATGAGATATCACTGCCACACGAGAAACTCAACCAACACGAACAATCCGCTCCAATTTTCAATAACTATATATATATATATATACTTGCTTGCTTCTGGATGACCGAGTCTTTCTACTCACTCCCCCCCCCCCCTCTCCTCCACCCGTAGATAAAAATGTACATCAATATTAGTGGAGGGTTATTTAACGCATCGATTCGTTGTACCGTATTGATAATCGTGGCGAAAGATTGGTCGATGGTAAACAGGAAAGTTTTTCGGATAAAATAATTGAAAAGTGCTCGCACACGCACATATACGTATATATATTCCTGAGTCGTCGCCGGTTATGCGTGGCAATATTATATTGTAGAACGGGGGCTATTAGTTTCTTTGCAATCGAGATAACCGCATCATTTATGCGCTCGTCTCAACAATTTGACAAATATTACGTAATTAAGCTGGCAAATTGCTATACGATGGCTGGCGGACAATACAAACATTAAGAATCAAAGTGTTTAGAAATATCGAGCGTATTGTGCGCGATAAATGACAGCGATATTCGCGAGACCGTACAGAGTGTGGCACAATCAGGAATATTTGTCAAACTGTTATCCTGCAGGAATGTAAAATCCGAGCGGAAATCTTAAAATACTATACGAACGGAGAAATGCTCTCCAGAGGTCTCTCGCGTCCGGGATAACAGGAAGTCCTTTAACGGGCACGAGGAGCAAAAGGAAAAGCTCGATGATAAGGAATAGCTGAGCCTGCACCTAGAGATTATTATTTTTCATCGGAACTTTCAAGACATCCGATGGAGATGATTTTACGTTACGATGCATTCGCCTTTCCTACGATCCAATCAAAAATCTTCTTTCGAATCTCCTGCAAAACGCCGGAGAGGTAAATTACGCGCTGGCACTCTCTGTCTAACCTCCAGTGATCCCAAAGTATAGCACGCGCCCCTGCATACATATATATGTGTGCACCATCCGTCACGTAAATCGTCCAGCCAAACGAACCCCACATTTCTATATACATATATTTACAGGGTCTTTTCCTAACGGCGGGACATAGGATTGTGTTATTTGACTATGGCATTGAAGCACTTACTATACATTAATATAATTAATAAAAGCGTAGATAGTTAAGTTTTAATGGTTACTTTAGTTCAATTGCTTCTATTATTTATTATAAATATCATTTTACTTAATTAATCTTGGTGACTTCGATTAATACTTAAATTAAACGGAAAATAGTAATTTGACTATAGTAAAAAGTACTATAGTCAAATAACACGAAATCTCCCATGTCCCGCCGTTAGGAAAAGACCCTGTATACATACGGGGATCAGCCATTATATTTCGGCAAGGACAGACGGATTGCTTTGAAAGCATCAACGGCAGTACCGAGACGATTCGCATCGACAGGGAGTACCTATGTGGCTATACTTATATATATATATACATTTGAAGGGAATCGTTGCAAGCGATCTTGGCGAAAGTCGACGGTATATACATATATGTACAGAGGAGAGGGAAAGGTGCGTCAATCCGTAACTCAATCGCATTCCCGTATAAAGTTGCAGCTTGCAAAAGAGCGCTATGAGAGGCGAGCGCAGCTCTTTTTTTCCTTCGTTTTTCTTTCGTATTATAGTATACGCACGCTAGCTGCTACCCATATGCTAGTAATAACGAGCGAGCGTCGAGATGGAAGGATGCTCAAATTTCCCGCTCGCGCGAGCGTTTGGAGGAACGTCGCAAAGGAGGAGTCTCGTGTGCGTGGTTTACTTCTTCTCCCCCCCCCCCCCCCCCCCATGATCCAGCAACAACAGACACCGCACACGTTCGAAAAGAGTTTCGAGCCCATCGGGTTCGAAACCACCCGCTGAGTCGACCAGCAGGGACCCGATGCCCATCCGAGGATTCTGGCGTTACGACGACGAAGACGAAGACGACGAGTGCGCGACACGGCAGCAGCAGGTAAATGACAGAAGCGAGTCCGGCAGAACGGCGATTCACGGGTGGAATGTTTCCCTCGATATCGCGCACTGGAAGAATGCGCCAGAACGAAGGGGAAGGCTCCAAAGGTGGTCGCGCCACCTCGGCGATTATACCAAATATTGTTATTAACGCTTTGCTTAATGAACTCCGCTTAATTAGTTTGCCGACGTTTAAGAAAGCGCCGGCCGCACGAGCTGGCTGCAATGGAGAAGAGAGACGCCGATAACGAGCGTGATTTATGTACCGCCAACTGCAATCGTGCAGCCCTCGCGCCTCCTCGCGGTTCTTGCATGCATATATACAGGGTGATTCTCTAACGGCGGACATAGGAGATTGGTGTTAATTGATTATAGCACCCGGAATGATGAAATCCAAGAACCCTGATTGGTCAATATCGTATAGTACCAGCTTAAAATAGGCCATTACCAATAGTTTGATACAAAAAATGAGACCCATCCGCCATTTTGGTGTAAAAGTGTTTACACGCTTTTCGTAAATAGAAGCAGAAGGAAATGAATGAGCTCTCTAAAGTAGTGATGATTCGGATTAATTTGTGATAAGTGTAACTTTGGCAAATAAAAGTGATGATTGTAATAAAAAGAGGAGATAGGGAAGAACTTGGTTTTCATAAAATTTGTTATTTAATGTATTAACCTGCATGACTGACTCAATGAGAACTTAAATATGTTTTTCTTTCATGGAAATGGATAACATCTGATAGGTCATTGTGTCCACTGGTATACAAAGAACTTTGAGTTTGTTGTTACCAAAATACACTTGATTATTAAAGAAGATGGAAACGCTGTAATGTAAGGCTTTGACTGAACTCATTAAGTCAGTCATGGTTAATACATTATATAACAAATTTTATGAAAACCAAGTTCTTCCCTGTCTCCTCTTTTTATTACAATCATCACTTTTATTTGCCAAAGTTACACTTATCACAAATTAATCCGAATCATCACTACTTTTGAGAGCTCATTCATTTCCTTCTGCTCCTATTTACGAAAAGTGTGTAAACACTTTTACACCAAAATGGCGGATAGGTCTCATTTTTCGTATCCAACTATTGGTAATGGCCTATTTTAAGTTGGTACTACGCAATATTGACCAATCAGCGCTCTCAGATTCGATCATTCCGAGTGCTACAGTCAACCAACACGAATCTCCTATGCTCCGCTGTTATAGGAAAAGACCCTGTATATGTATATAGAATGCGCGAGCTGTAGCCGCGACCTTTAGCCGCATAAGCGGATGCACTTTCGATCGCAACAAAATATTGTACTATATGCCGTTGGTCAATCAGAGTCCTGAAAAGATCGGATGGACAGACGGACGGACGCTTCGACTCGACTCGACCCTCGCGCGATATTTTCTTAACCGAGCGTGCTGTGCCACGGATCGTTTGATTATTTCAACAACTAATTAGCCTTATGCCTTATTTATGAGTACCGGGGTAGGAAGAGAGGCTTCTCCTAATTATACAGAACATTATGGTTTATTTCGCAAGTGTGTGTGAGTGCGTTTATGTATATACGAGAGAATCCAAGCGGTTTGCACGAAGCAAGAAGCAATCGAGAGAAAGCGAAAGGAAATTGGAAGAATATGAGCTAGGACAAATTTGCAGGGTTATTTATCATCGCAGGGATCGACGCTACTCTCGACTAATTATCCCTGAGCGTAATACGCCGCCTTAACGGGCAGCGATTCGCTTAATGCGTAGCCGACGGCATCAGCCGTCGATAAATGGTACTCCCATTGCATCCTCCCCCTCCCCCCTCTCTCTTCTTTAGCCTCATCGCCATGTAATAATGGCCATTGCCCGCGTAATCCAGCAGAATTTTCTCTGCAGCAGCATTATACAGCAACTATATTAATTCATACGCGGTGAGTTACGTGTCGCGCCCTTCCGTCCTTTGGTTCGATTAAAAATTCGAACCCGCTTACCCCATATCTACTAGGGGAGACCGAGATCAATTGTAACACGAGTCAATTGTAACATTCTAATTTCTGGCTCTGTCCTACAATTAAATCTTACATCGTTCAGTAGCTTTCTTCAATACTATGCAACAAGACGCTGTAGTTTCCATAACTATGATTGTTTAGAGCTGCAAATGCTAAGCCACTGTTTGTAAAAATGAGAAAATAAGTTTCCTCCACTCTTTTCTATGTATTTCGCTTATTCTTTAACCTCGAACTGCTTAGTTGCTATTGTGTAAATGTTAAAACTCAAAACATTATTAAAATTGTCATTTATTTGAGTATGCTTTTCAATGCTAAGCGATTTTTAAATATGAATTTATGTTGACGAGAAAGTTTACTTCATAGCGTTTTCAAACGGGTAATTTTAATTGTAAGAAGTAAACTGATGTCGTTTGTAACGTGCTAATATAATAAGAAAATGATAGATGCTTCTATTACGCTAACAATGATTCATTGCGTATTGCAATAAGTATCGCTCTGATGAATTAAATATTCAAATGTTAAAATATATAGAATTATTTTGTCAAAAAAGAGTATTATTTTGATAAAACAGTCAATCAATGTTATTTTCTAGTTTGCCAAGTAAATTTCATATCCCCATGTATATATGTTAAAACTTCCATTCTTCCTATATTTATTATACTGCAATTTAATAAATATTTATTTATTCACATTATTATTTATTCTTTATAAATTCGATATTTATTGGTGATAGCTATATATTTAGTATATTGAAATATAAATTTTACAGGTTCATTCCGAAACTTACCATTTTAAGCAATCAAAATTTTATTTTGATTGCAATAATAGTTTTACAGTATCTACCCATACAGACAGCACACTTGACTAAAAGTTGTCTTATAGAAATATTCTAGTCATCCAATTGACTAAAAGTCACCTAAAAGATGTCTTTCAGTTATTTAATACTATATGAGTACATAGTATATTAACCCTTTGCGATCGGCAGATTTTGCTTTCGGGAGTATCAGTAGGTCGGAGCAAATCTATCATTTCGCAGTTACTTTCGCGTATGGGATTTAAAGTCAATATATGGATATTAAAACACAGAGAATTTGTTGAAACTAATTTGTTATATTTAATACTACTTATCATACGTAAGAATACAAAATTTTTAATCTCTGTAATTTTCTAAAGAATGGTATTTGGCGAAACAATCACCGATATGAAGCCCTGGCTTTCGAGTACAAGTATCACAGTACATGTGTGTTTGTCGCCTTTTTCCTGGAGCTTTCCTGTCAGAACATACTGCACAGTCTTTCTTGCCTCCTGAACAAATTATATGTAGCTGATTATTTAATCTATTATCTACGAATGACGTTAAAGGTAAGGATGTAGATGGTGTTTGGTGCTGGAAATTTCCTACTAACTGATCGACTAAATACTTAACAAAATTTAAGTGTGTTAGTGGGTTTTCCTTTTTTTGTTGTTTTGTTATTTTGTACATTATGTATAAGTTGATGACGCATATCTCCATACCCCAAAAAAATAATTTTTCTCCACCATTTGAGAGATTTGCGAAGGAAACAATACGTCGCCGCATATTGGTCCGCGCGATCAACTGCTCTCATTTTCTTGGTATAATTTATAGCCACGATTGGTTTCTGTACATTTATTATGCCATTACCACCGTGTTTCCTCGATGTAACCGATCGGAGGGATGCTGTGTCGCCGGTGCTCAGAAAGGTCACGATTCGCTTGCTTTTCCATGCGAGGACCAATGTATTGCCCCTCTTATACGCCACAGTCGATTTTGATGAAAATTTCGGTTTTTTTATTGCAGCTGGCAAGTATTTTCGATTTGACATTACAGTACCCGTTAAATGGAACTTTAGTTTAAGGAGTTCATTAGCAAGTGGGATACTTGTAAAGTATCGATCAGTGTACAAATGAAAACCCTCGGCACTCGGAATGTTTTCCAAAAGCTTTTTAATTAATGTTAATGGAATTCGAGAGCTAACCAGAAGTTCTGGTTTTTCCAAATTTGTTGTTGTCAAGCTTCCATAATAGGGCAAAATAGAGTATACATAACCGGTTTCCCCATCCGCTAATACGTAAATTCTTATACCCCATTTAATCGGTTTCTTCGGGTTATATGTTATAAATTCAATTTTTCCCTTGAACTTGACAACTGATTCGTCGATCAAATATCCTTACCAAGTATAAAATGTTCCGCAAACTTTGTATCAATATACTGCAAAAAGTTGTTTGCCTTTCCAACTCGGGTTCTCAAAGATGTACTGAAAGATGCATTGCCTTGTAAATGTAACATCCAGAAAATTTGGCGGAATCGTTCTCTCCTAAATACCTTCGAATAGAAAGGAATTTTACTGTTACTTCTCGTTGTCCAATATTCCGATATGCTTGCAAGTGGCATTGTTCCCATGTTAAGAATTATTCCGATGAAGGCTATAAATTCTTCAAGTGTAACGTCCACCCATGAATGCCAAATAGACTTATTGGCCAACTGTTTCTCACGTATTTTCATTTGTGCATATTCATTAGTCGTTTTTACAATTTGGTCTATCAATAAATCAGTGAAATATAATTTGAAGAAGTCCAATGGTTTTGTTACATTCTGAGGTATTTGTGGTCCTACCGTTCGCGGAGTTTTGAAATTGAAAGTAAAAGGCAAATCGTCTTTTTCTGTGACGTCCTCCCATTCGTCATTTTTACCGGAGTCCCTTATTTGTTCTAAATGTTCTTCATCATCACCTTCGCTATTCTCCACGTCACTTTCAATTCTTAGTACATTCCGTCTCTTAGGAGGAACTATGTACTCGTCACTATCATCACTGTCATTATCAGTTACTGAATCGTACGTTAAATTTCTTATATTTTCTTTATATGCTTCAAGTTCCAGCCCATCATCACTACTTCCATTATCTTGCGAATTATTTCTTTTTACGAACCCTTTCATTTTTGCGAATTACACTGAATTTTTAAAATTTTGAACACAAGTTTTATTATTGATGAAATTGATACTTTTATAAAATAAGGTGTGTGATGTATACAATAACTACCTTTTTAGCGATCTCAATGTTTCTCAAGAGCTCATTCGAAACTGACCGCCGGTAAATTTTTCTAAACAATTATACATTGTTATCTCGTAAACAGACCGAAACATTTGAATCACGAGGCATAGAGGACGATAGTGTTTTGTCATTTTTGCGATTTTCGAAGGTTCCCGCTGCGGGATCATTGATTTCTACGACTATTGAAAAATGTCCCCGCTACAGGGACACCGACCTCAAAGGGTTAATATTACAGATACCTATTACGTTTTTAGTTAGAATAACTATTTATTTGAGGAAAAACCATAGCTTAAAGCATGAAACTTCATATTTAATAGTTCCAAAAAAACCTATGAATTAAATATTAATTGTACACTTAGCCGACTACGTGCACCACACAGCGAACTGTATACGATTTCCACTGCATTCGGGCAAGCAAAACTGTGCTGTCTACCGCTCGTTTTTCTTAAATAAGTAATTTTATAACTTTTTAAGTAATTTTCACCAATAAATTATTGAGTATTATTCTATAATGTGCTTTATAGAAACGGCTGGTCAATAATTGTGAGCACCCCTGGATCAGGGGAAACCGATAATAACACAAACAAAAAAAAAACGTTTTACTAAGTTTAAAGTGGGAAATCTCCCCGATCGGTTAGCTAAATGTTAAAAGGATCCAATATTTAGTATGTAATATATAAATTAATTATTTATAGTTGCACTAAATAAGGTTTATTTACCTAAACCAATTTTTTTTCTACTGTACTTATCACCGTTTCATATTATCATGCACACACAACAGACAAACGTGCACCTATACCGATTATTAATATTAACTCTTGACTTGTTACATTCCTAATCCAGGAACTATGCAAGATTCATTTTATGCATATTTTTAATGGAATCTGTCATGTACCTATTAACCTCTTCACGTCCTTGACGAGATATGTGGACGTTTATTTTTTGTATAATTATATATAATTACTATTAATAATAAATATACTAAAATTTTCTCTACAAATTATTTATTACAGAATCCCTTAATAAAGGAAGTAACATTTTTTTGGTTTGGCTAAATTTCCTGCAGGTTTGTTATTTTATAAGAAATTACCAAACGTTCACATATGTTGTCAAGGGTGTGAAGTGATTAAACAACAAATTCTGGAGAACAATACGGTTTTATTTCAAGACGGGTTTTTAAGTCATTTTACCTTTTCGGTAGCCTGCTGTGTGAGCTACTTTATCTAAATAAACAACCAGAAAACAAAATATAATAGAAAGCAATTTTTACCCTTACGTGGCACACTATCTCAGAAAATCGTATATGTGATATACCAGGGGTCAGCAAAGACCCCGATCGAAAATGAGTAATTGCCGAAAAAAAGATGCTAACTTGAACTGGATGAAAAATTTCTCGAATGTTTTTCAAATTTCAAAATTTTTAGTGGAATGATTTTTTTATTAAAACTTATCAAGAGACACGGTAGTGTCTCGACGGCAAATGCATATAAAAGTAGATAATGACATATCTATACCGCCGAGCACTACCGTGTAATTTATATAGTAAGATTGGTCGTCTCAATTTTTAAACCAATTTATTTCAATGAATGATCAATTGTCATGATTTAAGTAAAGCTCTCCTTAAAATGGTTTTGAACAAGCTTTCATTTGAGCCCACGAACATCAAAATCGGTTTACGCAATCCAGAGATCCTATACTCTGTTAGCTATATATATATATATTGAAAATTGAGATTCTTCTCCGTCTTCTCCTTCCTTTCCAGCTAGAGTGTATGTCTCGGACTGAAGTTAGCCGCTAAGAGGAAAATGACGTAATTTTTTCTCAGTGCTGCAACAAATTAAAGTCAACGACAAAATCATGGTTGTGAACTATCAAATAAAATCGATGTAATCGATATAACTAATCCGGCGACTTTTTAACTGTCAATAGTAGTGTAAGGTTATGTATATTTAATGTGGTGAGATTGTTCATTATTATGTTAGTGAATGTGTTTAATTTTTAAAATAACAAATATATTCGAATAATAATGAAATAAGGAGTCAACAATTATTAGATAAGTATAACATTATATTTTACAATACAAAATATTAGTTTACTTTGTGGTACTTTGTGAAATTTCTTTTTCAGATAAATTAAGTTAGAACATTTCTATTTTCATTGTTGAGGATAGAGATGGCTGGATGAAGTAAGATTAATATTTACATATTTTCAACACTGTGCCAAGGAGAAGTATACTTTTAACATTTATGTGCATCGGTGATTATCAGGAGCATATTAATTGCAAGAAATTGTTAAGGTATTTGAAAATCATATGCTAAACTTCCAGGTATTGAAATCATTAACAAAATGCATGTTTAACTTTTTTTTTCTTCAACTGATGTGGAACATACTCTCCGATAGGTTATATCATATATACAAACAATTTTCTAGGAGACAATATAAAACTTTCTTATTACTACGATTAAAGAAAAGTAGATGAATATTTTCTAATCGTTATTTAATATTCAATTATAGTATAAAAAAGTATTAACACCAAATATTTATTTACGCTTCCTTAATAAGAATAGAAAGAAATTATTATTATCTCCAAAAAATTTATTCAAATCTAATTTTTTATAAAAATAACATTGAATTTTATAATATAATATGTAATATATTTTTTGTTACTTAGTGAGATTTTGTTTCAGATTGAATTATAATAACGTGTTTATTATGTCATTGTGCAGGGTTGAGTTGTAATATTAAATAGAAGAAGTCAGACATGATATCAGTTTGCCATAGTAAGAGCCATAATGCAAAGTTAATCTTGAGAGTTAAATTTAAGGAAAAGATGGAGAAATTAACAAATTTGGAGGCCAATTCTTAATAGTGAAAGGCTTGCAGGTGATTTTGGTCATGAACTTTTTGAAATATATAAGTCAATTAAATAATAAATATAATATAACATCATCTAGAAGTGAAACAATGAAAGAAAGTCATCATTTTAATATTTTCCATGCGATAGAACATACAGTGAATAAATTTGGGAAAATGAAAACAGTATATCTAAAAGAGAGGCTTGCATTGCATTAAATTGTGTATTTTCTAGTTTATATTGATGAAAAGAAAATAAAAATGGCACTAGTTTGCTTGAAAAAGAGCCCTGATTCATAGTTGATATTGGGAGTAACAGTTAAGAAAAAGGGATGAATTTCTAAGTAAAGCCTTGAAAGTGAAGGGCTTGTAGATGATTTTGGGTATAAAATTTTAGACATATAAATCATATAGTTAATGAAAATTATAATAAAATAATGTAGATGTGTAAATATGAAAATATTTCATGATTTCAATCATTTACACGTGATAGGGCATACAGTGAATAAATTTAGGAAATTGAAAGCTGTACATC
Source organism: Prorops nasuta (assembly GCF_024137725.1). Classification (NCBI taxonomy): domain Eukaryota; kingdom Metazoa; phylum Arthropoda; class Insecta; order Hymenoptera; family Bethylidae; genus Prorops; species Prorops nasuta. Next base: position 6,160,045 of record NW_027116810.1, read on the forward strand.
TAAGAAAAGAAGCTTCCACTGCATTAATTGGCGTATTTTCCAGGTTATATTAATGAAAGGAAAATATAAATGGTACTAATGTGCTGGAGAAAGTGCCATAATGCAAGGTTGATAGTGAGAGTAACACCTAAGAAAAAGGTGGATTTAGAGGTAAATTTAGAAGCATATTCTTGAAAGCGAAAGGTTTTAAGGTGATTTTGGGTATAAGATGTTGAAAATATAATTCAAACAGTCATTGAATCCTATGTTAAATGCCTCTAAAAGTGTAATTATGATAAGAACTCTTCATTGTAATATTTTGTATTTTATTTAATAGATTAATAAATTAATATCTCGAATTGAAGCTTTACATTATGGAACGATTAGAAGATTGGAAAATGTTTTGTTATATTGAATTAGTTAAAACAATTTTTTAGTTTTAATTCCTATATTCTTACAAAACGTTATAAGATCCCACAAAAAACAAGCTTTACTTGTAAAAAAAAGGACGGCAAGTACATAAGTCGTATCTAGTATAATTAATATATAGTAATATAAAATATTTTAATTAACAAAAATAGTGAAATCCAAATGTTAAGCAAGTATAAATTTTTTCCATGGCAAAAATTGGATTTTGGAAAAAAGTAAATAATAATACAAAAATTACTTGCCGGGCCCGTTGTATGCAATCGTATTAAATAACCACATTTTTAACTTACGAGAAGCAACGCTTATATTGCAAGATAGCGACTTACACATGAATATTACGGGCCCGGCAAGTAATATTTGTGTTACTATTTTCCTTTTTCCAAATTTTAACATTCATCATGGTAACAATAATTTATACTTGCCAAACATTTAGATTTTACTATTTTTTTTAATTGAAATATTTTATATTACTATATTATTTATGCTAAATACGACATATGTACTTGCCGTCCTTTTATTACAAGCGAAGCTTCTTTTTTGTTTTTAAATAATTGCAAAAAAATGGAAAGAAAATATATTATTGACGATATTAGTAAAAACCAAATTAAGGGAATATAGTCTAATGTGAACACCTCTAAAAACAATCATTTTCAATAATATTTTTTGCAAAAACTGTTGCATATATTAAACCAAGTTTTTTTTTCCTGAAAAAATATAGATTACGAGAATAAGAAACAATTGTTTTTATAATGAATTAACATTTAGCAATTTATTTATTTACATCCGCATGAACCAATAGCAATAAAAATTTGTTCCACTGGCGCAGGTGATTTCATCCCTTCTAAATATCTGGAAAAAATTGATTAATTTTCTTAATTAATGATAACGTTTCTATCGTCGGGACCTTAGTTTTTAAATTTCATTGTAAACAAAAAATAAATTGAGACGATTTTTATACAAGTGAAGGAAAAGACGCGTTTTTTTTTTGCATTGATTACTACAAAATTATATAGGGGGGTCAAAATTTTAATATATACGATTGAGGTTTCGACGATAGACACGAATGTGCTAAATAATGTATCAAAATTTTAGGTCGATATCTTTAACCTTTTTTTCAAACTCACCTGCGTCAAGTTAAACAATGTCATTTAGAGAAAAACGCGTTTAAAGTTTTGCCTAATGAAAACTCATATAAAACATACCTTCACGGCTAATCAGTAATGCCAAGTACATATATCATTCCTTCGGCACCTTCAATATGCATATATGTATATTTTCAAATGTGTATGTATATTTGTGAACTCAGGTATAATTATAAAACAGATGCTCTTTTTAAATACTTATCCGTATACCTGCTGGAAAACTTGAGCACGCGCCAAAGGAGGTGCAATTACAGAGTCAGTTTTGAAGCATTGTAGACAGGGTACCTTTAAAAGGAAGAAGAAATCGACTAAACCCGCAATAGGATATCGATTCTATGATCATAAACTATCGAAAGGTGCAGGAACAAAAATATCGATTTTTTTGATCCGCCACTATTAGACTACCCCCTTAATATTGGGGTCATTCTAACCCTTATGTTCCATGCAAGACTTAAGAACTTTTCTTTTTCAATTTTTGAAAATCTTCCTGCTCTACTAGATAGAGCAGTTCATACGGCACGTCACCGAAAAGATAAAACGACTTTGAAATTAATCTACAAATCATGCTGTATTCTTGTCCGCAGAATTTTCAATTTATTAGGTGCTTTTTGAGACCCCCTTAAATATATGCAAAAAATAGATTTAATACAGCGCCAGGACCACGTCAGTAAGTAATATATATAATCGGTACATTTTCAAACGTGTGCTTGTGGCGACATAAAACGACGAGAAGTATACAAGCTTCATTAGTAATGGAAACAGAACTTGTCAATGAAAGTGAAAGTAAAGCAATTATTCCGTTGAATCGAAGCCCTGCATTCTCGATTTAAAAATGAATTATCTCGGTAACGAGGCTTGCGGAAAAAAATTGTACTGGTCTTTTCGGCTTGGTTTATCCTCAAAAATATGTGGTTAAAATTATAAGCATCATTGCTGTTACACCCTGCAAATGTACACATATAGCTATAAGAATGAATTATCGAAGGAAGGCGTACTCCAGCTTCTATAGCACCGTCCAAAACACCACTAGGTAATAATTAATAATATTGCACCGCTCGATTTGTTTGTTCCTTGCCACTCTCCCATCATAACGTATAAAGTTCGAAGAACGATTCTTGTCGAAGGATTTTGCGCGCGCTCATGTACAGAGTCGCGCAGCTGCAGATCCCAGTTGAAAATGTTTCGTTGGCCGACGAACGAAAAGGGCATTTTTCCCAATTGTGGCAGCTATTGCTGCGCCATTATACCGTGGCTGGGCAATGACGCGTGTAAAACTGCCCGACAGATTTCCAGCATAATGCGATCCGTCACGTGGCAGTGCACATGATGGTCGTTAAACGCGCTTCGCACGTTCAACAATCAGCAACATTTGCTAGAAAAAAGGTTAAAAAAAAAGAAGAGTTTATCGACTGTCGAGTATAACATCGATTAACGCTCGTCCCGCTTGAAATCTGCTTTTTATATTTAGTCGTTATATATATAAACAGCATCTATGGTAACCTTCCTTAGGATCCCATGCAAGAGGGTCGCGTATAACCACGGGTCACCTTGAATATTAGCTACAGATAATACAAATATATATATATATATAAGAACTTTTGCACGCATCGACCAATTACGAATTTAACGAACACTTTGTCCAAAGAGCGTATAGAATAAAATTGGACTGTCCAAGGTGTAAACACGAAAAGAGCAGGGGGATGAAAATCCGGTTGCGCGTCGTGGGGGCGCCTCTATGGAAGTTTCTATTTAAGGCGTTGAATGATTTGCAGAAAAAATATTCGAGCAAATGGAGCGAAGCCTGTGGGAATGGTATAAAAGTGCGAGAATCGCGAGCGAGTTAACAAAGAGGTTTGGCTCGGTCGGACGAGACTGTAATAATCGGTGCAGAGATCGCTCGTGCAAATATAGGGAGAGAAAATGTAGGAGAGTTAGAGGAGGAGGGTTGAAAGTCGGATTGGTCCGTTAGCCTTTCTGCGTATGCAGGAGCGCGCGATGCTCTTAGCGGACCTATATATATATATACGTATGTGTGTGTGTAGGTACCAGGGGTCGAGATGGCCGAGGGTTTTCAAGGTATGGGGGGAGGGATGAAGTTCTCTCTCTCTCTCTCTCTCTCTCTCTCACAAGGACTGGACGGGGGAGGAGGTGGAGGAGGAGGAGAAAGGGAGAGGTCCGTTGAGAGAGTGAGAGAGTGAAAGCAGCTCTCTCTCTCTCTCTCCCTCTCTCGGTTTTCCCGTTATATACGCCTCGCCGCTAAGACGGACCTAACTTATCCTCCGAGTGCGGGCTTACAGGCTAGAGGCTCAAGCCGCCCCTTTTAGCCGCTCGTCCCTTCACGACCGCCTGCTGCGAGCACGAAAATGACGTCGTTGCCGCGCGAGACGCGAGGCGCGCCGCGATGCTTTCAGCGGCGACAACGCCCGGATTAATGACACACGCACCCCCCCCCCCTCCCTCCCCCTCCTGTCGTCCAAAAGCAACCATTTCCTTCCACAATCTTCCCTTCTGCGTCGTCCAGCCAATACCCCCCAACCAACGCTCTTGTCACGCTACACGATCGACCATTGCCCCAAAATCCACTCGCAATTGCTTCCTGCCTCCAAACTACGCCCCTCTCTCTCTCTCTCTCTCTCTCTCTTTCTCTCTCGCATTCGCGTATATCCGGCACCTAACACACAACAATTTTTTTTCTATAAAATCGTCATCTTATATATATAATATGCTTCTGGCTAAATTCTTCGCGGTAAAATTCCGGATTTTCTTCTTAATTATACTATATATATATATATATATATATGAGGCTTGTGCGTGAAAAGTGGAAAATTTCTTCTTTCCTTCCCAAGCCGAACCCTCGTCGTTTTGGTGGTTATTATTGCAGGTGTGTGAGAGCGTGTGTGTTTGAGTGTCGGATTACACGCGAGGCATGCAGTTTTACCCGAAAGCTTCCGTCTCATATCGGTGCTGCTGGCAAAGTTCCGTGAGGAGCAGAGGTGCCGATAACACGTAGCGTCGTTTCCCGTGCGCAGGTATCCAGATAATTTAGAATAAGAGAGCGAGAGACCGGTCGCAGCAATGCTGGCTGGCCAGCCAGGCTGGCAGGCAAGCAGCCAGGCCCTCTCCCACATTTGGCCTTCTCTCCTCTCTCATCCTTATCTCCCACGACCACCTCACTCTGATCATCCTCTACGCTTACTCACTTTCTCTTTATTGCATTCTCCAACTTTTCTCCCTCTCTCTCTCTCTCTCTCTCTTTCTTGGTCAAAACATCGTCATCATCATCATCATCGTCATCGTCTATAACTTTATCGTCGTCGCCGTCGTCGCAACCGCCACGGTCTCGTCGAGGCGTGTCTTTATAATAATGATGAAAAAAAGAAGAAAAGACGCGTAGCTTGCAATAAGACAGAGAGAAAGAGAGAGAGAGAGAGAGAGAGAGAGAGAGAGAGATAGGCCGCGGGTGTATCCTTCGGCACAGCTGCCTTGCAGATTAAGCCAACGAGAGAAGCGCCAATGGAGAAAGGCCACTGCGACTATACAGGAAAAAGAACCAGAGAGGAATATCACCGTACGTCGCGTCGGACCAACGGAGAAACGGAGGAAGAAAACTTGCGAAAGAGGAGAATCCCGTCGAAATATACCTGATATGAAACGTGGATTCTTATGGCAAGTCCGAGCAGAAGCTTGTAATCCATTGAAACAGTATGGTGGATGTAGTGGAGTGGGGGGGGGGGGGGGGGGAGGGTGAGTCGAAAAATCGGGTATACGGCGAAAATGGATGCTATATAACAAGGGAGATGGGTGCAGTTTGGTGCGAAAAGGAGAGGAAAGAATCGAGGGAGAGAACGACGAGGGTGCAGCGAATGGAACTAGGGGGAGGGGGTTGCAAGGTCAATTGTAACTAGGCAGAAACTGGCTATACGCCTCCACGACGTACGGCTCACGGAAGATATATAACCGTCGTATACCAACGCGAATCGGTCTCGGCTTCTTCAGGTACGGAAACCAGCGCGATGGTCCGCAGCCTTTTCTCTCTCTCCTCTTCTTGCCTCTCATTCCTATAATATAATACCATCGTCGCCACCGTCGTCGCTTCACCACTGAAATCAACTTACGCATTGGCTACAGATGCAACTCGTGTATATCTGCGAGAACATCGACAAAGTTGAGGGAACCAATGAAGAATCGGTGCAGGCGAGAGGGGGGTCCAGGCACTGTGCATAAACTACACGGAGGAAATTAATAAAATAATGATCAAAACAATTTTTTCTTAACTAAAAATAATGAATATTGGTATAAATCGATGGATCCAAAGAACAATTACCATTTTCAGTACAGAGACGTAGTTGATCGGTGCGAAAGGGTTGATTGATTCGAATGATCCGTTTGATTAACGCAAGTTAAGATTTGTGTCTGTGTATGTATATATATAGATATATCGCGGGTGTGAAGAGGTCTGATCGAATCGGAGTTTGGCGTAGGAAGCATTTGCTTTGGTTTTGCCCGGGAGTCTCCGTCGTCGTCGCGATGGCCTCCGCTGCGTGGCTGCGTGACTACCAATATATATGAGGCCATGAGACACTGTGTAAATGTGTGCATGTGCGTGTGCGAGAGAAGGCGGACGCGGGACGACCGCCCGCTGCGCGAGCCCAGGGAAAGTCGTTGTTGGTGCCGCGCGCGGCTTCGCCGTTCGCGGCCGGTATACCGCGCCCTATTTCGTCCCTGAGGACCCGTCGCCGCTCGCTCTCCTGCCGGACGCGCCGAATTTCCAGCCGGAGCTGCCTCGATTATGCGCAGCTTCTCCTGTACACGTATATATATACAGTGTGAGGCACTCGAGCCACCTCAGAATAAGGATACAAAAAGACGCGTATCTCTTTAACTATGAAAGATATTCAATTTTTGTATATGACATTTTCGAAGCCTCTTGTTATTTGCTTTCAGAAAGGCTCTATGCAATAATTGAATATCTTTTATAGTTTAAGAGATACGCGCCTTTTTGCATTCTCCATATTCTGGGGCGGCTCGAGTGACTCACCCTGTATATGTATGTATATACGATATACACGCCACACGTGCTTCATAAGCTGCCTGCCTGCTCACCATAACAATCTTTCCTGCGCATACGCCTCCTTATTTGCAGCAACTGTATAACGACCCCCTCACCCAAATTTATACCCATACTTTCCAAAATCCTCCTAAATAATTCATCATCGCACTCGTTGAAATCCCCAATGTTCAAACTCTTCGCATGCTTAATTGCTTCTCGAGAGATTCGATTTCAACAATTTATTCCGAGGACCTTTCAAGAATTAATAATTTTCACATTTCTCACACTTGGAATATTAAATCACGATGGCCCAAACATGTATACTATATAGATATAGGCAGTATTTTATCTATGATATTTATATCGAACCTATATATATTTATCCTATATAGAATAGCTTCGACTCGAGTTTTTACGAGGCTCGTCACTCACGTGCTGCATTCATTATTCCAACAAGGAATTTAGCCATCACCCCCCCCCCCCCCTCTCCGTTCCTCTAAGCCTGCATCAAAGATGCCGTCAGGTCATTTTAACTTGAGTGATTTTAGGAAGTCAACCGGCAAAAACAATCCCTTGCTAAGTTGTGTGTGTGTGTGTGTGTGTCTCTCTCTCTCTCTCTCTCTCTTCATCCCCTCTCTCCCACTCATTTACCACATTGACCATTCATCACCAATTTGCGGCTACTCGTCTATACTGCTCAAACAAATTAATTATAAAACACTCGGCTGGGTCAATCGTATAATTTATATATGATATACAATCAATTATAAAGTATAGATTCTGATGCCTGATGGAGTGGAGGCAAAAAAGCCTCGAGAATTATTATTCTCCTATGCTATATTCACTGTTTGTAGGAGTTTGCTTGAATCTGGCAGTATGGTTGAAAATTGGATCGAAGCAAACTATTCGCGTGCTACACTCCAAGATGCTTTTTTTTAGGTATAACAAAAGATTCTGTGCGATGCAATATACTATATCTATCGTTAGAGAGAGAGAGAGTGCGGAGGAATACCCGCACCGGATCCGGGAAACGGAAGTCGGACACCTGATCCGAGGTGCCTAACTACCATGGGGAAGGTTAAGGGTACACAGGATAGGGGGAGAGGGGGGATACGCTTGAATTGAAACGGTAAAGCGTAATGCAGTGGCACTTTATTCGTTTATTCATCGAGCCACTCATCAAGCGGCTTAAACGACGAGGGTTGGACCTTTTTAAACACCCCCCACCCCACTCCCTCCCTCCTTTACATTAAAGCTCCGTTAACGCTCGCTTAGAAAATAGACGATTGCTTCGATCATACATCCATTTCACGCATCAACGCAGAAATATAATTATATTCCATACAGAATTCATTCGATTAAACGGATCGTAGGTACCCTGAGCACCTCCAAACGTATCATATATATATATATATATATATTTTGATTTGTATATGTATAGAATAGGGGAGGGGGTCGACATCCCCCTACCCTTTCGCCATTCTCACTGGATCAACAAAACGAGATAAACCATTAGAAATTTGTAAAGAAGCATGAAGAACGATCGGGTAGTTTGCTTCGGCAAACTCTAAACTGAGAGATTTCTCGTGTAAAGCAACGTAGGTACATACCTACATACCTACTCTGCATAGTGTGTGAGAGAGAGAGAGAGAGAGAGAGAGAGAGAGAGAGAGAGAGAAAGTTAGGAAGGCGAGGAAAGAGCGCTGAAGCAGCGTTTATCGCAGTAGACAATGCTACCGAGAGCTACTCGTCTGTGTTTATGTACTTATGTGTGGCTGTATGTATCACAGACGAGGAACTTTGTGCTACCATGCGTGTGTGTGTGTGTGTGTGTGTGATCTAATGTAACGATGTAATAAAAGCAACAGGCAGGCAGCACGAGTGTCTCTATATGGCTGTAGATACAATTCGATTTGTTCTGCTTGGCTACGTCGTAGATAGATAGCAGCAGATATGACGACACTTATTGAGCATTCGAAGAAGCAAAACCATTGAAAAAGATCTCCAATTATCGCAAGGTGCGATAAAGCATCGGTATATAGTGCTCAAAGCTCGGGAACCGGGATGGGGGGACGAGTCAACCTGCAAATCGTTTTTAACATACTCCTTGAGACTTTTGCCAAGCCAACGTCGTCGCTCGGGAGTATGGCGTATCGATAAATTTCGAAAGAGGATCCTTATATACATATTGTATATACAGGGTGTAACAGCAATGATGTTTTTAATTTTAACCACATATTCTTGGGGCCAAACTAAGTAGAAAAGTCCTATACTATAAGGTCCGGAAATGCATCATTGCTGAGATAAATCAATTTTAAACCGATGAATCAGGGCTTTGATTCAACGGAAAAATTACTTTACTCTCATTTTCATTGACAGTTACCCTTCAAAAAACAAAAGAAGTTTGTACTTCTCTGTCAATCCGTATTGTCGTACACGCATATACACACATTCACGCAACTACGCCCATTAATAATATTACCTCCTAATGTCTTACATTCATGATCCTGGTGCTAATGAAATTTATTTTCTGGCCATTTTTAAAAGGATCTTCGATAGCACCCATTTAGTTGAAAAGTCTGGAAAATAATACGGCGTTATTGTTAGATTAATTTCTAAGTCGTTTTATCTTTTCGATAATGCGACTTCTGAACTGCTCTAAGGTAGTCAAGAAATAAGTATTATATTCAAAAAGCTATTATAAGAAATTGTATTTTTTTCCTGATTTTGAATCCCACTGTTTTATCAGATAGAGGAGTTTGCTGCGTCATTGGAAGAGCAAAATTATTTGAAATTTGGTTTTCAAGTAAAGCCACAGTTTTATTTCGAAATTTCGGCCTAATAAGTGGAGAGCCTGAAGGATCCCTTTAAGAATAAATGAGCTTTTTTTCATTTTATGAAAGGATAAGCTACAAAATTAAGAATAATTTTTTGTTAATGCTGTAGATTATTATTCATATTCTTTGCACGTTCTTAGGTACGAGAACATTTCAGATAACTTAGTAAATACTTATGCTTTTCTCTTTTAAAGTTTATTACGATTTGCTTGGTGAATTGTAAAATATTTCATTTGGTAACCTTATCAACTTCTAGTCACTATAAACTTGAATCTGATCTAGCAATTGACTAGTTTTACTGGCACGTCCATTTAGGCAGACACTGTGTAAAAATGCAAAAACTATAGAAAATCTATGGTATAAAGACAAAATTATTCATAATTTTGTGTATTGTCCTTTCAAAAAATTAAAATAGGCTTATTTATTCGTAAAGGGATCCTTCAAACTCTCCACTTAGATTGAAATTTCTAGACAAGAGTATGGACTTACTTGAGAATCTATTTTCTAGTCACTTTTTTTTTGCTCTTCCAATGATACACACAGCAAACTGCTCTATCTGATAAAACAGTGAGATTTATAAAAACAGAAAAAAAATACAATTTCTTATAATAGCTTTTTTAATATAATACTTATTTTTTGACTACCTTAGAGCAGTTCATATGTCGCGTTACCGAAAAGATAAAACGACTTGAAAATTAATCTACGAATAACGCTGTATTATTCTCCAGACTTTTCAATTAAATGGATGCTATTGAGGATCTGTTTAAAAATAGACACAAAATAGATTTCATTAACATCAGGATCAGCAATGTAAAACATTAGGAGGTAATATTATTAACTGACGTAGTTGCGTGAGTGTGTGTATATACGTGTACGACAATACGGATGGACAGAGAAGTACAAACTACTTTTGTTTTTTGAAAGGGAACTGTCAACGAAAGTGAGAGTGAAGTAATTTTTCCGTTGAATCAAAGCCCTGATTTATCGGTTTAAAATTGATTTATCTCAGCAATGATGCATTTACGGATGTAATAGTATAAGACTTTTCGACTTAGTTTGGTCCCAAGAATATGTGGTTAAAATTAAAAACATTATTGCTGTTACACCCTGTATAAATAGGAAGACTTTTCTGGGAAAAATCCAATGGAGCAGCGATGTAGTATATATATATATATATATATATAGCATTGTGTAGAGAGCGAGAGAGGGAATTAGAGTGTTGGAGAGAAGAACTCGAGTTATATTTATTATTTGCTCTGGAAAGGAAGAGGTCATCTAGAAAGAAGGGGGGGGGGGGGTAGAGGAAAGCTAGAAAGTAGTTATTAGTCGTTGGAAGTCTCGTGGAAAGCATCGCGGCGGGACCTTTCCGCGAAGAGGATTAGTTTCAGCAGCCAGGAACTTTCCGACTTTCGAAACAAAAGCCAAAGCAAGCTGGGGTTTGGCCCATCTAGAGGGAGGCGGGGAGGGGAGGGGAGCGTTGGCGTAACGATCGTGCAGCGGAGGAACCTAGCTGGCTGGAAGGAGTCAGTCAATTTCGAGGGAATTAGCGGTCCTCCTCCTATATATATATATATATATATATATAGTATATAGTTGGAGAAACGGTTAGACCAGGTGATCCTTCTCGTTACACCGCGCTGCACCGTTCCAACTCTCGCAGCAGCCATCCTGCAGTCCATGGGACACCTCCAAAGGGTTTTATTTTTAACGAGAACGCTCGTGGCTGTCCGTCATTGTACGCGCGAATCCTCCTCCGCGCCGCTACGTCGGCCCTCTCCCCCCCCCCCCCCCTTCACCTCCGCCCTCGCCACACGCTACCTCAGCCTCTGACCCCCGAGAGTGCCCATGGTTTCTCTGTGAACACACCGACCGACCCCCCCCCCCTCTCTTACCTACCTCTCTTCTTCCTCGCTTTTCTTCCTCCCTAGCTTATTATTATGGGTCTTCTCGCCGGAATAGGAACCCGCTGCGCGACAGTGCAGAAAAACGCGGAACCTTCGGCTGACGCACAGTGTTGTTCCAGTGCCGCACTGTAAAAACCACCACCGGCCATAATTTCATCAAACTCCCTGGCCATACACTTTCCAAATCGTGTCGCTCTTTCTTTCTCCCATTCATTCTCCTGTATTCGACTTATATATATATCCCACACAAACAAGCCTCGCTTGTAAAAAAAGGCGGCAAGTACATTAATCGTCTAGCATGAATAATATAATAAAATAAAATATTCGAATTAAAAAAATGAGTGAAATCCAAATGTTAGGCAAGTATATATTTTTACTGTAGCAAAAGTTAAAATTTCTAAAAAATAATAGTAATACAACAAAGTTACTTGCCAGGCCCGTTGTATGCAATGGCATTAAATAGCCACATTTTGAAATTATGAGAAGCAATGCTTGTGTTGTAAGATAGCCACTTAGGTATGAACTTTATGGGCCCGGCAAGTAACTTTGTTGTATTACTATTATTTTTTATAAATTTTAACTATTGCTACAGTAAAAATATATATTTACCTAACATTTGGATTTCACTCATTTTTTTAATTCGAATATTATATTTTATTATATTATTCATGCTAGACGATTAATGTACTTGCCGTCTTTTTTTACAAGCGAAGCTTGTTTTTGTGGGATCTTATAACGTTTTGTAAGAATGTAGAAAATAAAAGTAAATAATTGTTTTAATTAATACAAGCTATAGAAACATTTTCCAATGTCCATATTGTTGCAAAATGTAAAATTTTAATTCAGACATTAACTTAATAATCTATTAAATAAAATACAAAATAATGCAATGATAAATTTGTATCATAATTACACTTTTGGAGAGTTCCCTCATAATATTCACTGACTATATTTGAATTATATTTCCAAGATTTTATGCCCAAAATAACCTGCAAGTTTTTCTTATAAAATGCTAATTAATACAAATTTAATGCATTTTGAAAAGAAATTAAAATACAAGGCCCTAAATTCACATCATGATGTGAATTTAGTAATTTTTTTATATATTTTGAAGTGAAAATGGACCTTAAGGCTTTAAATGTTCATAACATTGATGAAAATTTAGTTACTTTTTGACATTTTTGCAGAATCTGGTCTTACGCCTAAAATTTGCATTCTACCAGATTTCATACAGAAATTAGAGTATTTTATTGTCGTTTTAAATTTGGTATACTTCAATAGAGAATTTAATAATTGCACAAGCTAGATAAGAAACGAAAGAAATACACTACGTATTATGTCCATAGAAATTTATAGCCTAATATCTAGTAGATTTTTGCTAGATATTAAATATTTTATTTAATATATTTTCTGAAATCTGTTGAACTTATTACATATTATTCGTTAAAATTTTTTAAAGTCAACTCAAAGATGCTTTTATTGTTACCTTATACACCATACATAATACAAAAGCCATTTTTATTACTTTTTATCCAACTTGATGGTTAGATGTCTTTAAGATGGTGTACAATATGTGATATTTGCAAATATCCTATTAATTTCGCAACCATTTAATTTAATTTTGGTAATAGATGAACAGCTATTTCTACAGTTTATATTTATTAATCTTAAATATTTTACTAGCTGTACTATTTAATTTTCTTGGCTTATGCGATATTACTGACACTATTATATATATTTATCATCTTTTGAAAATTATACGTAGATTTAACTGTGCTTATTAATAGACTACAGTTCTTTTGCAAAAGACTTCATTTCATGAAAATACAGACTCTACTATTTATTTTATAAAATCAGGAATGCTAGATTATTATTTATTAATAACATATTCATACTATTTTTCTGAAAGAACATATACCAAATTTATACAATATTTTGGCGACGATAATAATTTCTTTTTACTTTAATTAGAGAGGCGTAGAGGTAAATATTTGGTTTAAATATTCTTTTATATTATTATTGAATATTAAATAAAACGTTAAGCAAATATTCATCTACTTTTCTCTAATAGTATATAGTAATAAGAAAGTTTTATTGTCTCCAGGAAAATTGTTCAAATGTAGGATATAATCTTTTGGACATTTGGTATTCATATCAATTTAAAAAAAAAAATTGAAACATGCATTTTGTTATTGATCTTAATGCCTTAAAGTATAGCATATATGATTTTCAAATACCTTAACAATTTCTACCTATTAATATAATCCTGATACTGATTGATGCACTTTAATATTTAACGTAAACTTTTCATTAGCAAAGTTATGAATATAAATCTCAGGTTATCCAGTCAGTTCTATCCTCTGCAATGAAAAAGGGGCTGTTTTATTTTCATTTAATCTGAAAAAGAAACTTCACAAAGTACCACAAAGCTTATTGCATTCTATATTGTAAAATAGAATGTTATACTTATCTAATTATTGGTTCCTCTTATTATAATTAATTGGAAGTTTTTGTGGATTTGCTAAATTGACACTTTTAACCACAAACTAGGCTCACTGTGTCAGGTTAATTAGATACACACACAGTTGACAATACGTCAGATCAAAATTCGAGCGAGGCAATACTAAATACAACCTCATTATCATTAAAGAGGGCAAAACTGTCAAAGTCAAAAATTGGTTGGCAGCGCAGTAGTAGAAAAACGACGTCAAAGCGACTAACTTCAGGGCGAAGACATCCGCCGAGAATTGAAGGAGAAAAAGAAGAATCGTAATATTTCGGTATATATATAGACAATAGAGTACGAGATCTCTGGATTGCGTGAAACGTTTTTAATGTCCGAGGTCTCATTCGAAAGCTCTTTGAAAACCTTATTCAGATATGCTATGGTTAAATCGTGACAATACATAATTCACAGAGATACATCGATTTAAAAATTGGGACGGCTAAACTTACTGTATAAGTTACACGGTAGCGCTCGATTATATATATGTGTAATTGCCGTCGAGACACTACCGTGTCTCTTGATACATGTATACATAGAAGAAGTAACGAAAAACAAGGTTGGTAAGCTTTTCGCGAGTTCTATCTTCGTTACGTCTGCAGAAATTCAGAGCAATTTCGTATAGGATGAATTTTCTAGCCTTGCTCGTATATATTGATATATATATATATATATATATATATATAGAGGGAGAGAGAGAGGCAAGAGTTTAGCCGAGAATACTGCAGGATGATAAATGATAAATAAGTCGAGTCGTGTTCTCGAATCTTAATAAAGCGCTCCACCGGAAGCAAAAATATCCTTTGAATAGCTCGCAGCTCGTCGTATAAAAAGGAAACTTGTTGCATTTACCGCCTCTGTATTTTTGCCCTCTGTGCATGTCTACGTAGATCCATACGTAGCACCAACCCGCCTCTATACAGAGATCTTCCGTATAGCAGTATGCATACGCGGTTCTGCGTTAACCATGCGGAATAATAAAAAGAATAACTAGGGAGAAGAACGAGTGTGTGTGTGCGTGCGTGCATCTCTGTTAATAGGTCGAAAGAACGTCACTCCAGGGTAAACAATTATAAGCGGCGAAACATTATTCCGTTCTAAAGAATTAGGTTAAAATGTAAAATGTGTAGGAAAGAGTTGCCAAATTTGAACCAGCTAAGCAATCTTTAAAATATGTAAAAATAATAATAGTTTCACAGAAACTGCATAGGTATAGGTTGTTATTGAGTTCACTCATAGCCAGAAAATAAAAATATTTATTGATTCATTTTTTCATAAATTAAAGCTTCGATAACTGTAACTAAAAATATATAATGTTCGGTTCAATCAAAGAAACCGGTTTCCTAATTTGGATCAATAGTGTCCTAAAATGGACCATTAATTTTAAATTGTACAATTTAAACAGTAATAGATTTTTTTGGGGGGCTCACTCGAGCACTTTTCGTGTGTACCCATTTTGAGGCTTTGAATCATATCTTCCTGCTTTTCTTCTTCGCAAAGGAAACAATACCATTTAGCTTCAGTCGTAATTTTGGATTTCTTTTTAAGAATTGGAGGATCAATAGTTTTATCTTTTTTTTTCTTCCAACGATTTTGTATAAGGAGAGCTTGTAAGAAACACTGAATTTTTTGAGCTGCTTGTTTGCATCGGTGGCCTAATTAGCTAGGCCCTGAAAAAAACGTTTAAGTGGACGTGACATGGAACGTAATATTCTTTTTAATGCATTTATACGCGGTAAAATATCAGAATCTTTGTCATTGATTTCAGTTTTGTTTTCTGATATATTAAACCTATTTGTTGAATGAGACTGCGTTTTAAAACTTCACAAATTGTCAGATGGTGCAAAATGTGCATCTTGCAAGACAAACTCGTCGATAAGGCAAATACCAGAGGCGTGGAAGCCATTTTAAGTTTTAGCTACTGTGGCTGCTTTTTCTCATATGCGATATTAAGCAATTGGGACATTTATGTTTGGCCAATTCTTCCTCCTTTGTATTGCCGCGGGAATGCTTCTTGAGCCTGTGTAAAATAAATTTGCAAGGGACCAAAAAACGTAACATCGGGAGGTTGTAAACGATGGGCAGTGGCCAGGTAATCGGAATAGCACAATTCCGTTTTCTCTATAAAAATGGCAAGCTTCTGAGTTTTAGCTATGTGTCGTATATGGCCATCAAGAAGCAGAAGAATTTTACTAATCATTATTGAAATTGACATAATTTTTAAAGCGTTGAAGCCATTTAACGAATAGCTCTGTATTAATGTATCCTGTATCATACACAGAGAGATAGTTACTATACTTCTTAGAGGCGCGCCAAAGTTAAGATCATTATTCATCCTCTTTCACTTAAAAATGATCATAGAGGGAATGTAAACTCCAGCAGCATTAACTGCACAAACCATGGATGTATTGACGCCACGCGTTCTCTTCTCTTGTTACTGTCCCTACCTGACGTTTTCCTTTACGGGCAATTACTTTTTGGGGAGCTTTTTGGACCGTGGGTAAACCCCGACTCATCTACGTTAACTAACTAGTCTGTCATAGTGATATTAAATTTATGTACCACTGTCTTTAAGTTTTTGAAAAAATCATTCACATTTGCTCTGTTAAATCCTTGGGCTCTTGCCATCGAAGTGTTTTCGACTTCCAAAGTGACAACTATGAAATGCGTCGCATCAAAGCATAAAACCATTTTTCCCCGCCATTAGCTTTGTTTTATTAAAATTATGACGAAGCTTAATTTTTCGGCAATATTAAACGCCAGTCTTCTAACATTTGTCGTTGTTAAACCGAAGAAACATTCTTCGAGATGAAGAATATGTTCTGCGAGAGATTTTTCCATGTCTTTTGAAAATATCGATTGCCTGCCTATTTTATCTCCGTTTATTATTAAATTTTTGCCGTCCGCATGTCTCTTATGCGTTTAACTGCTAAGCAATTCTTGCAAAAACGCACGAAAACTGCGTTGCGGGACATATTTTGACTTGATGTTGTCAAATAAAACACTCTCATACAGACAAGTATCAATCAATTTTAATAATCCTTTTCGTATTATAAAAAAACAATATTAAACTCGCAGCGCAAAAGCGCTGCGTCACGGTTTTCGAGACAAATGAACGCAGCGCTTTTGCGCCGCGTAGTAGTCAAACGATTAATTGTCGCTTTAGATACATTATGGTAACGACTACATTCGTTTAGGCCTCTAATGCCATCCTTGTAGTCCTCAATCGCTCGCACACAACAAACTGTTCTTGAACCAGAATCCGTAAGTACCTATTTTGGACATAACCTAAAAAATCGAAATTTTGTTTAATATTAACGTTCCTTTAGTTGAACGGGTCGAATTTTAGCAAACAGTTTAAATTTTTTTAAATATATCCTAACCTCAAAATAGAATTTTATTAACAAATTAATTATACAGAGTCTTGTTTCAAATGGTTTGCTTTTTAAAGCTCTGACATTAAAATTTTGTTTACTTACTTTCAAATGTAAAGTATACTTATTAAATCGCTATTAAAAATTATAACAACAATTTGGAAAGAATTAAAAGCCGTTGATACTTCATAACTAGGTGTTTATGAGTAACAGATAAGAAAACAAATGAAGCGGTAGGCCATACAGCATACTTGACTAAAAGTTGTCTTATGGACATCTTTTAGTCATCCAATTGACTAAAAGACGCCTAAAAGATGTCTTTAAGTGATTTGGTGTTCTATGGGTTACTATATATTTGACCCACGTAGTCCAACTGTTTAAAACTACAAATATTTTATCCCGATGATTTTGCATCACTGGTCCAATTAAGGCGCCGGTCCATCTTAGGATACTCTCCCTTATATTGTGCAAGACTATTCGAATATCGAACATTAACAGTTTATATATATCCCATTACGGTTGTCATCCTTCTTTTCTCTTTACATTTTTCTAGATAAAGAAGTGGTGGTGGTCACAAAGATTGCAACGCGTACGTTGAAAGTAATTATGAGGTGCACGACGCATCATTCTCTTCTCAAATGAACCAAACTCGGTATCATATATTGAAATTATTCCCTCTGGCCTCGAATTTGGGTGCGTGCATGCATTCTCTATTTCTCTATTTTCTTTGTTTCATCCTCACGCTGTAAAACTAAACCGTTCTGTTAAAATTAAAAGTCGTATTCTTATATTTTCATCTTTAACCAAATACCGACGTTGCATCTGGACTTACGCACTGATTTATATCACCTTAAACTTCTTTTGAATCATTCATGGACGCGTCATTTAATTTACAAGCGTTCAATTGTTTCGAAACATCATAAATATCATTTACGAGCTCCTTTCTCAACACGCAGTTGAGGTTTTCCAAGAAAACAAAACAGAAATTAGGAATAAGTTATTGTGGTTGTAGATACATTATTGTACTATCTGGTTTATATATATATATATATATATATATAGTTGAGCAATAAAATCGTTTTACGACCCTCTGCCTAACGAACGCGCTACGACGTATACGTATATACGGCTAACTCGATAATTTCTAATTGCAGGCGTGCAAGTAATACGGTTCGTTAAAACATTTGTTCGAAAGTGTTTCTGGGATGAATGGAGTCCCGTGCGGACACTGGACAGAGAGACTGATTCTCAATGTACGTAGCAACGATCGTTTCGCACTTGTTGCAACGCATCGCACCCCAAGCAGAAAGATAGAATCGACCCGCTTTTATAACTCGGCTTTGTGATCTACGCTCTCTCTCACTCTCATTTATCATCCGCCTATAAACAAGATAACCAAAGCTATTTCGTTATTCCACGCTCCTTTTATATAAAATAATAATATAAAAAAAAGAATGCAATGAATATCTCAATCTTCATTCATGGATGAATAATTTTCCTCTGTATTAACTCAGCTTGAAGATGAATCAGAGGGAGCTCGAGTTGAAAACCTGTGTATAATATGTCTACTTGGGATTTAATTCTACAAAAACCTGATAAAGATGCCCCGATTAGAATACTCATATATATATATATATATATATACACACATGGAAACTGGTGTATGTGGCCCATCGATAGGAAACGATAGGTCCGATTTTGTACAAGTTTCTTCTCAAATTGATGCCACATCGTAAACCAAAACAATTATGATTTTGTTGATTAAACCTTTCGCTGCGAATGTCACGGATCCGTGAGGTTCCAATCTTTCGAGGGATGCGAACTGCACGGTGTGACGCAACACAAAAAACGTATATATACATGCTTGTACGTATAAAAAAATTCTAAAATTATATAGATTAGGTTCAAAAATATTGAAAATCCGACCCACTACTCGGTTACACCTATACATTTTTGTTCGCAGCGCAAGGGTTAACCCCATAAACGATACTGAGAGGCGTAATTACAAACGCGCTAAAATAGTTAACATTTCGAATATTATTAAACAAGGGAACAGTAAAGATTAATTTATAACACCGAAAACGGACCCGTAGTTTTGCTTCGAAGAGTCACAAGAAGCAAAAATAAGGCCCCTGTTTCACCTAGAGCGCAATATTAGGGCATATTTCTTACAAGATTGCAAGTATCACTGTGGAAGATCTCAGGTTGAACGTTGATCGACCGAGATGGACATTTATTAGCCGTAACGAAGACTCGCTGGAGCATACAGGTGAAACAATAACAACATTTGGCGTTTTTCATGGTTATCACATACATATATAGTTACTTTTCTACGAGATCCCTGCATTTACAGAGCGATCGAGCATGTTTCGTGCGTTTTGCACGGGTGAGGTTCGTCGACAGTCGAGCGATGGAAGCAAGGTCGAGGATTAGCGAGGGAGAGTAAAACTTGTTGCGAGCGAGAGCGCACGCAGTCTTTATTTTTGCCGATGTTTGCAGCAGTGCAACAACCTCGGAAGTTCGATACGTTTCGTGACCCACTATCCAGATCTCTCTCGCTCTCTTATCGCCGGTACGTATCGTCTCGGAGTTTTCTCGCGCGCGGACACATAAATTGCTGTTTGCACGAGGAGGAGAGCGAGCGAGGTGTTTGCGTTCTAGTGTGTATGTGTGTGAGGGGTGGAGGGGGAGGGGGAAGCCTAACCCTAACCCTACACGTCCTACAAGCGTAGCAGAATCGATTCTGGCCGTTGAGCAAATGGCGCTGTCAGTCGCGCGCGCGGACACGGTTCCTTGCCTCCACGAGCCTCCTAGCTCGCTGCTGCTTTACCGCCAATCGTATGCAATTAAAACTTGCACTCTTCGCTCGCCACCGTTCTCCCCCCTCCTCCCACATTCAACCAGCGTCTTATACGTTTTCCACATTTTGCATCGCGTGCTCTCTTCCCTCTGCCTCGCTGAGATAACGCCCCTCCCTTCCCCCTCTACCACTATACCAGTTCAGACACACACCTTTAATCATTCATCAACGATGCATACTTGGACAAAGAATATAACGGACGAGCCATGTGCGCGCACCAATATTTCATGGACGCGTGTCGAGCTCTCTGCGTTTACTCCCCCCCCCCCCCCCCCCCCCATTCCCATTCCCATACACAATTCAACAATTCGCTTACCGAGAATTCAGTAGAAAAAGTAGCGAGGAAAATGGGTGGAAATAAAAAGGAGCGAATTAAAGTCTCGCCAATTAACGGACGCAATTATTTTCTCCACCCCCTGCAGCATCCCCTTTAATCAGCAGCGCACGCGTTTCTCGAAATCTCGACAGATTTAAGCGCATTATATACATATACAAAAATATTTATATGTAAGCGCTGCTCTATATACATTGCACACCTGTTGTTCCGTATAATCACGAATCCTCCTCCCCCTCCCACTCGCCCCACTCACGGAGCACCGCTATACTTACTTTTCCAAACTTTAAGCAAAGCATAACAACAGGTTTGAACTCTTTCCAACTTTTATTACTCCTTCCCCTCCACCGAAGAGGTTAATTCGATTTTACTTCTCGAAGAAAGCATCGGCGTACGATATACGTATATATACATAAGAGAGCGTGCTAGGTTAGGTTTGACTGCTGCCAGCTCGCCCGACGACGCATCGCTCGAGCACACACACGGGCGCGCGCGCGAAGCGTCGACTCTAACAGAGTGCCAATCGATTCAATCAATTTTGCAAATCTCTTCAATTATTTTTATGAGAATTCTCAAAGTTGCTACCTTCACGCCAGTAGCCCTTTTCTCCAATCCCGTCTAACGCGATATCCACGCCCTTCTTAAAGCTCACCTTCAGCTTTCTCCTCTAATCGAAATCTTCCCCTCTTGCCCCCCCTTCTTCCACACTTTTTTCCTTTTCTCCTCCTCCTCTTCCAACGGACCGCGTATTTCTGCCGCGAGGGCGAGTCGAGGGACCAGCCGTTCTGCCCCCCCCCCCCCCTCCACTTCTCTCTCGTTCCTCCGTTCTTCTTCCCTCGGACGGTTTTTATTCCAACTCCCGCTAGAATAGGCCCTGAAGGCGGTGACGCGGCAACTGGAGGGGAGGAGGGAAAAGAGAGGAGAGAGAGAGAGAGAGTTTATCCCGCTCGCTCGGTGCGCGCTAGTCGTCATCGTCGAACCCTCCCCCCCCCCCCCCCCTTTCCTTCAGCGTTACGTATTTACAACGGGGGGTAAGTTTCCTCCGGCTCTACCGACACCGCGTCGCCGTTGCCTTCTCTCTCCGCCTACGTCGTCTCCGCCACACCTTCCTTCTCGCTTCCCTTCAGCATCGTCTTTGACGCGCACACGCACACGCACACGTACACGCGAACGGTTCTCCCTTGGCTCGGTCGGCCCTGCGCCACCTAACGCGCGTAGGACCATCGTCCACCACCACCACCACCACCCCCCCCCCCCCTCCCAGTCACTCACTCCCAAAGCCGCGCAAGTCCGCGCGACCTAGCTGCACTCCCTCCTACTACTCCCCCCTCCTCCCCCCTCCTCACCAACAGCCGTTCACATTGGCTGGCGCAGCACTACACGTAGGGTGGCAAACAAACTCTCTCTAGGGCGAGCGAGCGAGCGGACGAGCCGAGGACGCCGTGGTAGAGCGCGCGGACACGGCCAGAGGCGGTAAAGAGAGAGAGAGAGAGAGAGAGAGAGATAGACGCGAAGGGGAGGTTAGGAGAGACAGCTGCAGGCCATGCGAGGGTCCGCCAACCAGGCTTCTGCCCGTTTACCGCGGAACGTCGTCGTGACGGAGATAGTTGTCCGGCCCACTGAGAGAGAGAGAGAGAGAGAGAGATCGAACATACCTATCCACCAGCTAGTGCAGGATGGGGCTAAAGGGTAAGGTAACCGGATAAAGGACGCGGAGGAGAGAAAACAGCCCCCTCCCCCTCCTTTTAGCCATCTCCACTCGTAGTCGCGTCGCTCGATTCCACCCCCCCCCCCCCTCCACCCTCCTCTCCCTACTCGCTCCACCGAGAAGGAAAGCCGCGTCGTCTCATTCTTCCCGCGCTATACCTCTATAATGCTTCTTTCCATCCTCCCCCACCCCCCCCCCCCCCCCTCCTAACTGTGGTCCTTCCTCCGAAGACCTTCTCGCGACATCCCCTCCCGGCGAGCAGCGAATCTTAGCCGAAATTACGGCAGCTCGCGCTCCGCTAAATTTCCACTTTCTCACCAGATCCCGAGCCACCGTTTCGCACCCCTCCACCCCCATCACATCATCGCGCCGTAAACCCTTTCTCTCTGCTTTCGCCATCCTATGTGTATACCTATACCATATAAATATATGTTCTATACGGTGTAGTACATCTACGCTCGGACCAACATCAATACACTACTACAGTCTCACGCACAAGCAAATCTACTCCACTATATACGTATAATTAGCACGAACAACATTACAGTCCTCGGTGTGTGCTTCGTAATTCTGATCTCAGATTGATCATATTCCAAGAAGATTCAATGAAACTTTTAATAACATTAGTGTCAGTATTAATAGGCTTTGAATACAAGAGCAAAACTATGTATTTAAAGTGAAAGTGTGAATG
This sequence comes from Prorops nasuta, assembly GCF_024137725.1. Lineage (NCBI taxonomy): Eukaryota > Metazoa > Arthropoda > Insecta > Hymenoptera > Bethylidae > Prorops > Prorops nasuta. Next base: position 6,182,856 of record NW_027116810.1, read on the forward strand.
TATACTCGTCAATATAGGTATGCTTCCTTCATTCACACTTTTTCTACATGGCAAATTTCTGCGTTACGCTGTACGGCCGAACAGCGACGATTTAACTCCCCGCAGTGTATCCCGAATCGAAAAATAAGCTCCGTTTTAAACCTTTAGAACCTCTATTTCTTTGATATTTCAATTTACCGACAAAATTGAACACCAATTTAGACCTACAAGATTTCAGAGTAGTCCTAGGAGGATGAAAATAATATTTAAATGAAACTTTTAACCCTAAATAAGATCTTCAAATTCTCCCTATGAACTCTTTTGAACCTCTGAGTACTCCTAGTTTTTGATTTAGTCCTGTAAAACCTAAAAGTAGTAGTAAGAGGTTTAATTTAGTGTAGAAAATTCGTCAGCACTTGTTAGAATCTCAAAGTTCTACCAATATTCTTTTTACAGATTTGTTGCGATATGATTTAGATACAAGACATTAAAATTATTTCTTGATCTAATAAATTACAGTGTAACGAAATTAATAGGAAACAAATTTTTAACTTTTAACCCTGTTTTATGCCCGTTTATGTTTCTATATATATTAGAAGAAAAATAATAAATAAACAATTGTAATTATTATTCTGACTCATTTTTATTAATTGGCGAAGCTATATTATCAATTTTCATTGCTACGCAAACAGTAAGAATTTGTGATATTGGAATCGCTTCATAGTCTTTGGATCTCTTGAAACGAAATATAACATATTCTGTAAAATTTTATATTATTTAATATTTTCCATTTATGATAAATGGATGTTAGGTATTCTGTATTATGATTAGCCTGATCAGTTCGGGATGATAATACGGCAAGTTGTTATAAACTTCTTCGAGAAAGCTTGATTATAAATTAAAATTAATCTCAATTAATTTTAATTTGTAACATAATAATTCTTAAGGAAATATAATTGAGGGAAACAATATTGATGTTAAATACAAGATCAAAAAAGATAATTCTTGTATATTCTAGAATAGCGGAATGGACTAAGTCGCAGGCTGCAGATGTGCATTAGGTTCAACAATCCAGGTTCGAGTCCCGGTCAGGAAAATATTTTTCTAACAATATTATTTGTGATTATTAATTAATGTAAAGGTAGAAACTATTTAGAACAAGAAATAAATAAGTATAAATTGATATGTAATAGTGATAATTTGAGAAAAGTATTTTTTGTTTAATTTTCCAATCCAATTAGCCGGATCCGGCCGGATATCATTCCTGATCAGGCCCAAATCTGTTTGCCTGATCAGTCTATCATCAGCATAAGCGTTACATTTTTCTTCCGTGCCGGATGGGGCTTCCTTATACGGGCCGTATCAGAGTTACGGCATGTCAGACGCGAACCTTATCCGAAACGTAAAGAAATTTCTGATCGGGAGTGCTTATAAACTCCGTTGTAAGCCTACACCTTTCTTTTTTGGACATAAGTAAAAAGTTGAGGACCAAAACGGAATTAAAATTGTATATAGGAATTAATGATAATTTATACCCAATTTAAACCTTCATATCCTACATTGCTAGAACTAAAAGGTTAAAACTAGAGCTTATTTTTTGACTCGGGTACTTGTACATAATGTAGTAATATTTTCATTATCGCCAAATGGTATATATTATATAGAAGACTATTGAGTTGTAGGAGCTTCGGGAGCGTTTTATGTTTCATTAAACCAACTGCTTCCCCAAGTTAACCTATCATTTTGTTAATTCTCAGTAATTTTCACTCCTGTTGTGCGTAATCACGCCAACTAATTGACATAGTAATTGGGTCTGCAGTGTAACAGTCGAGAGAAGAAAATTTAGTAAATTTTTCGAGTCTCGCAGACACAATTTTTTTTCCTCTCGGTGTACGTCAGCCAGCAGTATCGTTCCCCCTCGAACGAGCTTTCTTCGTGGTCTCGCTAAACACGACGACACCAGAGAGAGAGAGAGAGAGAGAGAGAGAGAGAGAGACAGCATGATGCCGATAGCGTGGGTGGTCTCGTTGCTGATTGATTAGTAAATGCACCTTCGTCAGGAATTTTCTCCCTCTTTTTTTTTTCACTAATAAATTGCTTTCGCGCATTACAGCGTGTCTCGCATTTCACGGTTCTACGACGAAAACGGTATATTGATACCGATTATCAAACCATTTACGCTGAATTTGCCAGAAAAGAAAAACTAGTATATATATATATATATATATTAGGGTGGGCATAAAAAAATAAAAATTTTTCCGGTGCTTTTATTTAGTTAAGAATGATGAAAAAATAGGAACCAAATTTTTTTTAATTTTATTGAAGCCGTTAAATGGTGCCGATATCGTTTTTAAAGTTAAAAACCCGATATTCTTCCACTTTTTCGAGGTTAGATGAAAACCAAAATTCCAATAGGTTTTTAATTTGTCAAAAATGATGAAAAAAAGAGATCTTCGAATTTGTAGAATTTTTTGAAGACGTTAGATTATGCCTATATCGGTTTTAAAATTAAAAACTTAGATTTATTGAAAACGATTTAACGAAATTATAAATTAATATTGTGTTTTGAAAAGTTCTTCAGTTACGTTACAAGAAAATATAATAAAAAATACATTAATCCATTTCACAAACCTTTAAGATAACTTTGATCTCTGATCTTAATGGTACATACTACTTAAGGCTAAATAAACAATAACAGATAATAAACCTGTTTGTGCCCTTTAATTATTGTCTGAACAATATTTTTTAAAAATCCTTAGTTTTCTATGTTCGTTGACTTTTGCGTGCGACATCCAATATATATAGAAAACTAAGAATTTTTGAAAAATATTGTTTAGAAAATAATTGAAAGACAGAAATACAGATTTATTACCTGTTATTGTTTATTTAGCCTTAAGTAGTATGTACCATGAAGATCAGACCAAGGTTGTCTTAAAGGTTTGAAATGGGTTAATATATTTTTTATTATATTTTCTTGTAACTTAACTGAAGAACTTTTCAAAACACAATATTAATTTATAATTTCGTTAAATCGTTTTCAATAAATCTAAGTTTTTAATTTTAAAACCGATATAGGCATAATTTAACATCTTCAAAAAATTCTACAAATTCGAAGATCTCTTTTTTTCATCATTTTTGACAAATTAAAAACCTATTGGAATTTTGGTTTTCATCTAACCTCGAAAAAGTGGAAGAACATCAGGGTTTTAACTTTAAAAACGATATCGGCACCATTTAATGGCTTCAATAAAATTAAAAAAAATTTGGTTCCTATTTTTTCATCATTTTTAACTAAATAAAAGCACCGAAAAAATTTTTATTTTTTTATGGCCACCCTAATATATATATATATATATATATATAGAATTTTTAATAGGTTATCTCATCGTCGATATAGAATTTTGCTATCGACCGTGAAAAGTTTTATATATATACGACTCTCGTGATGAGGTACAGCGTAGTAATGTTTTACTAATTGATGAGTCAACGGCCAAGAGGAAGGGGGAGAGGGGGTGCATGGAGAGTTATTGAAATATTTTCCAACGCTGAGCTATTTTCGCTTATATACATATAGGAACGTCGAGGAGGGAGAGATTTTTTCACACGCAGTGATTTGCTGAACGCTCCTGGCGTGGATTACGCCAACGTGTGTGCCAGGGGCACATATATATGCGAGCGAGCATGTAGCAGACACGCGCGTGTGTTTTCCCTCACACACACACAAGCGGTATATAGAAAGGTGTAGCTTGGATGGTAAGCACTATCGATCTCCTTTTTTATCGGCTTGAAATTTCGAAATCTCGCGCCCGCCAGGCAAATCGTGGGGTTGCTGCTCGCGTGAAAGACACCGAGGGATTCGTGTGAGAGAGAGAGAGAGAGAGAAAGGGTGGAGATCTGCTCGGTCGATGCTGAGGGGTATGAAGGAGGGGAGGCTGCTCAAGGGGTTATTCGCGAAGCTTCTTCAAGAGGGACTGCAGAGGGAAAAGGGCATCTCTCTCTCCCTCTCTCTCTCTCTCTCTCTCTCTCGCTCGCTGATTCTCGAGTGGCAGCCGACTGGTTTTTGTAAAAGCACCGAACGTTCGTTCCTAGCCCTCGAGCGCAGTTGGGTAGCGCGGCGGCGAGAGAATTATGCGCTGCTCCTTAAAGAGATTTAAGCGTTTCAGTCGAGGGAGAGAGAGAGAAAGAGAGAAATCGCAGGGAAATCCCACATGCATTTTTCAATTAAATTATTCGTGTGTTTTTCAATCTTACCTGCTGATATTGTATTTTACACTTTGAAATTCCAGCCGAAGAACCTGTTATCTTTCCGGTCACTATACCGAACGATTAGGCGAGACACGTTAAAGTAGAGGAAGGTTATGATCGCACATTCAAGTTGATTTATGCGGGCTCTTCTGTCGCATACAACCATTACAACTGACCCATTCATACTTTCGCTGTCCACTTTTAAAAAACGATACTTTGCTACTGCATATACATATAGTATATATGTATACACATGAATGAATATTGATGGATAAGATTTTTACTTTTCTTCGGAGACATTATTTTGATACATATTAATACTAGTTTATTGAAATTGTTGAAAGTATTTAAAGAGAGAGAGAGAGAGAGAGAGAAATGATTCGTTTTGCAAAATAAGAAGAAAAGTTTTCCCACTGGAAGAGATGTAAAGCACATTTACGTGGTACATACTTTGTTTGGGAATTTCAAGTAGTTTGAACGTAAAGTTTCCGAGTCAACAGGTCGCACTGTTGTTGGGCTACGTCACAATGGATTTACTGCCTTGATACGATTATTATATGGCATGGCAAGAATGCCTACTATTCTTTTTACGTAACAACTTGAAATTCACTACTGGATAGATATTTTCAGCTATATATATATATACCTCTCACAGACGACTCGTGATTCTGCAATGTGGAGGATTATTGTATCGATAATCGTATTATATATCGACTAATAAAAACTTTTTTTCACGCGCCGTACATGTCGAACCGCTTGCTTCGGTGAAAGTTGAGAAGTGTGGAGCCTTCAAAGTTTTGGAGCATCTTCCCTGTGCCAGCATATATATATATATATATATATATATAAACTGTCAGTTGCGAGGAAGGCGTAGAGCAGAGGTGGTGGGAATGGAGGGGCTCGCCTGCTGCTGGTTTATCGAAAAAGATCTTTCAGGTTTGTAGGAGGAGAAAAGATAGAAAAGCAGATGGGCCGGAGGGGTAATCGCCGTTTCACGAGTTGCACAAGTGGAAAAAGTTCCAAGGGGTATTATTCACTTTGCTCTGGAGTCTTTACTCGCCGCTGTAATAATTTTCATTTTTATGAATGAACCTTTAACCTTTATTCCCAGATTACACTTTTGCCCCTTTTCACGCGACAATCTGCAGGTTTGTTTCAACCGTCCTGCCATTCGGAGCGAGCGAGAGATACGGGCATTCATCAATGTGACGATGACGCTGAAGTTGGCAGCGACTTTCCTGCAGCAAGTTTCGCTAGCGAGACGCTCTGAACTTGCGCGACATCCGGTATACGCTGCACTTATTAAAATAAATAATAAATATGTTTTTATCACTCGTGCATGGAAAGTACCTGATTTCAGTCTAGTTTTTGGGCTCGAAAATGAATCTTTTTATGCCAGTATAGCCGCGCATGCGCAGTAGAGGTTAACTTCAATTTCGGCCCGATACTTTCCTCTCTAGGGTGAAAAATGACTACTTTCCTCCCAAGGGACAAAAGTATAGTACTTCCCACACGGACTGAATATAGTTACTATTGACCATATGAGAAATTAAATAAAAGGGTTATATTTAATTGTCATAAGGAAACTAATAAACTCCGAATAAGATTATCCAAAATATAAAGAATTTTCCGTTTATCTCTAACTTCAATTTTAGATATTCTTTTATAACCTGAAACTTAAAATTATTGTTAAAATTCTCCCTCTCTCTCTCTCTCTCTCTTTCTTAATACTATTAAGTTTAGTAATATGAAACAAACAACATAAATCATAATGCAGAATTAGAGTGACTATATTTATTTTTATTCATTTGTAATAACATTTTTTTACGCATGATAATTTTGTTCTATTTTTATTTTAGGGGGCTCTGCCACCTGCCCCCCGGCGGGGGCTTCGCCCCCGAATCCCCCGCTCTCCTCCCTGCCCTTCTTAGAATCACTGCCTTCAAAAACCTGCATCTACCCTTTTACGTACTCATTCATTAATCATTTCATTCACTCTTTAGTTACAATTAATTCATACTGAACAATTTATTAATACATTACAAATCTGTAATGCACTCGTGAAAAAAAATATCGTTTGTTACTCGGGACTACTTGACAATTGTACTCGTGTGATGGCAGCCCTCGCTTTAATCGTGCTGCCAACTTCACACTCGTCCACAATCGTCAACTTTCGTCTCTTGTAACAAAATCTACTATTACATGCACTGCCAAATAGCTATCATGCGCAATTGTTCTTAAGGAAACATAATTTATCCTTAAAACATTAATTGTGTAAATTAATCATTAAAATTAATTTATACAGGAAATTCATTTTCCGAATCTTTTAAATCATAATTAACTAAGAATGAAATTTTTTTAATTTTTTTAAATGACACCGCCTTATAGAAAATTTCATGCTGAATCCAATGGTATGCCATTTTTTAGGGAACGCGGTCTCCTTAATAATTTTTTTTACATAGAAAGATCGTCAAACGCTTAAAGTAGGCTATAGTGCAGTACATCAATTCCAGGCTAATATTTGATAGCAGGAAATTTTTTGAATTTTTTAAAATGACTCCTCCTTATAGAAATTTTTATGCTGAATCCAATGGTATGCCGTAACATTCAAAACATTTCCTGCTATCAATTATATGCCTGGAAACGATGTACTGCATTGTCGCCTATCTTAAGCGTTTGACGATCTCTCTATGCAAAAAAACGATTGAGGAGACCAAGTTTTCTAAAAAATGATGTACCACTGGATTCGTCATGAAATTTTCTATCAAGGTAAGATGTTTAAATTAATTAGAAAAATTTCTTGCTATCAGATATTAGCCTGGAAACGATGTACTGCACTGTAGCCTATTTTAAACGTTTGACGATCTTTCTATGTAAAAAAAATTATGAAGGAGACCGCGTTCCCTAAAAAATGGCATACCATTGGATTCAGCATGAAATTTTCTATAAGAAGGTGTCATTTAAAAAAATTAAAAAAATTTCATTCTTAGTTAATTATGATTTAAAAGATTCGGAAAATGAATTTCCTGTATAAACTATTTTTAATGATTAATTTACACAATTAATGTTTTAAGAATAAATTATGTTGCCTTAAGAACAATTGCGCATGATAGCTATTTGGCAGTGCATGTAAAAACATTTAAAAAGTCGCAGCCAACTTCAGCGTCATAATGTGACGCAGGCTACACATAGGAACGAGAACCTGAAGAATGTGTGACGAGAGATCGCGTCTCGTCGTCTCGTTTCGTTCGAGCCCCTGTCCCTGCGAGCAAACCTAACCTTACCCTGCATATATTCTTACCTGCAATTTTTCTCGCGCTGAAATTTTCCCACTTGTAGGAGAAATTAAGAGTCCAATGCAAGTTGGACCACTTGACTGATCAGAGTCAACGTTCTGTTAAACGAATCTGTTTGGTGGTCGCGGTTTATAACATGGAAGGTCGTTCGCTGCTTCTGCAGGACACCGAACACATGTCGCATTACCGAGGAATTACGGACGGCGACCCTTGGTTCGTCTTTAGGCGCAAAGCCATACTTGTTATGACAAAGCCTGTGGAAAGTATAGTTGCTATGTATATATAAAGAGGGGGGGGGGAGTGTGGGTCCTTTAAAACCGCGCGCGCGCTACTCTGTTTCCAACGTCGTATAAGCACTCGACGCAGGTCAAAAATTCCTATTGTTCTCTTGACTAATTCTCACCCCCCCCCCCCCCCATCCACCCTCCTCCTCAGCCTTTCACAGTCGTATTTCGTCAAACCTTTCGACGGTGCTAATCCAAACCTTTCAATTGAAAAGGCAAGCTGATGGATACGAGCTTCTCCAAGAGTCATAATTCAAAATTAGCAGCGCGCAGCTTAGTTCCTTCGGCTGGCCTCCTTGGAAAACCCAAGACAATTCGGCTCGAATATCTCTATGCGTCACCATTGCATTTTTATATATATATATATAGAGTCTGCGACAATTACCTGGTGGTAAAACGGTTGTTTTAACATAGAGGTGCGCGCTGGTGGTGATTAGTGGTGTCTCATCGTTGCTCTCGGACTTTTGTTTCGCTGATTACAGTTTTTGATCGAGTCGAGTCGAGGCGAGGAGACCCCCTTAACGGTATCTTCCGAAAGTTAATTCCTCTAATACCGTCGAGCTCTTTGCACAGACGCGTCCGTCCACTTTTGTCCTTTCTCTCTCTCTCTCTCTCTCTCTCTCGTCAAATGAATTCGCTCGAAAACATGGAAAGGTAAATCGCTGGTGAGTGCATGCATGGTGCCAGTTGCGAAAAGCTTCGCCGACCATTCCAATGAAATTTTATCCTACTGTAAGATTTTTCATCGCTATTTCCTGCACATTTGCCAAACCCACTAATTAATCTTTTTCATTTCCTCCCTCGATGCTGGAACCGCCGGATGAAGCGCATGGATCGAGATATTGAAAATGCTAAAATAACAATGGCGGACGATCCTTATGATTGGTCAATGATAGACAACGAAGAGACGAACGAGCACCGGCCACGTGATTCTGTTACTCATCCATCCATAATAAGCTGAATTAACTCATTCGTCGATCGAAGAAATGCTGCGAAATGGGGAATAAGTGATAAACAACACGTTTAATCGAGTTTACTCGAACCGAGTAAAGAAAGAATAAAAAATCCACGTACACATAACACATTAGATAAATAACGATAAAAATGATTTGTTAAAACTGGAATTTTGGATAAAGAAGAGGAAGATGGCGAGTAGGACGATGAGACAAGAGAGGAAATAGAGGTCACCCTGACCACTGACATTCCTCCCCTGCTTTTGTCGTCCCTTTTAAACAACTTTCATCGTCGGATGTTACGACCTCGCGTCGCTCTCCCCCTCCCCCCTCCCCCAAACCAAAGCTCCGAGCGAACCTATTGTATCCCGCATCGAGCAACGTCAGATCTCGCACGAGACCCAGCCACTGGTACGGGGATAATCCAGCGCACGAGCATCCGTTGATTCGACGAATAACAACGTCGAGATAAAAATCCGGAACTAGACTTTAAAGGTCCTTGAAAACGGTATACGAAAGCAAGGAGAGGGGGGAGGGGTTATACAGCAGACCTTTCAAGTGTGGATTTTCTGCAGAGAGGACGAATTCTCGGAGCAGCAGCATTTGCAGGCTATACGTCGGGTCGTTTCCTCGAAAGACGGTCGCGACCGTTAATTGCGCGCCAGCGAGACGCGTACAAGGCAGGTAGGTAGAAGTAGGTAGGTAGAGGTAGGCAGGCAGAGTGGTCGAGGAGTTAGGGAAGGGGAGGGAACGCGCAGAGGCAAGCAGACAGGCAAATGGACAAGCGGCCAGGCAGCCAGGTATAAGCCAGCCAAGCACGCAAACAAACAACGGAGAGGAGGCTGCGTGCTCGCTGCATATATATGTATATTATACACATATACAAGAGAGAGGGAGAGAACCTTCCGCGAAAAAGAGGCGACTCGCGAAGGAAGCAGGTGAAAATTAATCGTACGGGTTCCCGCTCGGTGGTGGTTGCTTCGGTCTCGCGGGACGACGGCGGCCCCGCTCCAACGTCCACAGTCATCGTGTTTCTTCGCAAAGGCCTGCCAAGCCGAGTCCCTCCTGCAACACGGAGAACGCGGCTCTTCGATCGATTTTGCCCCTTCCCCTCCCCCACCTCTTCCTCCAACACTACGCTGCCCCTATACGGCTCCCCATCCTCTTTCTCTACTATATATATATATATATACTTCGTTCCTGCCACGTCACGTTCGATTCCTCCCCCTCCCAAACCCCCCCTCTCTCTCTCTCTCTCGTCGATCCACCATCATCGGGCCACCGTTTCCCAACGACGACGACGAGGACCAACTCGCGATTCGTTAATCGTCCTATACCCCAAGCGAGTATCCCTTTCTAACCAGCAATACCTGTCGATATAGCCAGTATCCTCGTATCTGCAATATATTCGCTACCACCACCGCTCATTCAAGATATTCTTCAGAAATTATTGTACTCCCCCCCCCCCCCCCGCCTTGATCAATGATAAACACTGAAACACGTATATGCGTGGTCAAAAGGAGAAACTCTAATTGCAGGCAGGAAAGTTTCGTTGACCGTGGTTCGCCATTAAGCACCGCGCGAGCGGGCTGCAGCAGCGGTGGGTCATGGAGTGTAGCGTGGAAAGTCGCAGAAACGCGTGGAGAAAAGCCTAAATATCGCACGAGCGTTCGGTAATTATCGAAGAGTGGAGCGACTCGGAGGACGTTTACGCGCGCCGAGTCGAGCGTGCTTCGTGTATACGAGCGTGTGTGTGTGTGTGTGTTTACGATGGTAAATACCGCGCTCGGTCCGGTAAATTTACCTGCGAATTATCGAGCGTTCCTTACCGCTCTGCGTAACTTGGCCGAACGAACGAGCTACGGATTTTAGGCCGCGCTCGTAAATTGGATCCCCTCACCGTCCTCAACGACGAGAAACTCAGCCGTGAGCCAGCCGACGACGACGATCCCCTTTTCGTAGCTCCTCTCTCTCTCTCTCTCTCCGCGCCGCGGTCATTGGCGGAAGCACCGACGGACCAGTGGCGTCGCCAAAATGCTATTCTCTATTCTACGTATATATTTATATGGCTATTTAGAAAGGCTTTCCCCAAACGCTCCAACTCGAGCTGCACACGCATTAATTCACCTTCGTATATACAAACAGCGGCGAGCCCTGTTCGACTGGAATTCCCACCAATTATCATTCAGTATAATGGGAATTTTTCAACATCAACCAAAGTCCGTACCCTTACCTATATATTCAACCCTCTCGTGCACGATCGAAGCTCATAGAGTTGTAACGTTATTTATGGCTGACGCGATTAGCTCGAATTTCTGCTAATAGCGGATGTTACGGTTCTCTCTCTCTCTCTCTTGCATACTATATATATATATATATATATATATCCATTATTCCGAACGCTGCCATCCTATAAGCAGCGAAACATTAGACAGACCGACGAGCACAATGCGACCATAGAGATGAAGATCGCGATAACGCTTGAAATTACTTATTAACTTTCGTCGGTCGCGTCGCGTCTCTCTACCTGTGTATTGCTCATAATTGCCAATCGCTACAGCAAAATACTCCCTATTATCCTTGAGAGTTTAATTGCTCGTAACTGTTTGTTCGTTATTTTCTCGCAAGTTCGACGAATACGATTATTCGTCCAAAGACGCATATATCTATAGCGTTCTATCGATTTTTTCAAGATCGATATATATATATATATATATATGCCCACGTGTGTGTGTGTACTCTTTCTCTGGAGAAGCTCGTCTATGTAGAAGCTCATTAATCGTCGAGTTTCCCATATTGGCCCTGCGACACTCCTATACTATATATATATATGCATACGAATTTCGCAAATAGTACACATTATATATATATATATATATATATATATATATATATATATATACAACACATAGGTATACGCTATATCGGCGTTACCTAATATCGGGGAGAGCCTCGCGGGCGAATCGAGCGAGCCGAAAGAGTCCTATTAAAAAATATCTCGTAACGCGTAGCGTATATATATACAAAGAGGTATACGCATTCGCGCATGCACACACACACACATATATAGAGGTAAGTACTGGTCCGCGAGCGAGGCGACAGCGAGCGTATGTATCAGCGGCGAATATCTCGCGTGTACGCCGTGCCGTTCCCCCTCCCGCGATCTCTTCTTCTCCTATCCTTCTCTCTCTCTCTCTCTCTCTCTCTCTCGCCCCCCCTCCCATCTTTCTCCTTTCCCTGCTCCGCCGACCGAGAGGGATACGAACGCGCGAGCGCGAGGATAGCCGGCCGGCTCACGAAGCCAATTACACGTCCATCCCGAATCGACGCTATCCTCTGGCTACGGCCACCACCTCTCTTTTACGCGCTCCAGTAATCAACGTCACCGTTTCTCTCTCTCTCGCTCTCTCGCTCTCCCTGCTCCGAAACCGCCGTCCGCCGCTCTTCCACCCCTCCCCCCCCCCTTCGCCGCCTTATCCCGAAAGCCGAGCAGCATTCTTTTTTCCCTCTTATTTTTGTCTCTCCTCTGGTCTACGCATCATCGAGCCAACTCTCGAGCCGCTTGCCAATAATCTCGCCGAGGAATAAGAGGACGATCTGCCCCGAGCGACAGAATTAAATACTCGCCTGACCCACGCGCCCGCGAAGACCTTGAAACCTTATTAATTCGGCCCGAAGTTCAAACACCGACGCCACTATAACCGTGAGAGATGGTTATAATGTGGTATATATATATATGTATACGCAGCCTTCGCGCGCAGAGCGAGAATATTGCGATGGAATCAGCTTTCTCTCTCTCTCTCTCTCTTTCTTTCTTTACTCTGTCGAGAGAGAGAGAGAGAGAGGAGGAACTAGGGGTGCAATTGGCTATGGGCAGAAGGGTAGTCGAAATTCGAAGGGATTATTTTCTAAGAAATATTAGTAGCGTCCAATGGGACCGGGGTTCCGTTAGTTTGCCGGGTCGTCGGGGGCGCGCGAAAAACCGAGGATCGGCGCGGAGGTGAGCGAGGGAAAGAGGGGTGAAAGGGGTTAGAGGGGTAAGGAGTGGGGGAAGGGGATCGCGCTCGTAGCGTTGACGCTGACACGAACGACAACGCGAACGACGAGAGACGGCGCGGTGGACGGACGGACGAAGGGTCGAGGAGGACTGAGAAAGGAGAGCTTCGGTGGGTGGGGGTTGTAGAGGAACAGCCAAGCTCGGTAGAGTGTGTGCAGTAGAGCAGAGGGTAGAGAGTGGAGTAGAGCACGGAGCAGAATAGAGGCGAAGTAGACTAGAGTACCTCGGGGTAGCAGGAATTGAGAGAGGGGGGGGGGGGGGGAGTAGAGGAGAAGGTTTTGGTGAGAGAGCGCGAAACGCGCGCGCGAGAGAGGTGGGGAGGGGGGAGAGGCTAGGGGCATTAGGGGACGAGCTTCTGGCACAGCCTGGCTATACGTATAGGCTTGCTGGCGCAGGGAGGAAGGGGAGAGGGGAGAGGGAGGGAGACGTGGCGGCGTCGCGGAAAGCAGTGGTGGTGGTGGTGGCAGCAGCAGCAACGGTGACGACCACCGACGCAGTTGAGCGTCGCGGTTCGTCGCGAGAGGATCGTAGCTAGTCGCGCCTCGCGTGCCATAGTCCATCCAGTGAGATATTTGCGCGGCTTGCCAAGCCAGGCCAAGCCAAGGGAGCACCGAGACTCTGCCACTTTCCACCGAGGAACGACCGGCTTTCGAGGCACCAACAGTGCGTTGTGTGCCAAGCGCGATTCGCAGCCTCCACAGCCGCGTACCACGGCCCTATCTGTCCCGACTCAACGCAGCGAGCCATTCGGTCGAGCTCGGTCCACCGGAAACATCAGATCGACATTTACCAAGCGTGTCCGAGCCAGTTTAACGCGTCTCGCACGCACACGCTCTCTCTCTCTGTCGAGCTGTGCGCATCGGTCGAATAATTGTGCCAATTATCAACAGTGCTTTATTTTACGCTCCTCGAAAGATAAGGATTGGCGAGATTATCTTGCTCCGAGAGATCAGCCCTATCAGTGCTCTTGAGGGAAAGTGTGCTCGCGCGTTCGTGGGTGTGTGTATCTCAGAATCGTGGATAGAGAGCCGAAAACTTACCGAGGCTCGCGAGAGAGGAGTTCGGGCGACACTGAGTTGGAGGAAGCAAGGAAAAAGGGCTACGCGGTGATCGCGCAGAAGGAATTTGTGGAAGCCGAGAGAGACTTTTAACGAGTGTACGAGATATCGCGGAATTTGCGCAAACTAACAGCGCGATCTTAGCGTTGATAAATCAGGTCGAGTGTGGCAAGTTGGGAGTGTTCTCTCGATACAATAGTGCTCTCGACTGCGGAAACTAGTGTGAGACGGAAGAATTACAAGGAAAGATAGACGAAATCTTTGGAAAGTCTCGATATACGATACACAAATTTCACCGGACTTTTCTGCGGACCCGTGACTCTTTGTGTTTTGATCGTCGCTCCGTGTCCTTCGCACGGTTATGATCGACTCGGCTGTTCCAGCGAAAAACAGATAAACAAACAAATAAAAAGAAGAAACGGAGAGACTCGGTAGAGTTCTGTGTGGAAAGTTTCCGAGAATCAAAGAGTAACGTTTTTGGTAGACCAGAAGAGAAAGAGAATCGGACTGCGCCCAAATTGCGAAGGGATACGGTAGAAAAGGAAGGAAGGAGAGAAAGAGAGAGAGAGAGAGAGTGCACGTTTTTGTGAAAGAGAGAAATAGAGAGGGGAGAAGGTACCAAGTGTGTCGCGTTTGTGCAGATACACGGATGTATGGACATCTCGGGCAGTCGGAGCAGCGATCCTGATTCGACTCGAGTGTGGCAAGTAGCGACTGCACCGGGTTTCCTCGTGGTACAGCAATAATATCGTTTCCCGCGCGCACTGCGGATTGGCTGTACAAGAGCACTGTGTCGGAGTGCCGTTTTACTCGCGCTAGCGCCGCCGAGTTTGCTGCCGGCTGGAGGGGGGGAGTACGGCCGACCGAGTTGTTTCATTCATAAAAAAGTTCTTTATTACTCTCTGTGAGCGCATGTGCTATTCCGTGGAGGAGGACCTCCCCCGAGCGGCGTAAGCACGTTTACACACGGCATTATTTACCAGTGCGATACGAATCGTGGGCACACGCCGTACCCGACCTAGCGGCGTACCTGCTTCCCCGTTCCCCCTCCTCTCTCCCGCACCCCCTCCCCTATCCCTTCCCCCCCCCCTCTACCCTTGGTCATAAACCTCGGCTACATCTACCGAGTACACGCCGGTCTATCGTTCAGTCAGTGTGCGTTGGTCGTCGTGATCGCGCCGAACGTCGAGTGCTCGACCGAGACACCGCCCGCCGATACGCGCATTGGAATTCCTCGCGTGTTTACGCACACAAGCCCGATATAGCCGAACGCTCGTGTGGACAATCTGGAACGCGGCGGACGATCGATTCGGTACGCGATTCTCTTGCAACGGTCGAGGAGCGAAACTTTGCGATCGCAGCTGGCTATCCTGGCACACCACCGGACCATCGGATTACCACGCGCTATCGAGGCAGCGGTGCGTGTCACGGAGGAGGAGGAGGAGGAGGAGGAGGAAGAGACATCGGCTCCTCGCGAGACTCGATGAACTCGAGACGAGTCAAGTGCCAATTTCGTTACTGCAGTGCCGCAGGTCCGTACCATCGCGAGTCTCCCTGAACGTGTGTGTGTGTGTGTGTGTGTTGTGTGTGTGTGCGCGCGCGCGCGGGCGTGCACCGAACACTCGGCACCGGCCCTCTCTTCCTGGCAGGATAGTAACGGTAAAATCAGTGCACGCTGGATCTAAGAACGAATTTGGAGGTTAGGAGGGATCAGCTGCAGCAGCAGACGCAAAGACGCTCGTCCGGCAGGTTGGAGCCAAAGTTTGCCGACGAGGGCGCTACGACGGACGACAGCGGCTACGAGGATCGGCTGCGCGAGAGTACCAGGGATCATCGAAGATCTTCGCTGTTGAGCATGAGGGGCGAATCGGCCAGGCCCGGCAAGAGGCCGTTGAGGGCCCTCTCCGCATCGGAGAAGATGGATGCCATACAGAGGGTGCACGAGGGCCAGAGCAAAGCCGCCGTTGCGAGGGACATCGGGGTGCCCGAGTCGACCTTGAGGGGATGGTGCAAGTCCGAGCACAAGATTCGCGGAATGGCCAGGAACTCGTCGACGCCCGACAGCGAGGCTCACTCGCCGGCCTCCTCCTCCGGTGCCAATAACCTCGTGACAAACGTGGCCAGCGGCTCCGCCAATCTATCCAGCGAGGACGAGGGACCCTGCTCGAAGAAGGTCAAGCTGGACACGTCCATCGGAGCGAGCAGCTCGCCCTATGTCACCGCCGACAGCGACGCCGATCTCAAGGACAAGCTAAAGATCGATTACGTCGGTCTGATGAACAGCATGGCCAGCATGAGACCGGAGAATAGTTCGCTGCTGTTGCAACAGTTGGGCCTCCTCTCGGGAGCCACGGCTGCCAACGCTCTGGCCAAGAATCTGCTGAGCATGTCACCGGTCCTCACCACGCATGCCAGCACCGTCGGTCTCGTGGAGAACGGGCTGCAGTACACCAAGAGCTCGGCCAGTGGCAACTCCACCAACAGTCTTCAGCACCATCATCATCATCACCATCATCAGCAGCAGCAGCAGCAACAGAACAACAGCTCGTCGAGCAAGAGGCACGGTATCTCGGTGATAGCTCCTGCACAGATGGACTCGGTGGTGGCAAAGTCCTGCGGGAGCCGGAAGAGTCTGCCGCCCGCGGCGGAGGCGCCCTCGACGCCGGTCCCGGCCTCACCCCGGAAGACTAACGAGAACTGCGGCAGCGGCGGTGGTAGCGGCAGTCTTCAGAGGTCGTCGTCGTCGTCGGCCAAGTCCAAGAAGGACGGGAGCGGCGGCAGTGCTGGCGGCGGTGGTGGCAGCGCCACCACCAACAAGAAGGCCGACGAAGCCCTTTGGCTGTGGCTGACGCAGCAGCAACAGCTTCTCGGTCAACACTCGGCCACTTTTAATCCCAGTATTAACCAACAGGACGGCTCGTGGTTTTGGCAGTGGTACAAGCAGTGTAGCTTCCCGTTGTTGGCCTCGGCGCCGCTCACCTCGACACCCGTGGCCAAGAAATCCCCCAGCAAGGCCAGGGCGCTCCTCGACAACGTATTGTGCAATAACAACAACGAGAACGTCAAGCGGATCCTGCACGACGAGGAGGAGGAGGAGGAGACCCTCGAGGCACCCATCACTACCGAGGAAGCCATCGAGCACGGTGAAAAATTCTTCAAGTGGTTGGACAAATGCTCCGAGCCAGCCGTCACGAGGCTTCAAATCATACAATTCAAATATCTTCTGGACAATTTGAAAACGTGTAGGAAAAAGTCGTCTAGCTTGAAGCAGAGCAGAAAGTAGGCGAACCGCGCTGCTGTGATGCTATAACTATATGTTGTACTTGGGTGACGAGATATAGATATGTTGGGGGGGGGGGGGGGGGGGAGGGGATGCACGAAAAAGGAACGATCTCGATAAAGATCCGTTTTTATCATAATCGGTGCTTCGATTCAAAGCGGATTTTATTTCACCTTTATTTCCCCGTTTAATGGAGAACCACTATTACACTACTATTGTCGTTACGCGCGATCGTTGATACTAATACGTCATTATGCTTATTAATACGGCTATATATATTGATTTAATCGTCGATTGACGCAGTGTGCGTGCTCGTGTGCGTGTGTGCGTGTATGCATCCGGCGTTTGGTTAAACATTTAAACGCGTCTTGTGCCTCGGAGATTGAAATTCTTTATATATCGCGATATGCTTGAACGCCTTATCGAATGCTGTCGTTGCACTCTAGAGCCAACGTTTTCTCAGTTATAAAATCGTGCTCTTGAAATCTCCATTGCGAAAGCGGAGCAGCGACTTTCAGTTACCTTCGGAATTTCGAACGAATCGAAATAATGCAGAGTAGTGTGCATACAGCTTTTTATTTTATCCTCTGTAAATAAGAGATTATACCAAATTCGTAAATGACAAATTGTATAATTAATATTAGGAGTATTGTAGAAAGGTATTACACGCTGAATTACTATATCATTCTGTAGGTGATAAGATGCGGTGGTACGCGCATATACCGTGTAAAAGTGAGAGAGCCCGGAAGAATTATTTTTTCTGTCCTTTCGCTCTTGAACATTCTTTTCGAAGTACGATTGTGATCAACAAATTGATATTTATGAGTCAGACATATTTCTACTTTAACACGTTCTTATAAGTTCAGGCGTAGAATTTTATAGTTTTGATTCTACCTCTCTGAATCGTTTCGTTTCACGGGTTTTGCGTAAAGTTTTACATAATAATAATAATAGTAATAATAATGATGATGGAAAAGAAGAAAAAAACAGCTATTCATTCTTATATCGCTGAAAACTCAATTGGTCGGCTGTCGTTAATCGTATGTATATAGAGTCCGTCCGATAAATCGACCCAGCCCATGGACATGGAGTTTTTTCACTCTTGGTAACTATAGAGAGTGCATATATTTTTTTCTGGCGCAAGACTTTCCAAGCGGCCGCCCCTGGATTCGTCGCGAAAAACGTCTTCTCGTCTCTCTCGTAGAGAAAATATTGATATTTCTTCCAGTTAGAAATAAGCGAGATAAACGGAGTTTTTCGTTCATGGTCTGGGTCGCTTTATCGGTCGTCGGGCCCTATATATGTATATATATATATATATATATATATATACATATATATGTGTGTGTGTGTGTGTGTAATACGCGTTGACTACTTACCATAACGAGTGCTTCTTCCGGTGGCTCGTACCGAACGTAGTCACTAACGAATTTTGCGCATCCCTGCCACGTGTACAGCTCCGGATATGGCAGAGTACTTCTTCTGATAGTCGTAGACACGAATCTCTGCACAGAAATATCTCTGTTCAAATGCTTTTGCAGTCTCTAACGAAACATTTCCCAAACTCGCGAAGCTTTGCTACTGTACGTACAAGACTCATCCCGCTTGATTTTAATACTATATATATATATATATATATATATTCAATCCGCGACACAACTCCGCGTATACAGCGTATATATCGCTAATTCTATTAGTTAACGCGAGGCAAGTTGACTGAGATTCCAAATACCTATACTTTGCGCGCGCGCGTGAACGCATGCTATTTATCGTTTTATTCGTTCTTTACAACGATACGTGCCGCCTGCCACTCTTTCTCTATCACTTTCCTTCCTTCCTCCATTCCCTCTTTTCCGAATAGTGTACATTTGTCATTTAGTTACCTTAACCTCACTATAGTATAGCACGCGGCTCTCTTATAAATCAACGAGGGTGAAGAACCTTGCACGTGGCAAAGCGTATTTATAAAAAAAAAACCAAAGTGAAGAAAGTACTGTCGTCTGACCGTACAGATATGTAAATAAGACTGTGACTGTGCACTTGCGCAAAAAGTGCATACACCATGTATTCTAGTACATTTAAAAGCATGTATGAATAAATGTATAGCGAAGTTTATTTTTATTATTTAGAACATAGAAGAAAAGAATCGAATGTATTAGCAAGATTCCTACTATGCTATTATTTCCATTAGTTAAAAATTCAAACTTACAACTATTCAAGATGACATTCCTAATTACCTTTAATAAGCATCCTTAACGGCCCACAGGTAAATTTGTAACCTTATACCATTGGTTAATTATTAACTTATTATGCCATCTTTTAATTTTTATATGGAAAATCTGTCTCTTTGTACGACGAGTCGAAAGTATATGTCAAGAGAATATAGCGAAAAATAAAATCCAATGTTGCGCATTTCTTAACCGATACCGATCCTCCATTCATACTAAACGTATTAATAGTATTCCTTGCTAAAAGATGTGACTATTCAATTAATTACTACGACCGTCCCTATTATACACTTAAACTACGCGTTGGAGTCAAGTTTGTACATAGAAATTACAACGGAGTTGGTGATATTACTAAATTAAATTCTATAACTAGATGATATATATATATATATATATATATATATATATATATATAATGTACGAGATCCAAAATTCACATCTACAATGCTGCTTCATTTGCCTGTATTACTTTTTTCCTTCCATTCAATTTAATTGTTGTTCCGATTATCTCGTGTAATTTAAGCGGTAATATCCAATTCCCTCGTTTCTTTCATAAAACAGTGTGTGTTAACGCATGGAAATATTCGCATATAAATTAAATAAATTAATACTGTGTCAAAACAAAACATAATAATAATTACTCCGTTAAAATTAAACGAACATAATGTAAGTATTGTATTACATACTTAATTGTTATTTTATTAAACAAAAATCAAATAAAATATTTATCATTCTTCCGAATTGAGTTTACTTACTTGTGCACCGCATTCATTTTCACAAGCCAGCAACAAGGGTTTTCGATCTTTGTAAATCATGTGATACTGCATTCGAAAATTTTCAGCCTCCCACAATAATAGCCTCTCTTTATCACTGACGTTGAAATAAGTTTTTGGCAGCATAGAGAGATAACTGTCGTTCGCAAAATCATTCTTTTCTGGCCAACACAAACGTATCAAGCACAAATCTCGCTCAATGTCCTTCAATGTTCCTTCGGTAATCCTCCAACTTTCAGCGATCTTTTTTCCTCCAATTTCACCGTACTCTTCCCCGTCGTCCTTGAAAGCTTCCATCATCTCATAATACAGCACAGTAAATAATTATTTATCTCCATGGGTTACCGGCTCTTTCATTCGTTCGAAGCATTAATTTTAGTTTCATCAACGACCTAACGGGGGCAGCACGTTATGGATGGCCAATTGGTCGGCATCACCCGATGTGATGGTGAGCGGTGACATGTGAAAAAGACT
This sequence comes from Prorops nasuta, assembly GCF_024137725.1. NCBI lineage: Eukaryota > Metazoa > Arthropoda > Insecta > Hymenoptera > Bethylidae > Prorops > Prorops nasuta. Next base: position 6,203,483 of record NW_027116810.1, read on the forward strand.
GAATAATTCAATAATAATATATATGTAGAGCGTGCATTGGTTCGCAGGTATGTGTAATTGTATAGTTCTAATACTAAAATAGTAGACAAGAAGTATAAAAGATGCAATTAAATGTACATTTTTCCTTTACTTGACTGTTTCATACGTACATACATGTATATTCAATGGGAGCAGGGGAAATTAAGGATGAGGGGGTCTGAGGAGAGACGAGAAAGTAGTAGGTAGACTTGGAACACAAACGCCGCTCATGGCTAGAATGTTAAGCTTTTCCCGTGACAAACTCTGGCGGTAGTGTACACGGGGTAGTGTGGACGGTCGGTACGCAGATCGCAGGGGGGGAACACACACGACACCAACAACCAGCGGACAATATCGGTAGTTAACGATACCGACAATCATCGCTGGGAAGTTACAGAATCCCACTACAGATGGATCTCGATTCTCGATGCTGACAACACAAATTTGCGTTCTTAATTTTTTGCTTGCCATGTTATAGTACACTATTGCTCAATAATCTTGCGTCAGGCGAGGGGCAGTGGGGATAAGAGGGTCAAGGGGTTATCTAGGGAATTCTAGTGGACACCGTCAAATTTTAGATCGGCTATCCCTTTGACGTCAAAAGAGCTGTCAAAACCTAAATTAACCTGTATTTTGAAGAAATACAGAAAGATAAATATTTTTAAAAAACGAATAAAAGGAAAGAAAGAAAGGATTTTAATAAATATATAAAGAAAAAATATCAGATGAGTATTAGTTAATAGGAAATGTTAAAGTAATTATAAATTATTAAGAAAATATACTTTGTGGTTTTTTTATATATGTTACAGGTTAAATGCTGTTTCTGATGAGTTTAAATTACAGCAAAGAAATATATATAGACCAATGAATAAAAAAGGACTAATTTATGAAGCATTTCTGTGTGGACCAGTTATTTCAATAATTATGGTTTAATTATGTTATAATAGTGATTGTGAAAGCGTTTGGTGTATATACACAAAGAAATTCTATTATAAATTAATAATTATATATAATAATGTGTTGATTCCTATTACTATAAATTAAAGCTAGTTCAATTAAAATACTCGTTCTCTTTCTTCCTTATCCAAATTCTATACATACATAGTAATTAGATATTCTCATAGAATCTATCCTTTAAACTAATTAAATTGCAACTATTTGAAATGTGCAAGTCATAACTATTTGCTTCAATTATTTGTATTATTCAATGCGAGACAAATTGCATAAAGACTCTTCAAATTTCTTATTGATCTGTCACATTCTTTCACATCTTGTGTGACATTTATTTGCCTTGTTTGTTCCTTCTTCTTTTAGTTTTCAACATATACCAATATTTCTCTAGATATTTTCAAATACGCTGAAGTATGCTTATTCTGCTGTCTAATTGATTCTATCAATGTGAGGATGATAGGTAAGCTATTGCTCTATTAAATTTGAAGAATCTAGACACTTCACTTAATTTATTGTACTTAAATGTAATGTTTGGTACTTCATCTACATGATATCTTTTCTTTACATTTGACAGGATATTGTCCTCCAATACATTCATGTATACTGCTGAGTTAATCTTGTTTTCAGCTTCAAATAATTTTCCAACTACATATTTGGATATCCATTCCTAATATACAATACTTATTTTGTTACTCCTATTTGTTGTTGAGAATTATCTGTCTTAAATCCTTAATTTATCTAGTCGCCATATATATATTCTATTATTTTCAGATGATTGATATATCTTACTACCAATTCTGTCAACATTATAATAGGAGTAACAAAATAAATATATTCTATATTCAAAATGTATATCCAAACACGTAGTTGAAAAACTATTCGAAGCTGAAAGCAAAATGAACTCATTAGTATACACATACCTTCTAAAGAACTTTATCTTCCCAAGTACTATGAGAACATATCTCACAAAAGAGATACCAAATTTAAATAACATCATTCAAATGCCTATTTTTCAAATTTAACTAGACAATGGTTTATCAATGATTTCAATATTTATAAAATTAATTAGAGATCAGCAGAATCATCAGATCTGCGTGTAATAATTAATGATTGTAAAATTATTTTTATATGTTATAGACTAGAAGAAAATAGTGCAAAGGAGGCATATAAATGTCATAAAAGATAATATGTAGAAGGATGTGACATATTAATAAGAAATTTGCAGAGGCTCTATGCAATTTCTCTTACAATGAATAATAAATATCATTGAAGCAAATAGTTATGACTTGCACATTCCAAATAGTTACAATTTAATTAGTTTAAAGAATAGATTCTACGAGAATATGTAATTACTATGTATGTATAGAATTCAGATAAGGAGGAAAGAAAAAGAATATTTTAATTGAACTAGCTTTAATTTATAGTAATAAGAATCAACACATTATTATATATAATTATTAATTTATAATAAAATTTCTTTGTGTATATACACCAAACGCTTACACATTCACTATTAGAACATTACATCATAATTATTGAAATGACTGGTCCACACAGAAATGCTTCATAAATTAGTCCTTTTTTATTTATTGGTCTATATATATTTCTTTTCTGTAATTTAAGCTCATCAGAAAACGCATTTAACCTGTAACAGAAATAAAAAAACCACAAAGTATATTTTCTTAATAATTAACAATTACTTTAACATTTCCTATTAACTAATACTCATCTGATATTTTTTCTTTATATATTTATTAAAATCCTTTCTTTCTTTCTTCTTATTTGTTTTTTAAAAATATTTATGTTTCTGTATTTCTTCAAAATACAGATTAATTTAGCTTTTGACAGCTCTTTTGACGTCAAAGGGATAGCCGATCAAAAATTTGACGGTGTCCACTAGAATTCCCTAGATAACCCCTTGCCTCTCTTATCCCCACTGCCCCTCGCCTGACGCAAGATTATTGAGCAATAGTGTACAGTACACTATAGGCGCGTTCACGGAGCACGCTTTTAGCACTGCCCAACAGTGCCAACGCTACTGCGCATAGAAAAATGATTGAAATGTGTGTGCGCAGAGAGAGTAGCGTTGATAGCGTCTCCGTGAACGCGCCCTATTGCTCTCAATAATCTTGCGTTAGGCGAGGGGCAGTGGGAATAAGAGGGGCAAGGGGTTATCTAGGCCATCTAGGGAATTCTAGTGGACACCGTCAAATTTTAGATCGGCTAATCGGCTATCCCTTTGACATCAAAAGAGCTGTCAAAACCTAAATTAACCTGTATTTAGAAGAAATACAGAAGAATAAATATTTTTAAAAAACAAATAAGAGGAAAGAAAGAAAGGATTTTAATAAATATATGAAGGAAAAATATCAGATGAGTATTAGTTAATAGGAAATGTTGAAGTAATTGTAAATTATTAAGAAAACATACTTTGTGTTTTTTTATTTCTGTTACAGGTTAAATGCTGTTTCTGATGAGCTTAGATTACAGAAAAGAAATATATATAGACCAATAAATAAAAAAGGATTAATTTATAAAGCATTTTTGTGTGGACCAGTCATTTCAATAATTGTGATGTAATATTTAAATAGTGAATTGTGTAAGCGTTTGGTGTATATACACAAGGAAATTTTATTATAAATTAATAATTATATATAATAATGTTTTGATTCCTATCACACAATAAATTAAAGCTATATAGTTCAATTAAAATATTCTTTTTCTTTACTCCTTATCCAAATTCTTTACATACATAGTAATTATTTATTCTTGTAGAATCTATCCTTTAAACTAATTAAATTGCAACTATTTGAAATGTGCAAGTCATAACTATTTGCTTCAATAATATTTATTATTCAATGTAAGACAAATTGCATAGAGCCTCTGCAAATTTCTTATTGATCCATCACATCCTTCCACATCTTGTGTGACATTTATTTGCCTTGTTTGTTACTTCTTCTTCTAGTTTTCAACATATACCAATACTTCTTTAGATATTTTCAAATACGCTCAAATATGTTTATTCTGCTGTCTAATTGATTCTATAATAATTAGGATGATTGATAAACTATTGCTGTATTAAATTTGAAGAATGGACACTGGACTTATTGTACTTAAATATGTTTGGCACCTCATCCACATGATATATTTTCGTTCCATTTGAGAGAATATTGTCGACAAATATGTTTATGTATACTGCTGAGTTCATCTTGTTTTTAGCTTCAAATTATATTTTCCAACTACGTATTTGAATATCCATTCCCAATATGTAATACTTATTTTATTATTCCTATTTGTTCATGAGACTTATCTGTCCTAAAACCTTAATTTATCCAGTCGTCATATGTATATCGTATCATTTTCAGATGATTGAAATATCTTTCTATCAATCCTGACAATATTATAATAAGGGTAAGGAAATAAGAGCATTCTATATTCAAAATGTATATTCAAACACGTTGCTGGAAAACTACTTGAAGATAAAAAATAAGATGAACTCAGTAATAAACACATAACATTCATGGAACTTTATCTATCCAAGTATTATGAGAACATATCTCACAGAAGAGAGACCCAATTTAAATAGCATCATTCAAACGCCCATTTTCCAAACTTAATAAGACAATGGTTTAACAATCATTCCAATATTTTTAAATTAATTACAAATCAACATAATCATCTTATCTGCGTGTATTTAAAAATGATAATAAAAATATTGTTATATGTTATAGACTAGAAGAAAATAGTGCAAAGGAGGCATATAAATATCATAAAAGGTATTATGTGGAAGGATGTGACGGATGAATAAGAAATTTACAGAGGCTCTATGCAATTTGTCTTACATTGAATAATAAATATTATTGAAGCAAATAGTTATGACTTGCACATTTCAAATAGTTGCAATTTAATTAGTTTAAAGGATAGATTCTACAAGAATAAATAATTACTATGTATGTAAAGAATTTGGATAAGGAGTAAAGAAAAAGAATATTTTAATTGAACTATATAGCTTTAATTTATTGTGTGATAGGAATCAAAACATTATTATATATAATTATTAATTTATAATAAAATTTCCTTATGTATATACACCAAACGCTTACACAATTCACTATTTAAATATTACATCACAATTATTGAAATGACTGGTCCACACAGAAATGCTTTATAAATTAGTCCTTTTTTATTTATTGGTCTATATATATTTCTTTTCTGTAATCTAAGCTCATCAGAAACAGTATTTAGGGTGAACCCTACCAAGTCGGGTTAACTTAACCCAGAGTTAAAGTGGTATAGTTCCCGTTACATTAACTATACCACTTTAACTCTGGGTTAAGTTAACCCGACTTGGTAGGGTTCACCCTTAATCTGTAACAGAAATAAAAAAACACAAAGTATGTTTTCTTAATAATTTACAATTACTTCAACATTTCCTATTAACTAATAATCATTTGATATTTTTCCTTCATATATTTATTAAAATCCTTTCTTTCTTTCCTCTTATTTATTTTTAAAAAATATTTATTCTTCTGTATTTCTTCAAAATACAGGTTAATTTAGATTTTGACAGCTCTTTTGACACGTCAAAGGGATAGCCGATCTAAAATTTGACGGTGTCCAATAGAATTCCCACTGCCCCTCGCCTGACGCAAAATTATTGAGCAATAATAGCCCCGGGATTCATAAACAAAACTTAAGCTCAAGTTCAAGCTTAAGACGGGTAAAATCTATAGTCTACGTAACACATCTTATAGGTTTCAAGGTGAGCTTGAACTCAAGTTCTGTTTATGAATCCCGGCCTAGGTGCTTTCCTTTTACACCAAAACTCAGTTATAACAATTTATCATTTTCGCATGGAATTACCGTCTACCTACATAGAATGATTACTGCTTTTTTGTCTTCAAATTCTAAGGTTCCAGCCCTGAATTTTTCCAAATTACAACGGCCCTGTGTTATTTGACTATAGTAAATTTTACTATAGTCAAATTACTGTTTTCCATTTAATTTAAATATTAAACGTAGTATGTAACCAAGATTAATTGAGTAAAATGACATTTATAATGAATTATAAAAGCAATTAAACTAAAATAACCATTAAATTGTAACTATCTACGCTTTTATTAATTATAATAATGTATAGTAAGTGCTTCATAGATATAGTTAAATAATATAATCCTATGTTCCGCTGTTAGGACACAGTGGGAAATTGAATCGTGTGTGGTTCGGCTAGTTTCACTCTGTAATTTAACATGGAAAATGATATACTACACTATAGTTAAAAGCACACACGATTCAATTTCCCACTGTGGATGAGTCCGACCAGTCCGACCAAATCCTGTGTAGGCCCGTTGGCCCGTTGTAAAGTGGAAAGCAGCATTCCCAACAAAAGAAAAATAAACCTGAAAAAGGTCAATTTGAGCTGGCAGCTCTGCGAAGTAGCTACGCTGCAAGTTCTGCTTGCTGATTACGGCTGACTTGTACAATTAAGTAGTAAAAGCAATGTTTATGTAAACACAAATTTTGGTAGCTCATGCGAAATGGTAATCTTCAAATCTGTTTCAGATAAGTAAAAATTAATCTTTATGTATAAAATGCATTGGAACACGATGCTTTGTGAATAATATCATTTGTTATAGATACTTTAGTTAAATTTGGTTGGTGCGAAAAGTCAATTTCAAGAGTACATGCAAAGAAAATTTTATTGGCAAGCAGATTAGGTACTTCTTAGCAAACACATAATGGCTGAGATGACAAATCATCAGTTTTAAGGATTGCAATGGATATACCAGAGAAGTATTTACCCTCATCTATTAAGTTACCACCAGTTGAGTGTATCCTCCGCTCTGCTGATCTGTAAAGATGCAGAAACATCAATGTACATATCACATTATTTAGACTCAGGTAATCTTCAAAAATTTTGTGAAAAGAGACTCAGTAAGTGTTTTTATAAAATGTTTTCTGCAGCCTTGAAATTTTTTATGATTCAGGTAATATTGGATTATGCTATTATGCAGATAATTCATAACTGCAAAAAGGAATGGTAGACACGTCATTGAATACAAGTGAACTCAATGATGATATTGGTACATTAAATTCTCTCCAAGTGACTTCAAACTAGCAGCAGTCTTAAGAGATACGGCTGTTATGGTTTGTGATGTTGATCCAGCAAACCACCTTTATCAAACTGCTGCAATTCAAAATGTCCTTTTGTTTTTGGCTTAATGTCATATTTGTTTCTTTAACATGGAAAACACAGAAACCGTTTAGCCCTTGCAGCTTGAAATTACAAAATGAAGTCATTTGATAGTTTGTGCACCAAAAAGTGTCTATGATCCATTATACGCAAAATATGGATGGCAGTTTCTCCTATTACTAGGAAGAAGTATGCGTAAAGTGTCTGGGATGTAAAAACGATTGAGAATCCCTTTAAGCTGCATATTCTCATCAAAAAACTGAGTATACCTTTGAATTTAAACATCGTCTGTGAATATAACCACTCTATTTCTAAAAATTATTTTGTTGACAAATCACTCAATTTCCATTAATTTTTCAAATTGTAAGAATATTAACGTTTAATGTAATTTTAATTCAAAAAGCTGTTGAATTATTTTTATTAAATGTAGCAATTCAAGGCAGTGACCTATGGGACTTGCAAAAGTAATACGTAATAAGATTTTGAGATGTGACTTAAGGACCCTTCGCAATTTACTGCTGCTTTGGGGGCATCGATCAATATTTCGACAATACTGGTAGCAAAGGTACAGCTAACGTTTTAGGAATGTTTTAAATATTAATATAGATCCATGAATTTTTTTACATTTTTTATGCCTTCTTTATTAAATATTTCATGTTTTTTAGGTAATAATGTTTATGTGTTGCTCATTAAAAAGTGAACTACCAGCACAGCATTTTTAAGAGGACACAGGAGAAATATAAATTGTTTTACATGGAATCTTGTGTATCGTCAAACAATGGCAGCTGTATTGGATGATAAAACAGTTAATATATGCTAAATGACTACGATAATTTAATTTAAAAAGAGTTCATTTAGGATATTTGCTATGATAATACCTGGTACTGACAAATACGGAATATAACTACCAAAATATAGCTGTTATACTAGCATTACGAGTACCATAAGGTTTTGAATGCGGTAACATAATAATAATGTGAAATTAAGTTAGATACACACAAAGAGACTTTTGTACAGGATATCCGAAGCCTCTTGTACTTGTGACTATAATCATAAATTGAGATTTCTGAACAACAAATATTTTATTCTAAAATCAATATCGGAGTAGCTCTTAGCTTTTCTACATCCTTTGAGTCTAATATTTATACTTGGAGAAAAGGATTAATCAAGTTATATAAAGAAATGGATTTAACAATTTCTTAAAATTTATATGTTTTATTAATGTTTACATAAATATTGTAGGACATATACATGGAAACAAGTTAATAAATTTATAAATGGATACCCCTTCATTTTCTTTTACGTATAGCACGTACAGCCTTACAGAGATTTTTTTTATATTAATCTGGAAAAAAAAGTATTTTAATTTATCATAAAATTAGTTTGTAATGACGACATATTGATTGATGCCCCCAAAGCAGTAGTAAATTGAGAAGGGTCATTAAGTCACATCTCAAAATCTTATCACGCATTACTTTTACAAGTCCCATAGGTCACTGCCTTGAATTGCTACATTTAATAAAACCAGCTCAACAGCTTTGTGAATTATGAATGACATTAATCATTGATATTCTTACAATCTTGAAAATCAATGAAAATTGAGTGATTTGTCAACAAAAATAATTTTTTGGAATAGAGTGGTTATATTCACAGACGATGTTCAAATTCAAAGGTATATTCAGTTTTTTGATGAGAATATGCAGCTTAAAGGGATTTTCAATCGTTTTAAAATCCAAGACACTTTACGCATACTTCTTCCTAGTAATAGGAGAAACTGCCATCCATATTTTGCGTATAATGGGTCATGGACACTTTTAGGTGCACAAACTATCAAATGACTTCATTTTGTAATTTCAAGCTGCAAGGGCTAAACGGTTTCTGTGTTTTCCATGTTAAAGAAACAAATATGACATTGAGCCAAAAACAAAAGGACATTTTGAATTGCAGCAGTTTGATAAAGTTGGTTTGCTGGATCAACATCACAAACCATAACAGCCGTATCTCTTAAGACTGCTGCTAGTTTGAAGTCACTTGGAGAGAATTTAATGTACCAATATCATCATTGAGTTGACTTGTATTCAATGACGTCTCTACCATTCCTTTTTGCAGTTATGAATTATCTGCATAATAGCATAATCCAATATTACCTGAATCATAAAAAATTTCAAGGCTGCAGAAAACATTTTATAAAAACACTTACTGAGTCTCTTTTCACAAAATTTTTGAAGATTACCTGAGTCTAAATAATGTGATATGTAAATTGATGTTTCTGCATCTTTACAGATCAGCAGAGCGGAGGATACACTCAACTGGTGGTAACTTAATATATGAGGGTAAATACATCTCTGGTATATCCATCGCAATCCTTAAATCTGATGATTTGTCATCCCAGCCATTATGTGTTTGCTAAGAAGTACATAATCTGATTGCCAATACATTTTTTTTTGCATGTACTCTTGAAATTGTTTTTGCGCACCATCCAAATTTAACCAAAGTATCTGTAACAAATGATATTATTCACAAAACATCGCGTTCCTATGCATTTTACACATGAAGATTAATTTTTACTTATCTGAAACAGATTTGAACATAACCATCCAGCTGACCTGCCAAAGTGCCAAAATTTGTGTTTACATAAACATTGCTTTTACTACTTAATCGTACAAGTCAGCCGTAATCAGGAAGCAGAACTTGCAGCGTAGCTACTTCGCAGAGCTGCCAACTCAAATTGACCTTTTTCAGGTTTATTTTGTTGTTGTTGGGAATGAAGGTAAAATTTTACAATGTAGGATTGCCAATTTGCTGTGAATTAGCCAATCAGCATACGTATTTTCGAAAAATTGGCAATCCTACATGGTAAAGTTTTACCTTACAGGTTTTGGTCGGACTCACCCTTACAGAGAAACCATATGTATGTACCTACATACTACTATGTTACATACCTCCATGAGAATTTTAATCGGAATTCGGAATTCGGAATTCGGAAAAGAGATTGCATGTGATCGTTTTCTTGGGATTTTTTTTTCCTACCAGATGGCAGGCTACCAAGTGGAGAGTAACTTTAATTCCCGCCGTAGGCGTTTTACTCCCCCTCCTCGTCATCTTGAATCTCTGCTTTGGAGTTCGGTCTCTTCTGGCCACCATGATAATCTGATCAATTAATTATAATTCATGCGCTATATGTTTACTATATTTTATCTTTGAAATTTTGAAAATGAATGCTTGATCGCGAAAAACAGTATAACAAAATACTTGAATAACCATTATATTTTCATGTTATCTTAAGCTTTACTTATTCGATCTCTTCTTTAATATTTACATTTAAACAAACCCTAAAATCGCGGAACTATTTTGTAGCAAGGGGCGTTATCTAGCGGCCATGATGAATGTCAGTAACAAGAAGTGAGAAGTGATTGCAGCGTTCATTCTTCTGTTATAAAATATTCATCTACTATTGCCGTAAGGTTTTTGTATAAATTAATGAAAAATTATTTGAATATTTACCTACTGTAATTACATTATTGTAGTAACCTTGAGAAATCAATTTAAAGATTAGAAACTTCAGTTTTTCCTACAACATCGAAAAATGACGCAGCTACTACCCATAAGGTTTCAAGAACATCTTCAAGTAAGCAAGCAGTTTTGTTATTTGTTAAAAAAATTATGCTTTCGTGTAAGATTACCTAATAATAATATTGTTAAGCTGGTTTACTTTTATGAATATATATTTAAATGTTAACTACATTTATTCAAATTCATTAGAGCTATTTTGTGAAGTTGATTAAATGACATCTGTCATATTTCAGTTCACTTTAGTTATACGATTATTGGTAATGGAAAACATTTATATGCATAATTATAGTAATTTAATTACTTAATACTATATAGGTATGTTAAAGAATTACGTAATATTTTACTTGGTACACACACCTATTTTGTCAGATGCGAATGTATATAAAACTTTAATATTATAAATTTAAGAAAAATGTTTTTAACTGTATATTAATTATTTTGTGTATGTGTTACACTATTTGAATTAAGTAATTATTAGTTAAAGGCAAGAATCAATCATTATATTTTTTTAATTGATTAAATATAACATTTGATTATAAGAATTTTGAGTAACAAAATATTTTCTGAAAAGAAAGTGAAATATGTTAACAAATTTTAAAAAACTTAAAGAATAATCAAAATTTGTAATAATTATTGCATCTGATTTTAAAACATTGAAATTATTATGTTTCAGGTAATTTTTTTTGTTTAAAATATTCTTTGTCTAAAGCCTGTAAATGTTTTATTATTTTTTTCTAAATTATTTTAATTTCTTTTGTACTAGCCTTAATTACAAACATAACTTGACAGATATTTCATCATTTTTCTATTAAAGGTTAACTTAGACATATTTCTGTAAAAGTATTTAAATAATATAAACAAGGAAAAAATTATTAATTTGTGTGGCATATTCACTATGTGCACACCTACACGTTGGCAGTCAGGTAAGAATGTGTAGCTATATACATAAACAAAAAAAGTCCGGCAAAAGTGACAAAATTTACCGACAGTCAGCGCTGATATTATGCATATGCATCACTACATATTCTTACCTGACTGCCAATGTGTAGGTGTGCACATAGCGAATAGTATTAAACTATCAATGTAACTATTGAATTTTTCTCGTATTAAAATGGAATAAAATATTTGTAAAATTTGCAATAATACTTCATTGCTAACATATAGTTTTGTAGCTATTAATTAAAAAGAGGATTTAACTATTAACAGGTTTAAATTGTAATGATTTAAGCAAGGTTTATTAATATTCAAAAATTGTTTGAAATCATTAAAAACTTATATTAGCTACTCTGTTCTAGGAAATAAAAAATTTTTGATGTAAACTTTGTCTAAACTGTTTATGAAAAATTGATGAAATAATTAAACAAAATTTAAGAGGATATTGTGCGCTGTTAAAGGAAAACTACTTTTATTTTTAAAAACTTATAAGCACTTTTAAAAATATTCTTTTCTTATAATTATAAAATCTGTTAACATCTTAAAAGATTTTTAAAGTTATTCTTTACAAATGAAATATACTGTTTAAGTTTTTTGAAGATTTCAACTATACCATTACCAAAGAATTTATGTTTAAAATATCAATGTTTTGCTGAGTATGGAATGATCCTCCTTGATAGAAGTATTAAGTCATTGTGCTTTTCCAATATAATGATCATATTATGTATTAATACTGCACAAATGTATAATTTATTTATGATTCTTTTTTTAGTTTACAGCATATTCAAATCTTTTAAATCTTTTTTAATAATTATTTTGAATCCTTTTGATATTTAGAGAAAGAAATATCAAAAATCAGTTTCATTCTCAACTTAATATCTATTATCATAAAAAAAATAAAATACATATGAATTTAAGAATTTTTGTAGCAAGATTTGCAGATATTTAGTTACTTTTGTTTCTTGGAATATATATTTAAAATTGGTCTTAAAAACTAACTTTTTAAATAATTGAATACTTATGGCTACTAATCAGTAATAAAATTGATATTATTAAAAAATTAAATTTTTATTTTTCTTATTAAGATATAAGTATTAAACACATATTATTTATAAATAGTTTATTAATATCAAAAAATTTGTTATTGTAGCTTACAGCTGTTGGAATTAATGCAAGCAATGTAAGTTTCAATACATTAACTATGGAGTCTGATAAATTTATTTGTGTAAGAGAGAAGGCTGGAGATACTGCCCAAGTGGTTATCATTGATATGAATGATTCTGCTAATCCAATTAGAAGACCTATTTCAGCTGATTCTGCAATAATGAATCCAGCTAGTAAAGTAATTGCCCTTAAAGGTAAAAATTTAATTCATTTATGTTAATATACTATAATATTTATTTATTACTATTTTTGTGAGAAAATTAACTTATAAAAAGTAATTGAGGCTCAAGAAAATTATTGATCTTATACATATGAAGTGTGTTTTTACAATTGAATTAAATTATATTGTATTATGTTTGGAAGAAGGAAAAAAATACTTTAGTAAACAAATGTTCTTTTTTAAATATCAATATTTTTGAAGTAAATTTTTTCCAATATTGAAAATTCGAAAATTTAATAATATTTCATATGTAATTTTTGGGTGAAAATTGGTTATATGATATTGATTACTTTTTATGATCTTTGTTTTCCATAAAAGATAAAGTTAATGAAACTATCTTGAAATAAGAAGTAAAAATAATGAATCCTATTAAACAAATATTTATTTTTAATATGATTGAAGCTCAAAAAACTTTACAAATATTCAACATTGAAATGAAATCAAAAATGAAAGCACATGCAATGACAGAGGATGTAGTGTTCTGGAAATGGATTTCTCTTAATACATTAGCATTAGTGACAGATAGTGCAGTATATCATTGGTCTATGGAAGGTGACTCAACTCCAAATAAGATGTTTGAGCGACATTCGTCTCTTAATGGCTGTCAGATCATTAATTATAGAACTGATCCAAAACAAACATGGCTTCTACTAATTGGAATATCTGCACTTAATAATAGAGTTGTTGGAGCAATGCAGCTCTTTTCAGTTGAACGGAACTGTTCACAGCCAATTGAAGGACATGCTGCTGCTTTTGCCCAGTTTAAAATGGAAGGCAATGTAGAATCAAGCAATTTATTCTGTTTTGCTGTAAGAACAGTTCAAGGTGCAAAGCTTCATATTATTGAAGTTGGACAACCTCCTGCAAGCAACCATCCTTTCCCAAAAAAAGCAGTTGATGTATTTTTTCCACCAGAAGCTGGAAATGATTTTCCTGTAGCTATGCAAGTCAGCTCCAAATATGATGTTATATATCTCATAACAAAGTATGGCTATATACACATGTATGATATTGAATCTGCAACCTGCATATTTATGAATCGTATATCTGGAGAGACTATTTTTGTCACTGCTCCACATGAAGCATCTGGTGGTATTATAGGTGTCAACCGAAAAGGTCAAGTTTTATCTGTCTCTGTGGATGAAGAAAATATAATACCATATATTAATGGAGTACTACAAAATCCTGAGTTAGCATTAAGAATGGCTGTAAGAAATAATTTGTCTGGGGCAGAAGACCTTTTTGTTAAGAAATTTAATATGCTTTTTCAAAATGGTCAGTATGCAGAAGCTGCAAAGGTTGCAGCAAATGCTCCTAAAGGTATTCTAAGAACTCCAGCAACTATTCAAAAATTTCAACAGGTATTGCACATCTTTTATAATATTTTTAAAATATTATTTTCTTGTATTATCTTTAAATTCTATAATATAAGAAAAACGATTACAACTTAAAATTTTTTTCATAGGTCCCAACTACTCAAGGACAAACATCACCACTTCTTCAATATTTCGGAATTCTTTTAGATCAGGGACAATTAAATAAATTTGAATCTTTAGAATTGTGTCGTCCTGTATTAGTACAGGGAAGAAAACAACTTCTTGAAAAATGGTTGAAAGAAGACAAATTAGAATGTAGTGAAGAACTAGGAGACCTAGTAAAACAAGCAGATCCTACTCTTGCTTTAAGTGTTTATTTACGAGCTAATGTCCCGAATAAAGTTATACAATGCTTTGCTGAAACTGGTCAGTTTCAAAAAATTGTTCTTTATGCTAAAAAGGTTTCATACACTCCAGATTATATATTTTTATTAAGAAACGTGATGAGAATTAACCCTGATCATGGAGTAAAATTTGCACAAATGCTGGTACAAGATGATGAACCTTTAGCAGATATCAATCAAGTATGTTCTATATAGGATTATTTATTATCTACATAGGTGCCTTTGAAATGTATATAATCAATCATTTTTAAAATTTTGCAAAATTTGATCAATAATTCATAGGAGCAGTTTAATTAAATTTAATTTTGCTTTAAAAGTCCTTGCTCATACTTACACACTCAGATGTGAGACATAATGTATACATTTTGTGTTCAATAACAGACATAATTATTGTTTCATTTTTACAGATTGTGGATATTCTTATGGAACAAAATATGGTTCAGCAGTGTACTGCATTTTTATTAGATGCTTTAAAAAATAATCGGCCTAGCGAAGGTCCCTTACAAACTCGCTTATTGGAAATGAATTTGATGTCTGCTCCTCAAGTAGCTGATGCTATATTGGGTAATCAAATGTTTACTCACTATGATCGAGCTCACGTAGCTCAGCTATGTGAAAAAGCTGGCTTGCTACAGCGAGCTTTGGAACATTACACAGATTTGT
Source organism: Prorops nasuta (assembly GCF_024137725.1). NCBI lineage: Eukaryota > Metazoa > Arthropoda > Insecta > Hymenoptera > Bethylidae > Prorops > Prorops nasuta. Next base: position 6,218,918 of record NW_027116810.1, read on the forward strand.
ATGATATTAAAAGAGCTGTTGTCCATACACATTTACTTCCTTCTGATTGGCTTGTGGGATTTTTCGGAACTTTATCAGTAGAAGATTCTCTTGAATGTTTAAGAGCGATGTTAACCGCAAATATCCGGCAAAATATACAAATTTGTATTCAGATTGCTACAAAATATCATGAGCAATTAACTACGAAGGCGCTTATAGGTAAATTAGAATATTTTTCATTTAATGTTTTTATTACCATCCAGAATTTTAAGATTCAAAATTATCTTATAAAAACATATAGAAAGGTGATAAAACTTCAAACAATCTATATATATATGTAACACTAAATTTTGTTTTTTTATATATTTTAGATTTATTTGAGAGTTTTAAATCTTATGAAGGTTTATTTTATTTTTTGGGATCTATTGTTAACTTTAGCCAAGATCAAGAAGTACACTTTAAGTACATACAAGCAGCATGCAAAACCTGCCAGATTAAAGAAGTTGAACGAATATGTCGTGAGAGCAATTGTTATAATCCTGAACGTGTTAAAAACTTTTTGAAAGAAGCAAAATTGTCTGATCAGCTACCATTGATAATAGTATGTGATAGATTTGACTTTGTACATGATCTTGTGCTCTATCTCTACCGAAATAATTTACAAAAATACATAGAGATCTATGTTCAAAAAGTAAGTATTTTGGTTTTATTTTAAAAGCTAAGTTACAAAAAGTTTTCAATGTACAATGTTGGCTTTTTCTATTAATTGCGTCATAAAAGAGAAATAGACTTTAAATATATAGATTAAAAATTATAGTCTTTTTAGTTTTCATCTAAATTGATTCATTTTATCTCAATTGATTTTCTACATTATAAAATATCTCACTAAACATGTGAAGTGCTAAACATTTTTCAAAGCATTTTGTATTCAGTTTTCTGGATGTCTAGTGATTAAAGTACGTTATCAATGTTTTTTAAATCTTTTTATTTACATCATTGATATAATTAAAACATTTACTTAATCTTTGTAAAATTTCACCAGGGTTACATAGTTTTGCTGTAAGCTATAGACGAAAAGAGTATCTTGTATGCATTATTTTAAAATGAAACTGCAATCTCTATTTTCTTTTAGGTGAATCCTTCTCGCTTACCAGTTGTTGTAGGAGGTTTACTTGACGTCGATTGCTCAGAAGATATAATAAAAAATTTGATTCTTGTTGTTCGTGGACATTTTTCTACAGACGAACTTGTTGAAGAAGTGGAAAAACGTAATCGTCTGAAACTTCTGCTACCTTGGTTAGAGTCACGTGTTCATGATGGCTGTGTTGAGCCTGCTACACATAATGCTTTGGCTAAAATCTACATCGACAGTAACAATAATCCTGAAAGATTTTTAAAGTAAGATCAAATTTACTTGTAAGATCAGTCGACATATCAAGATAAACTACTATTTATAATCGTACATTTCAATTTGATTTTAGAGAAAATCAATTCTATGACAGCAGAGTAGTTGGAAAATATTGCGAGAAGCGAGATCCTCATTTGGCATGCATCGCATATGAGCGCGGTCAATGTGATCGAGAACTAATAAGTGTTTGTAATGAAAACAGTCTTTTTAAAAGTGAAGCTAGGTATTTGGTTAAACGTCGAGATCCTGATCTTTGGGCAGAAGTTTTACTTGAAAGCAATCCATATAAGAGACCATTGATTGATCAGGTAATTAATAAGGATTTATTGATTTTGTTTTTTCATAATTAAAAAAAAATCTATATGGTATTCCAAATCTTTTAGTATCATTTTATAACAAATGATTCTTTACATAATTCTCTACAGAATTGTTAATTATTGGTTGGCTTTTATGGTTTAAATTTTCTACATTTTTCATTACAAGTGTGAATATTCCTTGAGATATAATATAATATAGTTTTTTTGAAAAATGCAGAAAGTACAAGCATGAAGAACAAACGTAATGTTTTTATTCAAAACTTCAATTTTTATAATTTTAATTGATAAAAAACTCATTTGTCAAGCAGAATAAATAATAACATACTATTTTTTATGAATGTACAATTCAATTTAGTGAGAAATTAGTGATTTTTCTGTTAAAGTTGCATTAAATGTTACATATCATAAGATATTGTTCAGCATATATATTTTGAAATACACTGCCGGTCAAAAGTTTAAGACCACTTGAGAAATTCGGTTGAAAATCAGTCACTTTTTAAACGTTCATAATTTCGTAATGAGGAAAGATACAATAAAATTTACAAAACCGTTGGAAAGCTGATAAAATTCTACATATAGTGGAATTAGCTCAATGCACGGAAAACGTGTAGTTATCGAATTACAATTAAATAAAAATGCAGCTAAATTAAAAATTTTTAATTTTTCGTTACGTCAATTCAACTTGTTGTAGCACTTGCAATAATTATGGTAATTCGATGAAACTTTGGTGACATAAAGTTCAAAGTTTCAGCTTTAATTTGAGCCATCAAACGTCACGATATTCATTGTATTTCCTTATTTTTATAACTTTTTCCTGAGTAATGTCGAGAAAAACTTTTAACTAAAAATCAACTGCCCAAGCATTTGAAACAATTCAGATTGAAGAATCTGTCGGTATTAAACGACCTATTCTACTTATTTCATATTGCATTTTTATTCAATTAACATAAAACACCATTAATTTTAAAAATAAATCAACAAAAGTAGAGTAATGATTAACCAAATCTATTTTATTAATTCCAAGATTTACAATTATCATATTTCTTTTAACTGAATAAAAGTGCAATATGAAATAAGTAGAATAGGTCGTTTAATACCGACAGATTCTTCAATCTGAATTGTTTCAAATGCTTGGGCAGTTGATTTTTGGTTAAAAGTTTTTCTCGACATTACTCAGAAAAAAGTTATGAATATAAGGAAATACAATGAATATCGTGACGTTTGATGGCTCAAATTAAAGCTGAAACTTTGAACTTTATGTCACCAAAGTTTCACAGAATTACCATAATTATTGCAAGTGCTACAACAAGTTGAATTGACGTAACGAAAAATTAAAAATTTTTAATTTAGCAGCATTTTTATTTAATTGTAATTCGATAACTACACGTTTTCCGTGCATTGAGCTAATTCCACTATATGTAGAATTTTATCAGCTTTCCAACGGTTTTGTGAATTTTATTGTATCTTTCCTCATTACGAAATTATGTACGTTTAAAGAAGTGACTGATTTTGAACCAAATTTCTCAAGTGGTCTTAAACTTTTGACCGGCAGTGTATATTTAAAGATTTTAGGTTCTAATGACTTTATTGTAAATAGGTTGTACAAACAGCACTATCTGAAACCCAGGACCCAGAAGATATATCTGTAACAGTAAAAGCATTTATGACTGCAGATTTACCTAACGAACTAATTGAACTTCTGGAAAAAATAGTTTTGGACAGTAGCGTATTCAGTGATCACAGAAATTTACAGAACCTACTTATTTTAACAGCTATTAAAGCTGATCGTACCCGTGTTATGGAATATATAAATCGCTTAGATAATTATGATGCACCAGATATCGCTAACATTGCAATTAACAATGAATTATATGAAGAAGCTTTTGCAATTTTCAAGAAATTTGATGTCAACACATCAGCAATTCAAGTATTAATTGAACAAGTAAACAACTTAGACAGAGCATATGAATTTGCTGAAAGGTATCTTATGCAATTTTAATATATTCATGAAGTGGGAAATTACGTGAACGTTCTCTTAAGACATAATATAATTTTTTCAATATTCTATTAATAATAAAAAGTTTTTTTTATAAAGCTTAGTTTATACTTATGTTTGTTAATGTTTAAAGAATTTTTAAAGAAGGACATTCAAATTAGTTCATTTACATCAATTTACACTTTTTCTATAATAAAACATCATTTGTTTTATTTGAAAAGAAACGATAGTATTTTAACGGCAAATATATAAAAAATGCCGTCGAGATATTAATTTATAATGAAAATAAAAAGAAACTTTCACATAATTTTCTAACTTTTAATATTTTTAGCTTTTGTGTTATTAATTCAATGCTTAATTACTATAGATGTAATGAGCCAGCGGTATGGTCACAACTTGCAAGAGCACAGTTGCAACAAGGCCTTGTTAAAGAAGCAATAGATAGCTTTATTAAAGCAGATGATCCATCTGCATATATAGATGTGGTTGAGACTGCCCATCGTACGTCACATTGGGATGATTTAGTACGTTATTTACAGATGGCACGCAAAAAAGCGCGTGAGTCTTTTATTGAAAGTGAATTAATATATGCTTATGCACGTACTAATAGGCTTGCTGATCTTGAAGAATTTATATCTGGACCGAATCATGCTGATATACAAAAGGTAAATAAATAAAACATTTTTAGATAATACGATAACTGAATAAGTTAAAATAAATGTAATCGTATTTAAATTAAATGAAAAACTCTAGTAATACTTTAACAAATAATATTTGTAGATTGGTGATAGATGCTTTGACGATAAAATGTTTGATGCTGCTAAATTATTGTATAATAACGTTTCAAACTTCGCTCGTCTAGCGATAACATTAGTTCATTTGAAGGAATTTCAAGGAGCGGTTGACAGTGCTCGTAAAGCAAACTCCACTAGAACTTGGAAAGAAGTTTGTTTTGCTTGTGTAGACAGCGGAGAGTTTAGGTTAGCTCAAATGTGTGGCTTACACATTGTTGTACATGCAGATGAGCTTGAAGATTTGATTAATTATTATCAAGATCGTGGACATTTTGAAGATTTAATTAATTTATTAGAAGCTGCTTTAGGTTTAGAGCGAGCTCATATGGGAATGTTCACTGAGTTAGCTATACTCTACAGTAAATATAAACCACAACGGATGAGAGATCATTTAGATTTATTTTGGTCACGTGTAAATATACCAAAAGTAAGTAGCAAGTTATTTGTCAAAGGAGAAAACTATATTAGATAGCCAAATTATATATAGTTTGTAAAATTTTGTAACACTGGAAAATCATATGAATTTTTTTAAACTCTGAGAATTTAATATTAGTAATTTAAACTATATTTGTTACTTATCTATTTAAGTGTTAATTGATAAAAATCGATTTATTTATTATATTCCACGATTAGCCATCATTCAACTATCAAGTTTGCCAGAATTCTGCAAGTCATAATTTTTAAGGGCACATAAGATTTCTATTACATTTTTAACATGATTTTTAAGAATCTAAGCTAGTTTATTACAATAAAATGAAAAATTACATATTTTAACTCTTTTCAAAAAAAGTATAATTTACACTTTTTTCCTTTTTTTTTACAATAAAAAGCATACTTTAAAGAATAATTTTATTCTGTTTTTTAGAGTTTATATTCTTCATAATTTAAAAAATTAAACAAATTTAAAAGTTATTAATAAATTAGTTTTTCATTTATGCTTTCCATAAAAGTTTCAAATACGTGTGATATTGAAAACAACTAGCAATTTAAAAATTATTCATCAAAACTTAAAGAAATATAAAAATCATTAGAAATATAATAGGTTGTCAGTTTAAGAACGGCCATATAACTTTTCCAGTGCTAAACAGTCTTAAAAAGCTATCTAAAATTTAATTGTCTGGTGTGGTTTTCTATTCCTAATACAATAATTAAATTAATAAATAGAACCGAAGTTAATTTAAATTTTTAGGTGCTTCGCGCAGCTGAGCAAGCGCATTTATGGGCAGAACTTGTATTCTTATATGACAAGTATGAAGAATATGACAATGCGGTTCTTGCTATGATGCAACATCCTACAGAAGCATGGCGTGAAGGCCATTTTAAAGATGTTATAACTAAAGTGGCAAATGTTGAATTATATTACAAAGCTATTCAATTTTATGTTGAATATAAACCTCTTCTTTTGAACGATATATTGCTCATCCTGGCACCACGAATGGATCATACTAGAGCAGTTTCATACTTTACAAGAACGGGTCATTTACAATTAGTTAAGCCCTATTTGCGATCAGTACAGTCATTAAATAACAAAGCAATTAACGAAGCTCTAAATGGATTATTAATTGATGAAGAAGATTACCAAGGACTTAGAACGTCCATTGATGCATTTGATAACTTTGATAATATTGCATTGGCTCAACAATTAGAAAAACATGAATTGATTGAATTTCGAAGAATTGCTGCATATTTGTATAAAGGGAATAATAGATGGAAGCAATCCGTTGAATTATGTAAGAAAGATAGATTATTCAGGTAATTAAACAACATTATTAAATTCTGTCCTTACTCTCTTTTTCATGTCAAAAATTAAACTGCAGTTACATTTTACTTGAACTACATTTATATTCTTTATACACAGTGGAAAATTGAATAGTGTGTGCTTCAGCTACAGTGTAATATATCTTTTTCCATGTGAAGTACAGAGTGAAGCTAGCCGAACCACACGATTCAAACTCCCACTGTGTGTTTAATCACATTTAGATCTTAAACAAATGAATTAATTTAAATTAACAGAAGTATCTTTCTAATCTATAAAGATATGTACTTTTTATAAATAGTTATTTGATAAATGTATATAAGCGTTAGAAATTTATAATATTTGTTTTATAATTAAATTTGGAAAGTAGAAAAATTTGATAATATAAAACTCAGACTACTATAGAAATAATTTAAGAAAATTTAAAAGATAATTACAATGGCTAAATTTTTCAATTTATTAAAAAAATATAATTTTACTATTTTTGGTATTTGACAAATCTGATATTTTAAAACATAAATATAAACTTTATAGAGACGCTATGGAATATGCCGCGGAATCTAGAAATGCTGAAGTTGCCGAAGAATTGTTAGAGTGGTTCTTGGAAAGAGGATCGAAAGATTGTTTTGCAGCGTGTCTTTTCTATTGTTATGATTTACTACACCCTGATGTTATATTGGAACTTGCCTGGAGACATCGCATTTTACACTTTGCTATGCCATACTTAATTCAAGTGGCACGAGAATATATTACTAAAGTATTTCATTCAGCATTTTTATATTTATTCATTATATTCACATTCCCTTACATTATTTTTTTTTCAATTTTTTAAGGTCGACAAGTTAGAAGAAGCTGAAAGCCGACGAATAGAAGAAATTGATCATCAAGAACACAAACCTATGATTATGCGTATGTACTTGCTGCTACTTTATTTCTTGTTAAACCATTTCAATAATTTGCTAAGGCTTCAAATCTGTTGTTTTAAACGTTATATGTTTTTTCATAGCTGAGCCACAATTAATGTTAACAGCAGGACCTGGAATGATTGCTCCTGGTTATGCACCTCAAGCTGTGTATGCAACGCCTACACAGAATGTATATGCACCAGCTGCTGCTTATCAAGGTTATGGCATGTAAAATTTATCATCTAGGGATTGAATAGTGGTATAATGATAAAGTTTAATTTTCTATAATGGTTAGATGAAGCACATTTATTCATTACTTATTGGTCTTATAGAATATAAGCAATGTTATAAGTAGAGGAAAGTATATTGTTGTCAAAAATCTCCCTAATAAGTTGTAGTAGAATAAAGAAATTCATGAATATGCAAGTAATTTATAGATAGTTTGCTTATCAAAGTTACTATTAAAAAAATCTTCAGATGATTATTTTCAAATTTAAAATATTTGCTTGATGAACCAAGAGCTATTAATTTCTTTACAAATAAGCCATAAACTTAACACAGTTGATTTATAAATAACTAAGATACATTTTGCTTGGAAAAGTTTAATAATTGATAAATTAAAATAATTTCTTCTTTGTGTAATTTTTTGAATACTGTTATTTAATGATAGTAACCAATGGTGAAAATATGTTAGAACTGTTGATTACAAATTTTTCTTAACTATATTTTTATTGCATATGGCTCTTGCTTAAAATAATGAATAAAATATATTCTAACAATAAATTTTGCTTATACAGTTACAAAAAATTGCTTTTGACCAAATTTCCTTATTGTTTATGTAGTGTTCATTTTTTGGTTTAGTAAATTCATGAATTTATTGAATGTACAGCGGGATAAATACATATAAATATATATAATAGTTAAAATTTCATGAAATAATATATTACTTACATATTGAAGCTAGCATAATACATTTCATTACACATAATCTCTCAACATAATATGTAATGTATACAATAGTTTAATTTTAATGATTTTATATTTACATAAATCGTCCTTTATAGAAAAATTAACAGTCATAAAATTGAGAAATGTAGATAGTACATAATTTATAATCATTAATTTTTTATTACTACCAGCGATTGTATACTATGTTTACGTTATTAACATGTAAAACTATAAATATTTCTTTGTTTTAAACAGAAAGATAATGTGGTGAATATATATGATTTTTATTACAATTTAATTAGCACTATAACCACTAATACAAAATGTATTGTAAAAGTAAATAATGTACTATATACTTAGTACAGTTCAGTATAATATATTATCTCTGATTATAATAAAATCTTTAGTGACTATTGTTCAAACTGACATTTATTCACCCGTAAGTTTTTAATAGGAAAGCTTTAAGGTAAGAAAATATGATTGGCAGGATTTGAATTGCTAGGAATTTATATTAGAAAGTATTTAACCACAAGAGTAATTCTTATTAGTTATTAGCGGGAAGGTCTACAGTAGTCTAAATCGACATTACAGAGCAATTCCAATTCAAATCTTAGTTTTCAAACAACAGCGTTGTTTATGGACCGATTTTCAAATTTGCGGTAGTTTTGTATCTGGTAAAGTAGCAGCTTTGGGATAAAACAAAGAAATATTGAAAAATAAAAAAAAAAATATATGAAGACTAATTTATAGATATTAAAATTTAATTAAGCAATAATTTAAAGATTTCGCTGTTTTATCCCAAAGGCGTTACTTTGCTGATTCCAAAATGCCCGCAAAATCGAAAATCGGTTCACAAATAACGCTATAGGCGCTGTAGCAGAGATGAAACTACTCCGGGAGCAAGTTAGAGAGTGAATAGGGAATATGGAAGAGCTGTGATAGCTGATTGCTATATTCTATCCCCACTTCTAAAAGGAAAATAGGGGTAAGGATAAATAAGAAATATTGGCACTAATTGGGAGCTCCGTCTGACTAGTTTAAGCGGGAAAGAAGCAAAATTGACAAATGTTGGTTTCATTATTTTGGAATTAAATTTCAAACGTTTGTTTATATAAATCTAGGGGCCTGATAAAGTAAGTGAAATAAAATTTAAAATAATCCAATATCGTGTATAGTTAAAAAAATTATTCTCCCCTATTTTCCTTTTAGAAGTGGGGATAGAATAGCAATCAGCTCTCACAGTTCTTCCATATTCCCTATTTACTCTCTAACTTGCTCCCGGACACAGAATTACTAGACGGAGTGAATAGAGAATTCTAGGGAAAGCTCCGTCGGAGTGAAAAGAGTTTAATTCCGAACTACCTCGACTCGAACTCGACTCAGGCTAAAATACTACAGTATATGTTACGTAAACTATAGTATTGAAACTCGAGTCGAGTTGGAGGAACGACTGTGAATACATACGACCGCAACTTTATTTGATGTTTCAAAATTGTTGGGGGTACTGGTACATACATACAGGAATAAGGAAGGGGGGGGAGAGAGAGAGAGAGAGTGAGCGTATAGAAATGGAGAGGAGAAATAGAAATAAAGGAAGAAGAGGATACGCGGAGTCAAACACCTTTAGAAACCAGTATAGCATAAACACGCTCTGTTCCAGTCGCTATGGTTACTAGCAACAAACAAAGATTATAGTAACCCTTTCTGTTAACAATTACTACCACATATAAACATAAATTAAGTTTTCTGTAATTATGGATTGGGCTAATGACCTTGAAATCACTTCCAAAAAGGTAATTTCTTCAAAATCCTTTCGATCAAACATGATGCTTCATAAGGCTTGTTTAGATAATCGCACAGAATATGTCAAGATTCTCGTACATATACTCAATATTTGTTAATGTATATGTGTAAAAAGTCATTATTTTTAAACAATTCCGGTCTAATAACTTTTAATTTTTCGAAAAACTTTGACACTTATTTCCGTGATCGTTTAAAAAGGCCTATAAGATATATATATATATATATATAGTAAATAATATTTATTATTTACATTCGTCTTCCATTTGTGTTCGATGTACTGTTGTATTTAATCCTTAGTTAATACCAAGGCTTGGTAGAAGAGCAGCTCAAAATAATATACAAGAAGAATCTAAATCCGACGATGACCTATTGGATAGTCCAGTATCAGTTTCTTCAGGAAAATTAAATGTTATTCAAAATCCACCTGTAGTACCGCCACGCGCACGAAAAACTGGATGGGGCGACGAACTTAAAAGCGGCAGGTAAAAATATATAAATTTGTTGACAAATCTTAACTATGATTTAAGTACATTTGTTTTGTTTGTAATAATCGTCGATATAATGTGATATTTCCTTTTCCAGAATAAGGGCAGCATCGAGTGCAATCGAACAGTGAGTATAGAGTATCTCTTAAATAAGAATAAGTCATTGGTATTCACTTAAAGACTTTTTCTTAGGGATCGTTTCCGTACGACAGACAAACAGGAGTATGACAATGGTATTTTTTAAAGACAAAAATATTTATTTAAAAAATATTTTTATATCATTCTGTGTCTTATGTACTAGATATTACCGTAATACCCGACTTGGATGAAATACAAGAAGATAATTTATCCGTCGACATCAGTAATGCACCTGCGTAAGATTTGCGATTATACAAGTTATTTTTTAAAAATAAATTTGCAAATATTGAACGACTTTTCATAATTTTTAGATTAAGCGCAAATAGGGTCACTGCTTATAAAGAAGTGGATACAGATTTAGTCAAAAATGCAGCATTTGCATCACTGGAGGGACTCAGCCTTTCCTTACTTACTGAAAAACTATATCCAGAAAGTCTGATCAAAGAGCCCGATGAAGTATGGAATTGGAACATTCTTTTTACTCAAGTATCTTCTGATATAAATAGTGAAACGCAGAAAAGAGTGGATAGTAACATTATAAGCATACGATTGTAATATTTAAAAAATAAATACATATCTCGAAATAAAATGTAGTCTTTATTCTCTTTCTTTCTTGCAATTTTACTCAATACGTATAATGATAATCAAGGTCAAGCTTTCAATCGAAAAATAAACAGAATTAGAGTTCCGTTTTCATAAACTTTTAATATAATATACCTATTAGTGACTGTAGTAAGCAGCTGAAAAGTATCCGAATTTCCGCGAGTCTTAGATTATATCATTAAGATTTCTGTAAATTAGCTTAAAAATAAATAAACGAAAGGTAGAGAAGAATGGTCGATGCGCTGAGGCAGTTTATTAAAAAAACATGGCAGACTGCGGTCTGCAGTGCCTGTATATGGAAGTGACAAATTACCTCGTCTGACCTATTCGATTGCCCCCCAATTTGGAAATCGCGGTAGTTCGAGGAGCGACGTGAAGACTCGACCGTGCAGGCGTGCAAATCCGAGGTGCCACGAAGAGCATCCACGAAGATGCACGCGCAATCGGGAGCCGAACACAAGCTACTTGAAGCGACCACGTGACAACACCCACTGAGCAGATCTGCCAATCTCTACTGTATAGCGATCAATGTTCAGCTGTGCCATCACTAGCACACACTTCCAAAAAGATATTCCTTGTTGCTGTATATATACAAAACGGTACGACCTGCACCACTTGCGAGAACTTTGGTTCCTCTAACAGACATCTTGTGACAGCTTTAATAACTATAGGAAAGCAGCAGCTCGCTCCCTCTGCAATGAAACTCCAGTTTTAAAAATATGGCGCCTTAAAATATAAGCAATTATTAACATTATGCGTGTAAATTATTTATTAATAATGAAGAAACAATTGAAATGCGTTTCTCACTGTATAACCTGTGCACGTATAAAACCTCACCTTCAAATTCAGCATTTAACACGTGCTTTTATTTTATATTACATTTTATATTTACAACATTATTTGATAAATGTATGAAAAATTACTTTTATTTTGTCAGTTAATATTATATAAACTTCAATTATAATGAATATAAGATTAGAAGAAACAGTCGACATGGAAAATAATACAGCGTTTTTAACCTCTAATTGTCATAAATTAGATAATTGTATTCCTTGTCCAGAAAGTCGAGATAGAAAACCCGGAAATCCGGGCAGCTTTGAAGATCTACATAAGAAGGTAAAGGACATCTACCCAGTAAATTTTGAAGGTGCAAAATTAATGATGAAAAAAGTCCTGAGCAATCATTTTAATGTAACTCACAACATTACTTTGAGCTCTGTTACACCTTCTGGATATAAATTTGGAGCGAGTTATATCGGCAACAAGGCAGTTGGATTAAACGAAAAATATCCTGTAATTAAGGGTGACATGACACCTAACGGATATCTGTCTGCTAACTTGATGCACACACTTGGATGCAGACTAAGAGTCAAATTGTCGACTCAAATTGCGAAAGACGCCTGCAAAGCATTTAGCACGACAATGGAATATCGATCGGATGATTTTACAGCTGGTATCACTCTTGCCGATCCAAATATCATTGAACAGCACGGAACTTTGGTATTACATTATTTACAATCGATCACATCTAGAATAGCACTCGGTGCTGAAATCGCATGCATACGAGGCTCACAAATACCGGGAGGCCAGCAAACGCTCATGTGCGGCGCGCTCAGATATAACACAGGTCCATCCACATTATCAGCGACCCTAGGACAAGCTGGTCTACATGTTTGCTACTATCGAAAGGAGAGCCGTCAATTACAGCTAGGTGTCGAACTGAACACAGATATGCGAACTCACGAATCTACTGGTACAATAGTTTACCAGTTAGATCTTCCGCAAGCGGATCTCGTGTTTCGTGGAATTATTAATTCAAAAACTACGATAGGAGGTGAATTTGAAAAAAAATTGTATCCTCTACCAGACTCGTCTTTGGTCATTAGTGGACTTTTAAATCGAGCTAAACAACAATTTAAAGTGGGCATTGGTCTTAATATTGGATAAAATTTTTCTTACAATACATAGCTTGTATTCACTTGTAAGAAGTTTTTTATGAAATATATTTATAGAAAAAAGAAACAATCTCTGACAAGCTATAATGATTTTTATGCTCAATTAATTATAAATCAGACTCTGTTTATATGTATTGTATTTTTTACATTGAACTGTGTATTTGTACTTCATTTTAAAGCACGGAAAAAGTTAGTAATAAATATTTTTCCTCTTCAATAGAAAATATTTCGATTTTACTGAAAAGAAATATTTAAAAAATTCTTATTTAAATCTTTCTAACAGTCATTTACAACGTACTGAATATAATATACAGAGATAAATAACATAGAAAAACTTTCAACTGTTCTTGCAAGATAAATTCTCATTGGAATCATACAATTTACATTCAATTTTATTTTCCTAAATTGTTTTTTAATTGCTTTATAATTTTATCACTCATCTTCATTAGCTATTCTTTCGTCTAGTTCGTCTTGCTCCAAGTGAAAACCAGTTCCTTTTGATTTATCGAAATTCACTTCAAGTTTTTCACTAATAAGTCCATTTTCATCTGCGTATTCTAGAATATCACAGATTAAAGGTGATTCAACTCCTAGAATATATTCACATGTTTTTGGCTCGAGCAGAAATAGAGAAACACTTGATGGACTTGTTGCGTGATTTTCAACGCACTTTAATTTAACCTATAGTAATAAAAAGTTTGATAAGTAAATAAAAAAAATAACATAGGCTTCAAGTACAGCGCAGCTCCATACTTCGGTTTGGCGAAGTTTCCCAGTTTTGTCGCACTCACTCCCGTCACTGTAGAAGTGTGTTAAATACTTCCTTACTTCTGGCGGCTTAGGTTTTTTGTGCGGGTGAGCAGTAATCCAATCTAAATGCTTTTTCTTATCAAAATTACCTAAATTTACTATCGTTTTAGTTCCATCCCGCTCAAGATGATATTGATTGACGGATCGTCCATAACAGAATTCGTACTTCCACCAGCCATTACCCTAAAAAATTATACAAATTTATCAGTTGTATTTTAAATATATGATTAGAATAATGTATAAAATGATTTGGATGTTTACCCCATGTAAGCAATTTTTACCACTGAGCAAGTTTTGAACAGGGCTAACTTCTGCAGGACTCACACTTTTGTCAGTTAATGTATTCAATGGATCCTCAATATTGTGGTGTTTGTCCATAATATCAACTGGATGTATTTCAACTGTGACACGTGATTCCCCCTCCTGACAAATTTATTATAATTAATTGATGATTATTGATTAACTTAATTATTTTAATTGACATGTCATTAATTGATGAAACTAACTTTATGCAAATACATCAATTAATTATTGCTATAATTTACCAAACATAAATAATAAACAGTGCTCTTATACACATACATTAAAACAAACCCAAAGTAAACAAGATGATATTTAACATTTCAAAATAGAGTATCTCTTTTAGAAAAAAATAGGTAAGTGTGAGCTGGGTGTATGTAGATGAGAAAGGGACAGAATGAATGAATGCTATAGGTCTTGTGTTACTTATCAAGTGGCAGCACTAAACCATGATCAATGTTTTAAAGATACTATAAATTCTGACCTGGCCCTTCTTATCTACATCATGAAAGAGCGCATTGACTTTCTGCATCATGATGTACTCCTGTGCAACAAACAATATAGTAATTTAAAAAATAAATACAGTGGCGCAAACAGAACAAAATATACAATTTGGGTGCTTAACTTAAAAAATACCAATACAATGATACTTTGGAAATATGAACAAAACACATGCTATATTACTTCCGTAATAAATTTATCTATATATATAAAATAATTCACATAATTAGCGCATATCCTAAAATATGCTGCATATATTACCGTTACTTTTTGGTGCTGAAGCTTCAAGCTTTCTTTTTCCATTGCAACAAGGGCTCTAGGTTTTTTAGGGGTATTACCTAATGGTCTACAGTTTATTGTATTTTCTCCTGTGTCTGGTAATTTATAGTCAGGATGACTACAGAGCAGCGGTGAAAAAACAATTGCCTCATATTCACAACTAGAAATTTCTTTCAATGAATAGATCTCGTGTTTACCATAAAGGTAACATACATAAAGAATTTTTGTCATTCTTGGCTTATTGTTTAAATCACACAATGTACCACCAGCCATTTCAATTTCAACGTAAGGCATATTTATACCATCAATTTTTTTTACGGGCACTTCTTGTTTCTTATTAGAGTTTTTTTCTTGCTCTGCATATTCAGCCGCAAGTTTAACCATGGTACTTTTGTCAAAATTACCCAAGTAATATTCTTGTACTTTCACTTTTTTTCCCTCACGATCTTCATGATATTGTCTCACATAACGACCATGGCAAAGCTCATAGGTCCAATAAGACTCTAGCTGTATATGAAAAATAACTGATTAGCATGAAATAATAAAAATTTCTAAGAGTTATGTACCTTGTAAGCACAATGATTTTTTGAAAATAATGGTGCTAAAATTTCAATTGGATTAGGTCCTGTATAAGGCTCACTGTGATATTGCTCTTGTTCTGTTATATCAGGAATAAAACATTGATACTTTTCATTGTTAGCAGTAGTTATTAAATAAGGCTCAATTTTTGGTGATTGTTCCTAAACAAAAGAAACAGTTTATAGTAAGTACAAACATTGAATTCTGTTTTACATTACACTTTAAATTCAGTTATTTATCAATTTTATCCAAAGTAATAATAGTTAAATTATACATACTAGTAGCTCATTACTGTTTTTACCAGGCCAATTAATTTTAAAAAGCACAGTGTCATCAAAACTCCTTATGTCATGTCCATGTACCACCCTTGCTAAAATGTGTAATATCACCAAAGACCTCCACATTTTGACAAGTTTTAACTATTTAATCATATTTTTACAAATAATTTTAATTTATAGAGTAATTTCAGTAGCTTGTAAGCATAAATATTTTCAGCACACGCCTTTTAAATCTTACATATGTTGAGAAAAGTATCACATACAATTTATTTATGACTTCTAAGTGTTCTTAAAAAAATTCATCAAATTTCTGCTCTTCTAATTTAATCATAAAAATCGTGTGCACAGAAAAGGTATAAAAATTAGCTTATCCAAAATTGAGATAAACCTTTTTTTATGATAAAAATAATATCAGTTTCTTTCTTCATAAATACAACACCAGGTCTGGTAGTAGATTTATCTCTAAGCCACGACTAACACACCACGGCACCACGTATGTAATATGTACAATCAAAAATTGGAGCAAGTCCAGCAATAAGACTCAACACACACATACACACACACACTGATATAGTTTTGATCAAATCCTTCAAAAAGTAAAAATATGCAAAAGTTCTTTTAAATACAAAATATGGTACATTATCACTGCATATAAAATATGTATAGGATTTCTAAAGACAATCAGCTGTATGGAAGTTGGTTGCAGAGAAAAAACTTTGACAACATTTTGTCCGAAATTAATTAAGAGACAAAACACCGTAAAACCGGTAAAACAGGATAAAAGCAAACCATAGTATAAATAAACACAAGAGAGGAAATGGATAAAACCATGAAGGTATGTTTTCATGATTGTCATGCTCTTTGCTTCATCGCTTGCGGTAATCTACATACTAAACTTGCGGCCGTACTCATAGACGTGACTCCAGCTAGACTCGAACTCGACTCGAATAGAGTTAACTCGAGTTTGGGTGAGGGAAGTTTCTCGAGCTGAGCTCGAGTCAAGCATCGATTGGCTCTATAGTACCCTAACTTATCGACAAGTGTAGCAAAATTTAGCCATCTTACCTGTCTTGCTGTTCTTACCATAAATATTTTGACAGATGTAGGTTATGTTAAAATATGTCAAATAGTAGGATAAATAGAAGAAAATTAATGAATTTTAGATAAGTATAACTTTTTTAAATTATTTAAATAAAATAGGATATGATTCTTCCTGGTACCTCTTTTTATTTTGCAGATGGATGGATTTCATTTACCTAGCTAAAAATAAAGAATTATGGAACATTATTTCTATATAAAAGATTTGGAAAAAAATTATAACTTTGGCATAATTTTGCTTGAGGTATAGTTTCTCTATTTCAAATTTTGAAATAACATTTGCTAAGTTTCCAGTCAAAGACAAATAGTGAAATACCTCTGAAATAGAAGCAATGGCTTGTGGTCATTTTGTTTCCATACATTTAAACAAAAATAACGTTTTTCTTTGAAATAGAGGATCCATTTTTAACTGACTAATACAACTCTTTATCTGATTTGATCTGACGTATAGTTGTTAGAAGCTTGTATAACGGAAAGTGAGGGTATAACAAGTAATAGCAGCTGCTTTTCGTCTTCTGATGAGGATGAACAGCTAAGGGTTGCACCAACAAAAATATATCTACGTGATACCAATAATCCATTAGAAGAGTTGTCGGATAGAAGTTTTAAGCTTCGGTATAGATTCAGTAAAACATTTGTAAAAGATTTTTTACTTCCTATAATTACTGATAATTTAATGGAAAATGTGAATCGAAGAGGCCTTCCAGTTTCTGCATTGGAAAAGTTATTGATAGCTTTACGATTTTATGGAAGCAATTGTTTTCAAGTATGTGCTTCATATAATTTTTTTAATAATCAGAATTAAAAAATTAACACGAAATTATATCTAAAATTCACAGAATATCAGTGGAGATTTAAGAGGTATTTCTCAGCAAAGTGTCAGTAGGATTGTTAAAGAGATTTCAAGGTGTTTTGCTGCACAACTCCCAAATTTTATATTTTTACCAAAAACAGCTGAAGAATGTGCACACATTAAACAGAAGTTTCATCAAATAGCTGACTTCCCTAATGTTATTGGAGCCATAGACTGCACCCACATATTAATAAATAATCCTGGTGGAAATTATGGTGAAACCTTTCGTAATCGCAAAGGATTGTTTTCTCTAAACGTTCAAGTAAATTTTGGTTTATTTTTATATAATTGTAAGTTTATTGTTTTTGAAAAATGTTAGGTTTTGATTTGCATGTAGGTAATTGGAGGTCCAGACCTACAAATACAGGATATTGTTGTAAGACATCCTGGTTCAGCACATGATTCGCTAATTTTTCACCGAAGTTCTGTTCGTGCACGTTTCGAACAAAATAATGAATTGAATGGATTACTATTGGGGGATAGTGCCTACCCAGCTAAAAAGTACTTATTAACACCAGTACTAAATCCTACCAGTGATTCTGAAATAAAATACAATCAGGCACACATAAAAACACGAAATGTTGTTGAGAGGTTGTTTGGTGTTATGAAAAGAAAATTTCCATGTTTAAAAAGTGGTTTAAGAACGAAACTGACAACTTCATGTGCAGTTATTGTGGCTACTGCAGTTTTATATAATATAAGTGTGAAGTATAATGAAAACGAAATTGATGATGATGAAACTATTGAAGATTTATCACAAGATGAAAATCTCCTAAGTGAAAGTGAATACGAAGATGATGATGAAGGAGAAATAACAGAAGAAAATGGTATTGTCTTTCGTAGTCAATTTATAGCTGAACATTTTATTTAAAATTGTAAGTAAATGTTAAAAATGTAATTATTGCTCCAATTTATTTATATAGTTCAATAAAATTTAATAATTATAAACGGATTCCATATATCAACTCATTTTATTAGACTTTATAACTCTTAAGAAAACAAAGATATTAACCTCAATGTATATTCTTCTACAGAGAATTTATAAAAATAAACATTGTTTTATATAAGATAACATCCAATTTTAAGAACAAGTATAAACTGTAAATAAAAATAAAAATTATATATTCTTATTAATAAATTCAGAACATTATTAAATATATAGTCTATTTTGTGAGTACAATTAAAATAACATAATAATCGCTTTTAATCAATAATATTCTCATTTTTAATAATATTTGGAATATGACGTTTTTGTTATGTATTTTTTTCATTAAACATCATACTTTTCACATTTCTTTTGAAGTTCATCCTCTTGTTTTAACAATTTTAAAATCATAAGTTTTGATTCAGTTTCAGCTGTCTTTAATTTCATTTTATGCACTTCTCTTTGGTAAACAATAGATTCCGCTGCTTTAAACGTTCTTAATATTAGCTCACTATTTTTTATTTTTTCGACCTTAAAATTTGGTAAATATTCTTTAATGACTGTAATTGCTAAGTCGTAATTATTTTCTTTATTGCTGCACTCTTCCTCTACTAATAAGCAATCTGAATTTCTGGATCTACTAAAATGAATGTTTCTGTTTTCATTAAAATTAAAGAGATTTATGATATATTTATTTCCTTTACCTTATACTGCTATCATTTTTATAATCATCTGTAGATTCAGTAAATTTTGTTACCCTTTCAGGATGAATTTTGTCTGTAAAAATCAATTAAACAGTTGTCAGCATAAAAAACCAAAAACTAAGCGTCACTCTTTAAAATTGTATAACTCACGAAGTGATAGGTGATCAACGGAAGTTTTATTAAGTGAAGACTTAATTTGATTTGCAGATGTGTTTGCATTACTTTCCCAAAGGGACCTTTCGGTTGCTAATAAAGAGGAAGAATAAACACTCTCAGCACCATCAAATATTTTTGTCCTACAAATTATAAATGTTTTATTGTTATGTACGTTATTTCTTGAAAATAGATAATTTAACCTTTCCACTGAATCATTCACAGATTTCAGAAATGGAATAGGAGATTCCTCCTTCAAATCACGATTGTAGGAGATATCACCGTTAAAGTTAATATTTTGGTTTTTATCTAGATCATATAAATTATCCATTTTTGTGTCCCTCTTAGTATACTTTAATATTGGATAATCAGGGAAGCTATTACTGTTCTCATCATTATAATAATTTTTTCCTATTATACTACTAGGTGAAAAATGGTCTGAAATAATGAAAATCAGTTTGTTGAAACTTTCTAAAATCTCTACATATATATGTGTACAATTCCCGAACTCACGATTTATGTCATCAGTAGGAAGTTTTTTAAATGAATTTCTCAACTCCATATCATTCCCAGAAATATTAGCATAATTTTTCGAAAGGGGGCTTTTAGTTGCTAATAAACAGGAACTATGAACATTCTCAGCACCATCAGGTTTCTTTGTCCTGTATAATTAATAAATTTTTTATTGGTATGTACATCATTTGCTGGAAATTAGAAACTTTACATTTTTACTAGCCTCTTAAAAGATTGCAGAAATTGGACAGGAGTCTGCTTTATTAACTCATGAGTGTTGGACTTGTCACTGTAAATGCTGATGGTTGGGTTTTTATCTAGATCGTATAAAGGATCCATCGTTTTGTGTCTTTTATTATACTTTGGTATTGCATGATTGGAAAACTCATTGTTGCTCTCATCACTGTCATTAACGTAATAAATACCTTTTATTTTACTTCCAGATGGAATCTTATCTAAAATTTTGGAAAAAACTTATTGCAAAATTCCAGAATCTAAACAGTAATACCCGTTACTTCATAAAAGTCAATCAAAGCTCACGTGTTCTTTCATAAACAGAAGTGCTGTCAAAAGTATTTATTTCTACATCATTGTACGAACAGATTGCATCTACTTTTTCTAGTAGTGGGTCTTCCACAGATAACAAAGGGGAACCACCCCCAGTCAAAAGTCGATGAGCCTTTTGATCACTATGATGCCTTCTCGTTCTATTAAGAAAGTTTCTTAGTAAATAAAATAAATTACGTCATATACAGTACATCCCTGGATAACTGAAGTAGTACCCAGTAGTATAATTTGTCATTTTTATATCATTATGATCAGAAATATAGTTTTTTTGATATCGTGCTGTGAGATTAATTTTACTTCTAAGAATTTTTGTGAAAATCAAACACAATTTCTTGGTTAATTTATATATTTTAGAGTCCTCACCTAACAAAGGACGAACTTATATTCTTTACCTTTGAATTAGATTTTTCCAGCATTTCTTTAGTTGTATGGGAGTTTTCTCATCTAGACCATGAGCATTATAGATTTTACAGATCTTATTCCAGGCTTCTTCTTTTTTTTTTATATTGATTCCATTAGTGGCTTTATTTTCCAATATAGATTTATGTTGCTCTACTAAACTGCATAGTATTTCCTTTTCATGGTCTGAAAATATTGTTCTACCCATTTTAAAATTTCAAATCCTAAAATTTATAACAAAATCATATTTATAATTAGGAAATTAATAAATTTTATAAAGATTGTTAACAGAGTAATTTGATTCAAATATTTTGATTAATTTAGATAAACCTACAATAAATCAGTCAATAAAACTCTAATTTCTCTGATCTACGTGAGATGGTTCCTCATCTCACTGTTTACATGCAACTTATTATTCACGTGTATCTTCTGTAAACGGAATTATTTTTCTTTTGATATCAGTTTTTAAATAAGATTAAATAATGTAACACTTTTTAATACTCACATACATAAAATTTATTGTAATAATCATCAGTTGCAGGAAAATAGTAGAAATAGTATGTTTTATATCTCGTATAGGGGAAGAATGTATATTTCTTTAACACATTATTTGAACAATTTTCGACTCCTGACGAAATCCATATGAAATGTGACAAATAGTCTATCTTATTTTTCAAATTTCAATACAAGTAATAAGACTATGCCCAAAGCAATATGTATGTCTAGTAAAGCAGCTCCACCAATATCTCACTACTACTGCCCTCTATTGAGTTAATTTCAAATTATATCCATAAAACTCTTTTCGAGACAAGTTCGAGCCGAATCTGGGTCGAGTCGGCTCCAATTTTACGAGTCGGACTCGAGTCGAGCCCGAGTCACGTCTCTGAGTACCAGGGTTGAAATCATCAAAGATCTTTGGTATTCAAAAGATCAAAATTTAGTTATTTTCACGCTATTTACGAAGCCTAAAGAGAATCCTCATTGATTTATTCCCGTACTGCGATTGTCTGCGATACGTTCGAAAATACCACACCCGGTTGAAGGGGACCTCGTTGTGCTTTTCATACGCAAGTTGCAAACTAACGAAGTTTCCCCGGCCCCGAATACTCCTGCCTCCTACCCTGGTACTCAGAGACATGACTCGAGCTCGACTCGAGTCGGACTCGAAAAATTGGAGCCGACTCGAGCCAGATTCGACTCGAACTTCCAGTTCCAACAGTTCCAAAGGGCCGTATCCGTTACTCATAGACGTGACTCGAACTCGAGTCGAGTTTTTATACTATAGTTTACGTTACATATACTATATATTTTTGCCTGAGTCGAGTTCGAGTCGAGCTCGAGTCACGTCTCTGAGGGTGAGATTCACCAAGTCCGGCTTGGGGCTAGCCGGGCTAAACTCATACATGCAGTTCATGTAACGGTAACTGTACTACTTTAGTCCGAAAGTATACCATATTAGCCCGGCTAGCCTTCAAGACGGACTTGGTGAATCTCACCCTGAGTACATACATACTACCAGAGATGAAACGGGAGATTGCTCATGCGAGGTCCCGAGGCAATCCCTACCGGTAGGCGGCGCTGGTGTTGGCAAACGCGTGTCTCAGGTCCATCTAACCCCTAACGCCATCTATCGGAAGAGACCACGAAGCACGAGCGTTAAGCTTAGAATAGGGGTAAAACATATATGCATTGTTGCCAGAAAGCGGAATAAAGAGAGAGCGGAGATATTTTCTCGGACCTCTCTGTCTTTCTCACTGTTAGCTTCTAGCAGAAGAGTCGATGCAAAATCTTTCCGTTTCGCTTTGCCGAAAATCTACCAATATTCGATGTCATTTACATTTGCAGGCCAATGCCTTTATACATGATTTTTTCAGCATATTTATTAATCAGCATTGACTTATTTAAATCAATAATAAATTAAGGAAATGCGTATTTGATATATAATAATTATTTTAACTATAATTTCATCGTTATATTTCGCTTCTTTCCGTAAAATCTGAATTTCTTTAGTTTATTATTGATTATTGTAAGTCAATGGCCATTAAAAAAAAAAAGAAAAGTACCGTTCAGGAATCGAACCCGGACCCACAAATCGCCACGCGATTACCTTACCGCCTAGACCACAAGGCTTCTTCAGTGCATTGTAAACAGATAGTCTTTTTAAGGGCTTGAAATCTTCTTTTAAACCATATAAATAAACGAGCAACCGACAGCTTTATTCATTATTATTCTGTCATAATGGTACACAAATTAAGGAATAATTATATTTTGAATAGTTTTCAAAAGCTTTTCCAATAGCCAAGAACGAAGATAAATAATCAATTAACGCTCGCAGTTTCCGTTCTTGGTTATTGGAAAAGCTTTTGAAAATCTACATTATATAATTATTCTTTAATTTGTGTACCATTATGATAGAATAATAATGAATAAAGATGTCGGTTCTTCGTTTATTTATATGGTTCAATAGAAGATTTCAAGCCCTTAAAAAGACTATCTGTTTACGATGCACTGAAGAAGCCTCGTGGTCTAAGCGGTAAGGTAATCGCGTGGCGATTCGTGGGTCCGGGTTCGATTCCTGATCGGTACTTTTCTTTTTTTTTTAAGATTAAATTTTTTTAAATTGCCATTGACTTACAATAATCAATAATAAACTAAAGAAATGCAGATTTTACGGAAATAAGCGAAATATAACGATGAAATTATAGTTAAAATAATTATTATATATCAAATACGCATTTCCTTAATTTATTATTGATTTAAATAAGTCAATGCTGATAAATAAATATGCTGAAAAAATCATGTATAAAGGCATTGGCCTGCAAATATAAATGACATCGAATATTGGTAGATTTTCGGCAAAGCGAAACGGAAAGATTTTGCCTCGACTCTTCTGCTAGAAGCTAACAGCGAGAAAGACAGAGAGGTCCGAGAAAATATCTCCGCTCTCTCTTTATTCCGCTTTCTGGCAACAATGCATATATGTTTTACCAGAGATGAAACGGGAGATTGCTCATGCGAGGTCCCGAGGCAATCCCTACCGGTAGGCGGCGCTGGTGTTGGCAAACGCGTGTCTCAGGTCCATCTAACCCCTAACGCCATCTATCGGAAGAGACCACGAAGCACGAGCGTTAAGCTTAGAATAGGGTAAAACATATATGCATTGTTGCCAGAAAGCGGAATAAAGAGAGAGCGGAGATATTTTCTCGGACCTCTCTGTCTTTCTCGCTGTTAGCTTCTAGCAGAAGAGTCGAGGCAAAATCTTTCCGTTTCGCTTTGTCGAAAATCTACCAATATTCGATGTCATTTATATTTGCAGGCCAATGCCTTTATACATGATTTTTTCAGCATATTTATTTATCAGCATTGACTTATTTAAATCAATAATAAATTAAGGAAATGCGTATTTGATATATAATAATTATTTTAACTATAATTTCATCGTTATATTTCGCTTATTTCCGTAAAATCTGCATTTCTTTAATTTATTATTGATTATTGTAAGTCAATGGCAATTAAAAAAAATTTAATCTTAAAAAAAAAAGAAAAGTAGCGATCAGGAATCGAACCCGGACCCACGAATCGCCACGCGATTACCTTACCGCCTAGACCACGAGGCTTCTTCAGTGCACCGTAAACAGATAGTCTTTTTAAGGGCTTGAAATCTTCTATTGAAACATATAAATAAACGAAGAACCGACATCTTTATTCATTATTATTCTATGATAATGGTACACAAATTAAAGAATAATTATATAATGTAGATTTTCAAAAGCTTTTCCAATAACCAAGAACGGAAACTGCGAGCGTTGATTATTTATCTTCGTTCTTGGCTATTGGAAAAGCTTTTGAAAACTATTCAAAATATAATTATTCCTTAATTTGTGTACCATTATGACAGGATAATAATGAATAAAGCTGTCGGTTGCTCGTTTATTTATATGGTTTAAAAGAAGATTTCAAGCCCTTAAAAAGACTATCTGTTTACGATGCACTGAAGAAGCCTCGTGGTCTAGGCGGTAAGGTAATCGCGTGGCGATTTGTGGGTCCGGGTTCGATTCCTGAACGGTACTTTTCTTTTTTTTTTTAAGATTAAATTTTTTTTAATGGCCATTGACTTACAATAATCAATAATAAATTAAAGAAATGCAGATTTTACGGAAATAAGCGAAATATAACGATGAAATTATAGTT
Organism: Prorops nasuta; assembly: GCF_024137725.1. Lineage (NCBI taxonomy): Eukaryota > Metazoa > Arthropoda > Insecta > Hymenoptera > Bethylidae > Prorops > Prorops nasuta. The sequence continues at coordinate 6,244,155 of NW_027116810.1, forward strand.
AAAATAATTATTATATATCAAATACGCATTTCCTTAATTTATTATTGATTTAAATAAGTCAATGCTGATAAATAAATATGCTGAAAAAATCATGTATAAAGGCATTGGCCTGCAAATATAAATGACATCGATTATTGGTAGATTTTCGGCAAAGCGAAACGGAAAGATTTTGCCTCGACTCTTCTGCTAGAAGCTAACAGCGAGAAAGACAGAGAGGTCCGAGAAAATATCTCCGCTCTCTCTTTATTCCGCTTTCTGGCAACAATGCATATATGTTTTACCCTATTCTAAGCTTAACGCTCGTGCTTCGTGGTCTCTTCCGATAGATGGCGTTAGGGGTTAGATGGACCATGGACCTGAGACACGCGTTTGCCAACACCAGCGCCGCCTACCGGTAGGGATTGCCTCGGGACCTCGCATGAGCAATCTCCCGTTTCATCTCTGGTTTTACCCTATTCTAAGCTTAACGCTCGTGCTTCGTGGTCTCTTCCGATAGATGGCGTTAGGGGTTAGATGGACCTGAGACACGCGTTTGCCAACACCAGCGCCGCCTACCGGTAGGGATTGCCTCGGGACCTCGCATGAGCAATCTCCCGTTTCATCTCTGATACTACCAGTGAAAGTTCCATTCCAAGTTCCAACTGTTACTGTTCTGACTATAGTTCCGTTGTTTGGGTCGTCTCTTGGTTGGCGCTTCTCTCGTTCCGACTCCAATTTCGTTACATACATACTACACTATAAAGTGTTATATATATGTAGTATACTGTATCTGTATACTACAAATAGTAGAGCTTATGAAGCCGTGTATTTGGCTGAGGAGTGAGCAAGCAAGCACCTTGCACACTTTTACACTTGAACGCTCTAACCACTTCCCCAGTGCTTCCCTCTCAACAACTTCCAACTCTCAATTCTCATCAGTCTCAAATGAAGTTCTCTCATTTGTACGGTTGTTTTTGTTGAGTTTTTAGTATCCAATCGACGAAGGTGGTTTACTGTACAAGAACAAATTTTCATACAATCTTTGTGTCAAATTCCAACAGACAACAATATTTTGGGAAAACTCTGTACCAAATATTCCTGTTCGAAGGATAATATTCGATCGATGGATATAGGGTTTACAGTTGTTTTTTGTTGCCAATTATTCTTATTTTTGGAAAACACGTGCGAAGGCTAGGATCTCTTCAATTTTATTGCGTATCAGCATAGTAAGTATTTTGAAAGAATATATTTATATAACGTGTAAGAGATGCAGAAAATATCGGTTTTATTAATAGAATGAACGTGAGTTCTTTGGCCCTCTTGCGCCATGAAAAATGCGCAACAGGCGGGGTAAGAGTGTAGACACGTCCGCACAGGAAGTAGTTTGGTATTAGTAGCTTTATAGTTGTGTTGTGTGAAAATAAGGTTCTGCTGTCCTACATTTATGCGACTATTTCTCTAAAAAATTACATGTAATTACGTCTTTGTTAAATTGGGGTCCAAACTTATATGGTTTTAATAAGTATACCAACAATAATGTCGGAGATAAATGATGCACTATACGCGCCGCATAATTGTGTAAACTTGTTTATCTTCTTTGTTAATTAGTTATAGAGTCACTATTGCAAATAAATTATGATATCGAAAAACTATATATATACTTTACATTGTATTCAGAAGTGACTTTATTAAACGGATTTTACTTTTAAAGCTAAACTGTGTATGTTGCAACAAAATTTCGATATTATTTTTCGTGAATATACGTCACTTTTTTTTCTAAGGCGATAATAGGTAAAGACCGATAATAAAGTTCAAAGAATATATTTTTTAGCATTTAAACAGCCCCATAAGCATATTTACAATTTGTTCTCCTTTAGCTATCTGTTTTTTTCCTAATTACGCTTTACTTGTTTTCTTAATGAGTGTTCTGACGCGCGAATGAACTGACAAAAATAACTATACAAGAATATTATTTTTCTCTATTCGAACTTTTTGTTATAACTGTACTGCTCATACACCGATGAACTAGTACAATACGATATTTAAAATAAGCAGTGTGCTTGTGCGTTTTTGCGTGCCAAATGAAAATTATACGAAAATTTCTTTTATTGTCATCATCTTATGTTTTTTAGCTCGTTGTTTATTCGTATAACTGTTGTATTATAATTTATCTTTATTACATTAATATTTGAGAACAATAATAATTTTTAATATTTTTTGTATAAATAATTAAAGTAACTGTCCTTATCAGAGTCAACAAAAGTTTTGCTATTATAAATTGCCACGTTTCATAACGTTGAGGTGATAATTTACGGTGGAGTAATAATCGAAATATTCTCCAAATATGTTGAGAAGCGGTATTTTTGTAGAGGTGGCTGAAATCGTAAATAGGAGAAACGGAATGCGCTTAATTCCATGTGTTTCGTAAGGAACGTCATTTCGGTAAGGCATTTTGTTGTTTGAATGCACTCGTCTGAATAATAATATTTGTAATTTGTTGTGTGTCGACAAATTTACATGTTCGTATAGGTATAGTTGTTATCTTATAACCCTCTCCCCCTCTCTCATACACATACATACATATTGGTGTATCGCGTAAAATGATAGCAATTTTTGCATAATAGGCTTTGCTTAGCTAGAAACGATTGCAAAAAATAACGTAAAAACAAGAATAAGCAAAGTTCAATGTAGTATATGCTGTACGGTCAATTATACCCTTAAATCAATTTGATTATCTCATCGGCATTAAATCATTTTTAAGACTGTTTCGTTCATAAAAAATAAAAATTTCTTACACTATTGAGCTATTTAATTAATTTTTGTGAGTCCAAGATCATTGAGGTATTAAAAATTCTTAACTTTTTAAAGGAATTCGACGAAGGATTTATTGCTATTTAAATAAAGAGATTTAGCAGTGGTAAATACAGAAAAAGTGCTGATTTGACGCGATTGTAGCAAGAAGGACCAATATTTATTCTCGTTGTATAACTAAATCATCACGTGGCTTTCCGTTAATAATACATTTTGCATGAGCTTCTTTATTACTACTATATAAATTTCCGTTTTCCAAGAAAATCTTGGGTAGAAATCGCTACCAATGCTCAATATTGATTCGGATTATTATGGTTGCAAATATTTAAATGAAACGGAAATGAGCACGAAATCTGTTTTTTAAATACACACACACACACACACACATGCATTAGAAAAACGAGAAATGACCTCCTAATCAATATTAAGGACGTTCCAGCGGCATAGGCGTATTTATACAAAATAAAGCTACTGCCCCGCCACTGCATTTTCAAACACCATAGTCCATATTGTTGAAATAATTTATGATTATTTTATTTTAGAAGAATAATTATTTCTTATGTTCTGGCATTTTATCATATGGAATAGCGCATGCGCATGCTTATATATAATCCTAACGAGACATTGCTAAATTGCTACACCTGGTGCATTCGAAGCGTTAAAACTTTTAAAAAAGGTCCGCTTGCCCATATCGTAAAAAATGATAAATGTTCCTTATATCTTTATTAATAACATATTTAAATTGCAGCTATAGTTTGGAAAAACTCGTTTCACAATAACAAGAAATGTCGCTCTGAGAGAGGAGTTTTTTCATAAGAAGCAATGCTAAATTTTAAAGAATTTAACTTCGAATATCTCATAAAATCATCCCGCTTGGCTTATTACGACCTTAATAAATTTTATTCAGGAGTCTTAGGAGATATTATTTTTAATGTTTATATAAAAAAAAATTAGGAACATTTGTTTTTATGCTGGAACATCCTTAATTCTTTAATCAAGCTGCTTTTATCCATTTCAAAATTAATTTATGAACCGCTGATGTTTGATTTTGATAAAAGCAACGATGAATTATTGGAACAATTAAAAATTGTGATTATATCTCTTAAAAATTTTAACTATACAATATCTTATCCATAAATTACTTTTTATATTTTTATAAATTTATGTTTACCTTTTATTACCTTTACCCTTATCTAAATGAATAAATATGTGTTTTTATCACTTTTCCTCGTTTAATATTCACTTCCAGGTTGAACTATTTGACCGTGGTCTCAATATGTTTTATTAATGTACTTAAAAGTAAGATGTATAATATGTAATTTCGCGATGGCAAATATATATTCATTTAAATACTATTATATGTTAATCCTCCTGTGTATACTAAAAATTCTTGCAAATTTATAGAGGGTGTACCTATTTAAAATAATCCAAATCATGGATATAAAATCATTGTTATCTTCGTAACTATAAATATTATAGATATCAATTTTTCTATCAGACCTTTCTGAGTGGAAATCAAAAGTAGCTTCAAAGAACTCTATAGAAAAATTGGTATCTCGTAGAGTTATGAAGATAAACAGATTTTTAGTTCACTGTCTGAGCTATTAAAAGAATGGTACGCCCTGTATATTATACTTTGTACTTCTGCACCGTGCTGTTAATAAATTGAAATAAGGACGATCCTTTTGAACAAAAGGATTATTGATTTATTGATGAATAAGAAAAAATTTAATAATCAACCAAACATTCAGTTAAGACTCAAATGCTTTAGAATTTTTTTAAAGTAGGTAAGAAAAGCCATTATGGAGCATACATTAGAACTGAAAATTATTTCCTCTAATATTTGTGTAAAATAATCATTTTTGCACATCATTTATCCCTAATAAATTAACAAAGCATATAATGGTTAAAGATATCTACTCACGAATATTTTTACCAAATTTTGTCATTGTTAAGTATATATTTTTGTATAATTAATTTTCTAGGCTAATCACTTTGGTCCAGAAATGTACGTATGTACAAATATCACATTTGATTAATTTCAACGATTCATTAGCTGTTATCATATATTGAGGAAATATACCTTTTTTATCCTAGATAAATATCTGTAATATATTTAAAAGCCCATTTGTACAAGGTGTTTTAATTAATTCTTCGTAGACTGCGCACACGTAAATATTTATTTATCTTCGAAACTATAAAAGATATCGATTTATTGCGTAATATCTTTTATATCCAAATAGAAAATACTTTTTGAAAGGTCCTATGAAAACAAATTGATATCACTTGTATTTACAAAGATAACTGAATATTTACGTCCCACTCTCAAGAACGAATAAAGTAAAACACCCTGTATAATAACGAGTACCCAACTTTAGCCTTCTTATAAAATCCTTTTTATCACATATGGATAACTTTATTTATTTTAAACTATTTATATACTTATAATTAAACACATATAATTTGAAAAATCCTTGGAGAAATATTCAAAATATGTATTGAATCTTCTTTAAGCTCTATTTGATAATACTATATGTAATCCGAAATTTATATATCTCCATTTATGTAATAGTTTGCGATATCCGTGTGAAATATTTCGAAGGCTCGTACACGGTCTACGGATAGATGTAATCACGGAATTATTTACTAAAATTCTCGGGTCTCTCATCTGTGTAGACGAGCCCCGTTCAAAGTCCAAGGTCAGTAGCAAAGTAACGCGTCCTCCCATCACCCACCAGTCACCAGCTGCAATTCAGTTCTTATCGCCTTCCGTGAGCGGTAGACGGTGCGTATCATCGTTTTACGTGTCGAAACTTACGATTGATTTCCAGAAATCTTTACTACGAATTTGTAAACATCCTGAAAATATTACTCTTTACTTCAAAATAATTATAGAGGTAAAGGATCTCTTCTTATGGATTATATATATTAATTACTTGTTTATGTCTAAATTAAAATCCTTGTCGCAGCAGCTTATTGTGAAGTTGTAATGATTCTCGGATAGCAAATATTTATTAAAAATTTTACTATGACGCGCCTTAGCGATAAAACAGTTTTTAATAAGTGCAATAAACTCTAGTGTTAAAAAGAAACGAATCGAGAATTCATCAGCTTTCTAATCGATGTTCCGTTATACGCGTATAACTCACTGCTGTGATGTAAATTTTCAATGTAATGCTGCCATTAATACTAGTGTAATGACTTATATTGGATATTTGGATTGAAATTAGTATCTTTCAATTTTCACGTAATGTGTATGATTTTTGTCCAGTCTATACTAATCTGATTTAAAATTTAACCATTAGTATATATAATGCAAATTTTTTTATAGTGATTTTCAGATTTTTATTATACACGCCTGTGTGTGTAGTGTCAAAAGAGATTCAATTATTTTAATTTTCGTTTAAAATAGTCATTGTTGTTTAACAAGTAAATTGCGAAAAGTTGGTTTATAGCTTGCATCCTCCAGTGCAGTACAGTGGTACATGCTGATCAGCCAGTTGACCTTACTTTAAGTTGTAATTGTCGCACGCACACGTGTGTGACTGTTTACGTTCTATTGCACAAACAACAGTTCTGAAATAAAAGAAGTTTTTTTGCCGTAAATCAAACTTATGTGAGCAATATATTTTATGATATCTGCTTTGTTTGTTATTGTCAATTTTGTTAACTGCTTTGTTGTACCAACCTATAATTTAATATTATTATCGTATTTAATTCTATACTCATATCTATTTCTTTACAGATTTAGTATAAATAAATCAGGATGGCGGAAGCTCATGCTGCCGTTGCCTTCAGTTTCTCGATCACTCACGAAGGCTGGGATGTCAATTTTGACAGAGAAGTCCTTCACCTGGTTTGGCAATCTGGAGTACGTTCATGGCTGAAAAGGTTCTTTCGATTTCAAGTAAGTTTTCTTAACAATTGTCATCGGATTATAAGAGAAAATTAATAATTACTATACATTTTTTTATTTGAAATTTTAGAACAGTCTGAAAAGCGGTATCTATCCTGCTTCGCTGACGAGCTTATGGATAACTATAGCTATAGTAACTGGAATTCACTTTGCTGGCTACAAAGTACCATATGATCTAGTAGGAAAGGTAGCCCCTTATTTATCTGGGTAAGGAAACAGTGTGATACTACGATTTTATTGCATTATTAATAAAAAGTAATATTTAACTTGAAAGTATAATTTAATAATTTGACAATAGATCTTCCATACCTGCACATTTAGCAGGCTCTATGGTTGTGGGTCTTGTTTTGTGGTTGATAGTGATATACATGCTGAGATATACTTTGAAGCTGCTTCTTATCTACAAGGGATGGATGTATGAAGAAAGAGGTAGAGGAAAAAAAACATCCAGAGCTACTTTTATATGGGCTAAACTCGTAAAGCTTCTCTCAGGATGGAACACACCTATGCTTTACAGCTTTCAAGGCTCATTGCCGAGGCTTCCATTACCAAAAGTAGAGGATACTATGAGCAGGGTTAGAATACATATTTTTAATTGTTTTTTATTAATTATTATTTTCTTTTATAATACATATCCATTGCTTTAAACCAAAATTATACGCTTTATTGTAGTAAAAGAATAAAAATTGATGATATATTTGATATATGTTTGAACAGTATTTACGGAGCGTTCGTTCTCTCCTCGATGATGAAAATTATACTCGAATGGAGAGGCTAGCTAATGAATTCCAGAATGGAATTGGCAAAAAGTTACAACGATACCTAGTTTTGAAATCTTGGTGGTCTACTAATTATGTATCTGACTGGTGGGAAGAATATGTTTATCTACGTGGAAGGTCTCCAATTATGGTAAATTCCAATTTTTATGGAATCGATGCTATAATGATGCATCCAACAAAAGTTCAAGCTTCTCGCGCTGCGAGTGTAATTTATTCATGTCTTCAGTACAGGCGTCTTATCGAACGTCAAGAATTGGAGCCAGTTAGTAAAAATTTTTGTATTGTATTCTTACATTTTTATAATGTTGGTATTTAATAAGTAAACTGTTCTGCAGATTTTAGTGCAAGGACTTATACCACTGTGTTCATGGCAGTATGAAAGAGTATTTAATACTACCAGAGTACCTGGCATTGAAACTGATAAAATAGTTCATTACCAGGATTCAAAGCATATTGTTGTTTATCATAAGGGTAGATACTACAAAGTTCTTATCTATCATAAAAATAGGATTCTACAGCCATGTGAGATAGAGGTGTATGTATAAAATCATTTTTAAAATTGAGCTTATAATATATTTGTTTTTATTTACTGTTACTATTTTATAGACAAATGGAGCAGATATTATCTGATGACTCGATCCCTGCTAGAGGAGAAGAAAAACTGGCTGCATTAACTGCTGGCGAGAGAACACTTTGGGCACAGACGAGACAAAAATATTTTATAAAAGGAGTTAATAGAGCATCATTAGACCTTATTGAAAAATCTGCCTTTGTGGTTGTTCTAGATGATTTTCCATATGAATATGATCCTGTTAGTACATTAATCGATTTTGTTTACAAAAATATACACAAAAAATAATGTATGCAATTGTTATATTTTTATAGGAGCATCCTCAAAAATTAGATAAATATGGCAGAATTTTATTACATGGTAAAGGATATGATCGATGGTTTGATAAGTCCTTTACTTTGTGCATAGGAAATAACGGTCGAGTAAGTAAAATCTAATATAAGTTCTACTGAATATATATAGAGCTAATTTGAATTAAAATTATTTTGAATTCACAGATTGGATTCAATGCAGAACACTCATGGTATGACTTCAATTTATACTTTAATAATTATCTGCAAATGTATTCCAAATATCAATTATTTATTACTTTTAATGCGTTTAATATATATTATTATTTAACAATTTAGCATTTTATGCATATCTAATTAAATTATATATTTTATATTTATTAACATTCTGAAATATTATGAGTAACAATAAGCAATGAGTAGGGCTGATGCTGCAGTGATGTCACATCTATGGGAGCACGTGCTGTTCAGCGATGTCTTGAGCGATGCGTAAGATTTATATAATAAAGCATTTCTTTATCAATGTTCTTCTATTTAATTTGCTTAGCCATGGGTCCTGGAAGCTGTCTATAATTAATTTTTTGCATGGTTAAAACTATTTTATCTTTATTTTGTAGAATTCTATCTTCTTTTTTAAACTTGTTAGGGCTGATGCTCCTGTGATGGGTACTCTTTGGGAACATGTAATTAGTGGTGATTTAGATGATAGGTAATTCATTGTTATCACACCTTTTTGTACATATATTTTAATTTTAACAGTAATATAATTTTTACTAAAAAAACATCAATAACAGCTGCTTCTACTGCTTAATACTTAAAATCTAATAATAACACTATTATCAAACTGCATTTGTTTGCTTAACATGTAGATATGTTTTTAAATTTTCTTTTTACTAGCTAATATAAAAATGTAGTTCTTAGTATCTTATTTCTTACATAGATACAATGAAGAAGGACGTACTATGGGAACCCCAGAATTTACTCCACCAACACCCACGCGACTTCAGTGGGACCTTGGACAAGAAATCAAGGATGCTATTGATAAATCTTATGAGGTGTGCTATTTCTTTAGGATTTATTTCACTAATTTTTAAGATTTATATTTATCAATGTAATTATTTTATATATACATATATTTATATCTATTGCAGGTAGCTGTAAAGTTACTGAATGATGTGGAATTACGTATTTATGTACACGATTCTTATGGAAAAGGATTTATGAAAACTTGTTCAATGTCACCAGATGCTTACATACAAATGGCATTACAGTTAGCCTATTTGCGTGATGCGGGCAAATTTAATTTGACATATGAAGCTTCAATGACTAGATTGTTTAGAGAAGGTAGAACAGAAACAGTTCGTCCCTGTACTATTGAATCTACAGCTTGGGTTAAAGCTATGGAAAATTCCAATTCAACTGTAAGTTTTTAAAAATAATAACTTATATAATTATTGAAATATTCCTTTATATAAATATTAATTTTATTCTCCATATTAGATTGAAGAAAGATATAAGCTCTTACATGCTGCTGCTAAACAGCATCAAAGAGGATATCAAGATGCAATGTGTGGTAAAGGAATAGATAGGCACCTGTTCTGTTTATACGTCGTTTCAAAATATTTGGAAGTGGATTCTCCGTTCTTAAAGGTAATATATTGTATTGTTATCATATTAAATATATAGGTATACATTTGATATAAATGATACTATCATCTTTAGGAAGTCTTGAGCGAACCTTGGAAATTATCTACTTCACAAACACCACATGGACAGACTTCAAAGCTTGACTTAAAGAAATATCCCAATTGCATATCGGCTGGTGGCGGTTTTGGTCCAGTGGCTGATGATGGTTATGGTGTATCATACATTATTGCTGGAGAAGATCTTATATTTTTCCACATTTCAAGTAAAATTAGTAATCCTCACACGGTAAGTACAAATACTACTACTAATAATAATATTGAAATACGTGAAAATATTCTAAAAAATATGTTTTTATAGAACTCTGCAAGATTTGCTAAAAAAATTGAAGAAGCTCTTGAGGACATGAAAAACCTATTCATAGAATACAAAAAGCTACAACAGAAAAATGGATCAAAATAATATACAGCTGCAAGTTGAGTAGATATAACAATGCACAAGAATATTTAGTTTCGTATTAGTACATAGTTGCCTAGTATCCAAATAGAATTTAAACTTTTATAAATATTTTTATAGATAATTTTCAATGAATTTTTATATCAAAATACCTAACTTATTTGATACAATATTATGAATCATGAAAATATCAGATATAGAAACGGGGTATTTATCAAATTAATTCATTTAATAATGCTTGAAGTTTTTAAATTATCATTTTTTTGATAGAGTTGATTTAAAAAATACTCAACTTTTTCCATAAAAATCGATTGAATATTACTAAACACTGTAAAAAGTAATATATTGGTAGATGTATCCAATTTTTATGTATGCATATATACAGGATTAATCTGCACAAACTGTTATAATATCAATTAAATGTTTAAACATATTATGCAGATCAGTTTCAATCTGTGTGCAGACAATTCTCTAGATATATGTATATATAATAAATTGAAGGTTATGTAGACTTTCAAACTTGTTTGAATGAAAAACGAATAACAATGCAAATACTGATCTTACATGAGATCATGGTAAATTCTTACAATAAGCATAGTCTAAAGATAGCATTCATTATTTAATTTGTTTCTTTTTAATTTTCCAAATAACTCTTTGCGAAGAAAAAACCTTTTCTGAGCATTGACCATCATTTTTTATACAATAAGCAAGACTATCATCTTTTACAATCAGTGTTACAGTCTATCATGATTTGTAATATGACTTCGCATGCAATGTAATCATATATTTTTAATCTTAGCATATATGCCATACATTTTATGTGCAACTTATCAATGCAAATTATTTTAATATCATATACATATAGAGTGATTTCATACTTGAAAACTTCATACGATGGTATTCCTTATTAATATTTGTTAAAAGTATATTTGAAGGTATAGGTAGAAATTTTTTATCATGTTAATTGTATTTTGTGGTGATGCAATAATTTTTCCTTTATACCATAAATGCAATCTTCCAATTTTTGAAGTGTAACTGATTTACTGTAAAATATAGTAATTGACTCAGCTGAAATTGTGTATTTTAATAAATATATATTCTTTATACTTTAATAATAAGTATATTTACTTATTAATTACAAATAAAATAGGTATATACACTGTCTATTTTTAAAAATCTATTCTATGTCTTCCTTATCGCTTCTTCAAACTTTTTACTTTCAGCTTTCATTTTTTTTGAACGATATTTATTTGATATAACAGTATTGCGCAATGTTGAGTGAAGAAATCTTTTATTAATAGTTTCCTTTGGCTTTAGCCATCCGCTTGGTCCAACTATCTCAGCTCTTCTTGCACCAAGTTTAGCTTCTTCAAGCAAAGCTTCCACTGCTAACCTAGTTCAGAAAACAATTTCAAACTTAACAATTTTTAAATAACTTTAATTACAGCTACATAATTCTATATATCCATATATATTATACTTGTTTAATGTTTCATCATCCATGTTTATTATATTCGTTATGCAGTCAAGTACTATTTTAATTTATTAACATAATTAAAAAAAATTTCTCATTTGCTTGAAACAAGATTATAGTTGAATGATCCAAGCAATTAATAATTTAATGTGATTTAATGGTACACTAAAATTTATTTTCATCAACACCACTTTATGTGAGTTTACGACAGTTTACGTTGGTTAAGAAGGTGACGTTCTCTTTAACTACGGGCGCCAGCGCCGCCAGTGTTGTAAACGTGTGGTCTGCCATGTTTGTTTATTTATTCTGGCCTCTCTGGGGGCCAGTCAGCGACCAGCGTTGCCAAGTGTAGTGTAATTACACTAGTCGGTCCTTAAAAGGAGCTCAAGGACGCCTTATTCACTAGGCAAGGAATGAGCCAATCACAATGGGAATAGCGATGACTCTTTTATTGTGATTGGTTGATTGTTTTATGCTACAGTCTGCTCAATATTACTTTAGTATACTTTAATTGCATTTTGCTTCCTTCTGAGGCTTCCTTGCCTTGAGGATGAGATTCCTTTACTTACAACTTTTTATGCCGTATGGTTGGCTGCATTGGTATATAGGCATAATTTGCTATAGTATATTACTTTTATACAGTGTGTGTCATAGCTGACAGCTGTCAAATGGTGCGGTTAACCTTTATTTTCGAATCGTAAACAAGAATAATATTTTCGGAAAACGTTTGCGGAAAAGAAGAAAGGATTTTAGTAAATAACAGAGAAAGAAAAATATATCAGATGAGTATTAATTAATATCAAAACATAAAAATTATTGTAAATTTTTAAGGAAATATACTTTGTGATTATTTTATTTTTGTTACAGGTGAAATTCCGTTCCTGATGAGTTTCAATTATGGAAAAAAGTACTTATAGATCAATAAATGAAAAAGCATTAAATTATAAAGCATTTCTGTGTAGCCCAGTCATTTCAATAATTGAGACATAATGTTATAACTGTGAATGTGTAAGCGATTGATGTATATACAACCAAGTTTTATTGCAAATTAGTAATGATGTACGATAATGTTTTGATTGCTACTTTTATAAATTAAAACTAGTTCAATTAACCTATTATTTATATTTCTTCCCTTATTCCAAATTCTATATACACATAGTACGTAATTGCATATTCTCATATTAGTCATATATTCTTTAAATTACTAACAAAATTACTACAATTTTATATTTGTAGGGCATAACTGTTTGTTGCAATGATTTTTATTATTCGATCAATGTAAGACAAGTTGCATAGGGTTTCTGCTAATGTTTTATTGATCCACCACATCCTTCCACATCTTGTGTGACATTTATTTGGCTCCGTTGCACTATTTTCTTCTAGTCTATAACATATAACATTAATTTTCTAATCATTTATACATACACACAGATCTAATAATACTGCTGATCTGCAATTATTTTTGTAATAGTTGAAATGATTGTTAAACCATTATCTTGTTTAATTTGTAAAATGGACATTTGAATGATGATATTAAAATTTGGCATCTTTTCTGCGAGATATGTTCTCATAATACTTGTGAAAATAAAGTTCTTTAAAAGGTATTTGTATACTGCTGAGTTCACCTTGTTTTCAGCTTCAAATAGTTTTCCCACTACACGCATAGATATCCATTTTGAATATAGAATACTTATTTCATTACATCTATTATGATGTTGTTAGGATTGATAGGAAGACATATCAATTCTTTGAAAATGATATAATATATATCTAGTAAAAAGATAAATTAAGATTTTAGAACAAATGAATTTCACAAACAAATAGGAGTAACAAAATATGTATCATATATTGAGGATGGATATCCAAATGTGAAGTTGGATAATTATTTGAAGCTAAAAACAAGAAGCATTCAGCAGCACATTTAAATGTATTGGAGAACAACATCCTCTCAAATGTAAAGAGAAGATATCCTATGGAAGAGGTGCCTAACATTATAAGCACAATAATTCAAGTGTCCATTTTTCAAATTTAACAGAACAATGGTTTACCAATCATCTTAATATTTATAAAATCAGTTAGTTAATAGAATAGCCATATCCAAGTGTATTTAAAAATAGCACAAAAATATTGGTATATGTTGAAAACTTGAAAAAGGGATTAACAAGGAAAATAGATGTCATACAAGATGTGGAAAGATGTGGTGGATCAATAAGACATTTGCAGAAACCCTTTGCAATTTGTCTTACATTGATCAAATAATTCACAGAAATAAATCGGTTTGAAAATTGAGGCGGCCAAACCTACTGTATAAGTTAACGGTAGTGCTCGGCGGTATGGACATGTCATTATCTATTTTTATATGTACTTGCCGTCGAGACACTACCGTGTCTCTTGATAAAAATCATTGCAACAAACAGTTATGCTCTACAAATATAAAATTATGGTAATTTTATTAGTAAATTAAAGAATATATGACTAATATGAGAATATGTAATTACGTACTATGTGTATATAGAGTTTGGATTAAGGAAAGAAATATAAATAATAGGTTAATTGAACTAGTTTTAATTTATAAAAGTTGCAATCAAAACATTATCGTACATCTTTACTAATTTGCAATAAAACTTGGTTGTATATACATCAATCGCTTACACATTCACTGTTATAACATTATGTCTCAATTATTGAAATGACTGGGCTACACAGAAATGCTTGATAATTTAATGCTTTTTCATTTATTGATCTACAAGTACTTTTTTCCTTCATTGAAACTCATCAGAAACAGGATTTCACCTGTAACAAAAATAAATAAATAATCAAAAAGTATATTTCCTTAAAAATTTACAATAATTTTCATGTTTTGTTATTAATTAATACTCATCTGATATGTTTTTTCTTCTCTGTTATTTACTAAAATCCTTTCTTCTTTTCCGCAATCGTTTTCCGAAAATATTATTCTTGTTTACAATTAAAAATTAAGGTTAACCGCGCCATTTGACAGCTAAGGACAAACTCCATTTTGCTACAGTTAAAATTCCCTAGATTTAATTTAAGGAGCTCCTTAACGGGATCCCTCACGCGAGCTTCACCGACAGTACAAGTCAATAAAAAATTCGTTTAATAAAAGTCAAATGCGAAGCAAATTGCAAAAACGGGCTTCTTTATGACAAGGTGCCAATTCTAACGAGTCAATCGAGATTAAAAAAATTCAAATCGAATGAAGAATAACGCTGTACCACTGTCCCGCGTTCTTGAAGTGGATATAACCAAAAGTAACCTCTCTTCAAGAACGCGGCACAATGGTACAGCGTTATTTTTCAACTAATTTGAGTGTTTTTAAGTTCGTTTGACTCGTTAGGACTGGCACATTGTCCTACAAACGCCCGATTGTTCAATTTGCTTCGCATTTGAATTTTATTAAACTAATTGTTTATTGACTTTAACTGTCGACAAAGAAGGCGTGAGGGATCCCGTTAACGGGATCCCTCACGCATGCTTTACCGACAGTACAAGTTAATAAACAATTTGTTTAATAAAAGTAAAATGCAAAGCAAATTGCAAAAACGGGCTTCTTTATGACAAGGTGCCAATTCTAACGAGTCACTCGAGCTTAAAAAAACTCAAATCGGATGAAGAATAACGTTGTACCACTGTCCCGCGTTCTTGAAGTGGAAATAATCAAAAGTAACCTCTCTTCAAGAAAGCAGCACAATGGTACAGCGTTATTTTCAACTAATTTGAGTGTTTTTAAGTTCGTTTGACTCGTTAGGACTGGCACATTGTCCAGCAAACGCCCGATTGTTCAATTTGCTTCGCATTTGACTTTTATTAAACGAATTGTTTATTGACTTGAACTGTCGATAAAGTAGGCGTGAGGGATCCCGTTAACGGGATCCCTCACGCGAGCTTCACCGACAGTACAAGTCAATAAACAATTCGTTTAATAAAATTCAAATGCGAGGCAAATTGAACAATCGTGCCTTTGTAGGACAATGTGCCAGTCCTAACGAGTCAAACGAACTTAAAAACACTCAAATTAGTTGAAAAATAACCCTGTACCATTGTGCCACGTTCTTGAAGAGAGGTTACTTTTGGTTATTTCCACTTCAAGAACGCGGGACAGTGGTACAGCGTTATTCTTCATCCGATTTGAGTTTTTTTAAGCTGGATTGACTCGTTAGAATTGGCACCTTGTCATAAAGAAGCCCGTTTTTGCAATTTGGTTCGCATTTGACTTTTATTAAACGAAATGTTTATTGACTTGTACTGTCGGTAAAGCACGCGTGAGGGATCCCGTTAAGGACCGACCATGACCGACTACCCCGGTAGCAAAATTGGCTCAAATGACGTAAAAATGACTGGATTTCTGGTCATAGTGACGTCATCTCGACCAATCTTGCTACTGGGGTATGAATACGGCCGTTATTAATATTTATTCAAACTTTAATGGCAATCAATGTTTCATACCTTAATACCTTTGCGCTGCATTAATCCCTTAATTTTTTATTTATAAATTACTTCGGCGTCTAATCAATTTGTTTATAAGTACACTGGAATTTAGTATGGTCAAGCATGTCCACAGGTAAAAATCCATTATTTGTTTGAGCTTCGCTATTACCTGATCTTCTTCGATTGCTTTAATCAATGTATTTTGTGACACACTGTGCATCCTTTCGTTGTCTTATTAATTGTCCAATTTAATAAGACCCTTATTATGATTGAATTAATCTAAAACAAATAATTGAGAATTAATAATGATTAAAAAGTGCTTTTATTATATCAAAAAACATAATTAACTACAATATTAAACTCTAATTATTTTCTTACGTTTCCTTAGTTTAATATTTTTCTAACGTCACTTCATGTATTTACATTTTTGTTCCTTAACCCCATTATTTTTGACATTTCTCCATTTTACACCTCTTTCTGCTATGATTAGCTAGTAAACACTTCTTACATTACATACCAAGGGCCGGTGTCAGTAGTAATCAGGGAATCAGAGTCGATGAAACGTTCACAAATGCAAGGCTGGAAACCTAAGGATTCGAAACCAAATAAGAGGTGATCATTCTAAATAGACAATAATTTTACGTAAAAATGATAAATTATCACATAACTTATGTAGTTTTTATTCAGAGTATCTTCATTTCGAGTCTCCAAACATGGAATCTGCTATTTTGGCTTCAATTTCTTAGGTTTCCAGCATTGCATTTGCGAACGTTTCACCGACCCCAACACGAATCTCCTATATACCGGAGTTAGAGAAAAACCCTGTATGAAACAATTTAATAACAGATAAGATAATAGTAGAAAAACTTTCTAAATTTTGTTACAAAAATGTATTTATTTTATTATGGTTTACTAATATAAAGCATAAATCTTACAAAAATTTTGTTTTATAAATATATATATATATATATATATATATATATATATATATATATCAGCGCAACATATTCGTAAAAGAGAAGTTCCAAATACTTATACATACTATTTATAAAGGCAGAATTAACAAGAAAACAATTACATAAAATTTTTATCCTGTAAACGCAACAATTATCCTAAACCCTATTTATCATGTATATGATCTTTTAATTATTAATTTCTTGGCACCGAGTTAACAATAGCTATGCTACAAATAATACATTTGATAGAAATTGTAATTTTCTTATTTTCTTCTTACTTATATACAATTATGAAAAAACAATCACAATTCTATTAATCACTAGCCATGTAAGTTAAGAATAATGGACTAATGCTTATAATTATATCATATATAAATTATACATACTAAAAAATTGGCATATTACCATAACTCAATGAAAATATTGTCTGGTAGATTATACCGTGAAAGAGTATAAGTTAATAATAAGAGTCTCAGCACTATTTTAAAGAAATTAATATAGTATTTGATTATGAAATCATATGATAAGAATGTACTAGTATATAATAATGATAATTCAGTGGAATAACTATAGCATAATACGTGTAATTCTACTTAGAAATATCCATATATAAATAATTAGATATGACTCTAATATATTATCTAAAAGCATTAGCTGCAAAATGCTGAATAATCTGTCTTATTTAATATAAACATTTACCGATAAAATTGCTTAAATTGATGTCTATTTGATTGTTTATAGAATTCATTCTTAAAGAATGTAGGATAAGCCTTTAAAACTGATCGTTATTTGAATACTTTTAAGGTAGTATAATTCTTTATAACTTCCCTGTTCGTATTTTTTCTATTTTATATACTAATCGTTACGAAGTCATCACGGAAGCCAGGGAACCAAATATTTCCGCTTGAAGCGGTCCATAATCTACTTCTTCACCATCCACAGTCAGATGACCGGTTTCATTTTCTTCTGGCTCTATACGGAATGCTTTAACAGGGATCATGTCAACTCCAGGACAATTCAAGTGGGTTCCAGTACTTAAGCCTAGAAGGAACTGAAAAGCAAATGAAATATAAATGTTTATGCTACAAAAATAACATCTTATTGCTCTTTAAGAAAACACGTTAAAAACATTCTTCATTATAGATTTTAAATTAATAAATTTTACAGCCTACAAATTTAGTGCATCGACTCACAAACAATATAGTATAATCGACAAAGATAGCTATATGAGCTCATTATAATACCTGAAGTAAACTGGCTCTTGTTATACCAGCTTTGACGATTAGGAGCCAAATTATTCCATCTGCAAGCTTGGCATGCGGCGCAAAGAAATAATCCTGTCCCAAATGAGATTGGTATGCAGCGTGTACCATTACAAATTCACCTGTGAATCGTCAGGCAGTAAGCACTCGATACAAAATGTAATCCTTTATGCTGACTAAAATATTTTTTTTACCTTGAATTTGCGTCCAGGAACTTGGCAATTGTGCTGTTAACGCAGGAAGATTCGATGATGGTCCGTACATGACTCGACTGTTCGTTATGCAATCACCACCTTTAATACAATACACTATGTGAGATTTCAATGAAATCATCAAATGTTTCATATTTCACACAAATAATATATAAAGTTACGTGAAAAGTAAAGCAAAGAATGATTCAATACAAATTTTAATGAGAAAAATGACCAGCTTTTAAAATAATACAGAGTTTGTTATTTAAATGAAATTAGCATTCCTTTTTTTACTCTGAATGAACAAGGTGCGAAGTGAAGTGGAGAAAGAAAGGAAGAATGATATGAACGAGTGCCAGAGCGTTGGCAGCGATTCAGAAGGAATTTTAATGAGACAAATTACCTATTTCTGTAGTACTGGCGTCTTCCATGCTGTGATAGCTGGACATTGATCCAGTGCTAAAATAAGTAGATTTTCGTGATGTCGCGGAATAAAAGCTATCCAATCTTGGCCTGATTTCCGGTTCTGTTTCTAGTCTAAGATCATCCGTTATTATCTGCGTGCTGTCACAGCAATTGAATCGAGAGACCATGCCATTTCGCTCATTGTCGAAAGAATCGTAAAAACTTTTTGAACCTTGAACCTCACTATACCTATCAACATTGATAAAAAAATGTCATAAATACGTCATTGTCTCGACGTTCTTATCATTCTCTATGAATAATCTAAATTTACATTCTCAATCATTAAGCGTATAAGATGGATAAGTAGCTCATTTGTCTTTTTACTTCTTTACCACTACAATTAGTATACATTAACCTTTCCTCAACTATAGACGACCTTTGAAATTGATCGTAAACAAAATTATTTGTAAGTGTTTGCATTGACCAATGCACGCGTACTAGCTTACTCATAGTTATCAGGTGACTCCGCAATCTTTTGTAATAATGAAAAATTTGCTTTTATTGCAGAAACAATTATTCCAAATGCTTATTTTTCATTAAGACATTCGAATCTTTTTAAGATAAAAGATTACCGTATAAATTATGCAAGAGCTTTTTTAAGCCTGGATTTTTTTCAAACAAAAATTGAAAGTGAAAGTGTATAAACATATATAATTAAGAACTATTTTTACCGATCAAGCTCATCACCATAGCTTCTGGAATGTGGGATTTTTCCATTTTCTGGTGTTTCTTTGTAGATTTTGGTATCATTCTCGTTGGGAATAATTTTATTGCATGGCAAGTAGGATACCTTGCCCTTATAGGTTCTGAGACCGATGAGTCGTGCGACGCTCCAGACTGTAAATCGTTGTCCCCCTATGGCGCGTAATCGTTCGCTTTCGATATCAATGTCAGACAAAAGGCCCCAGCCCACAGATAGAAATGAGAAAAGGATTTCATTCCTCGTTTCGACTCTCACAAGGTCTATAGGCGTCCTCTTACACTTCACCACCGAGAGCGCGCTGATCAGCATTGGATTGCAATCGTACGGTTCCCTGAAAATTCATTTAATTCAGTATTATACAGGTATAAGATTAATAAAGCAACATAAGGACTATATATTCAGATGTAAATTAATCACTGTATGGTCTCGAGATACTACAATCATATTACAATAGATAATAAGCAAAAACAACTTAACGGTACTAAATTTGCATAGACCTCTCACTAATATTATTGAAATATTACAAATGACAAAATTATTTATAAACCATTTTACGGAAAAATGAATTTAAAAGTTTGTTGCTGGTAGGGTTTCAATCATCGCGCGACTACACAATTTAACAAAATATATAAAACTAACAATTACAATTTGAATAGTATCTATTCACACACACATATTTCAAGCAATTAGTTTCAATAGAGAATACCAAACGAATATATAGCAGCGTCGAAAAGAACAAAATGAGATTAGCTGTTCGAGTCATTGCCAAATTAAGATAATTAAATGAAGTTACTTCGAGGAGAGATGTATCGACCAGGCAGTGAATAAATCAACGAGGAAAAAGCAGGCGTTTTATTCTTGGTATTATTCGTGTCAGAATCGTCCAGTTTTCCTTTCGTTGGATATTTTATTGCGGTATTAGATCAGTGACCTTGGGATGGGAATCCACGGACTGTCAAGGTCAAGGAGAGGGGGAAAGCACGAAAGAAAAGAGAAAAGACGCGGTTTACTGTTTAGCATGCGCGATGGATTTAGCAAGGCCATTGCCAGAGCCGCAAGGAATTACTCCAAGAGGCAATTCTGCCAAAGCTTTCTCCCAATCGGGCCTCTGCATGAGTCCATTGACCACTTCGAAGACGATCCCGTCACCTCCAACCATCAGCAGGCCACTCCAATTATATATATCCTTATTCAACACGAATTCACGTGCATAGTTGGGGTATTTCGTGATGTGAACTTCATATGGAGTCTCAGCCTCTGATAGTATTGGATGTATTCTCCTCTGGAACGATTCCCTTCCTCTCCCTGGACCAGACTTTGGATTCAGCAACACCAGCAACTTCCGATTTTCCCCAGGACAAGCTGCGAATAAGCAAATATTAATTAGTCACCGTTGAATACCATATTAATCGTCTTATTGTAAAGATCATTACAAAAATCACATAAACTATATCTTTCAACTTGTTCCAAATTTTATCTTTATAATAACGGTTTTCTCTATTCAAAGAAATATTTCAGATTCGCTATTTGCTGAAATAGGAAAACTTATTTGTCTCACCTTTCGAGTAATATCTTTAAAGATAAGGCTTTGAGTACGATCAAACATAAATAACTGATTTATCAATGGGTCGATATTGCTCTGCCATTGGTGAGTTAACATTGGTAATTTATAAACTGGACATTGTGCTTGCTGGTATCTTACGAAACTCTTACTCATGGTCAATTCCAATTACCCCCTAAATGTCCGCACGTGTTCACAATGAAACATTCACGATCATAAATTAAAATTCTAAAATACAATGATTCATTGTTAATTATATATGCTTAAATAGATAATAAAAACCGGTCGGATTAACATTTGAACAAATGTGGAATATTAGAGTGAGAATGCTACGGTGCTTTCATTAGCAAAATTGCAAATATAAGGTTTGAAAAACCCCAACACATGCACATTAGAAAATATTTATGTTCGTAACTCCTTAATTGCCAAAGATATAACAATCTTGTTTAAGACCTTTCTGAATGTAAATAATAAGAGGTTTCGAAAAGGTCCTGTGGGAAAATGACATACTATGTCTTATAGTTACGGAGATATACATCACTTAACATCTATGACCCCTGTACAGCTAAATGTGAGAACTGAGTGATGGAAAATATAACCAGAAGTCAACGAATGGTTAAGATTTATCGACGAATAGACACAGCGTTATTCGTAGTTTAATTGGCCGCTAATTTCTTCTCGCTCGTCGTGCTCAATGAAGGCAAATTGATCCGTCCGACACGAGGCGAGCAAGAAAATATTTGTGCTCGGTGGCCGTAGACGTCGTGGGAGCCAATGACTTTGGTGCCGAATGGACTTGGATACCAAATTGATTCATCGGTGGAATTATTCAAGGCTCTGTGGTGCAATCGTTAAACCTCACCAGGCCCTGCATAATTTCCTCTCTATTGCTGCGAAGCCAACGAACAAAAAACTATATATTAACTACAATAGGGTCCGTTGACCACTTTACTATACAGAGTGTGAGATTGCTAGCATTCAACAGCAACTGTTGAGCGAGTCATATATATATATATTATTGAATTTTTTTAGAACAGATAATTTAACCTTTTCACTGACCCAAACGCATGTATATATATATATATATACTTTTATCATTCGATTTATTCTTCGCTAATTATTTTTTTTTAGTAATTAAAATAAGTTATCTCAAAAGTTAGATTATTTGCATCTTCATCCCAGAATCGACAATTGTAACAGAATCGTATAGTAGCAAGCCGATTCACAAAACATGGCTATACATAAACACCGAAACTATATATAAGGTCTAAATCTATAAACAGAACTTAAGCTTAACACGGGCCTTAGCCAAGATCAACTTGTCCTACTTTAACCCTCAATAATATGCTTATCTCAGTCTCCATCTCAAGTAATTGTTAGACCAAAATTCGAGCTTGATTAATCCTTAACACTCCGAATGTGACTTTGAATCACCATCGATGTGTGACATTTAACTCCAAGTGTATACTTATTCAGCCATTTCTGATGTGTATAGCGTACTTATTGTTTCGAATGACTTTAATATTATTATTCACACGTAATTGTAGCATTTGAAGTCTGATATTTAAAATCTTACAAGTCAAGATACGACAAGAATAAATTGGAGTTACCGGTCGATGTTCACACGTAAAGCTTGGGATGTTAAGGGTTAATTTCGTTTATAGATTAGAGCCTGAAACTCGAGCAGCGTTCACATCAGCTATGTCTCATAAATGAGCAGTAAAAGAGTTAAATTAATAGTAATATATTTTAATAAGAATCACTCAATAGTTTCAACATTGTCTCTGCTGAATACTACCAGTAACTTGTACCAACTTGAGAAACAGATAGAGATAAGTATACTTTGTGTATGTTTACACCGAGCGACCTACGTCAATGGGATTTTCCCAAAAACCTTGTGAAACTTTCGATAAGATCTCAACGGACCTCTTTCCAAAAAGATCCAAGGTAAGAAAGAAAAAAGCGGACTCACTTTAGCTTTACAACGAATTTAATTAATCGACTTGGCCACATTCCGATTAGCCAACTACTCTTGGTAAGCAATAAAAAGCTTGAATGGAATATGGAAAAATTTTCATACGAGGATATTCCACGTGTGCTTTGTGACGCGAATTTTAATAATTCTATTCAAACTTTTTCAATATTAGCGCATATATACTTGAAAGTGCTGACGTAATTTGTAAATAAAGGAAGATTGCTCAGGCAAAAAAAAGAAAGGAAGAGTAAAAAGAATTTTTAGCTATTATTCCTCAAGCAATTTTCTACGGTTAATATACAAGTGGCTATTTCGATCGAGAAAGCGTTTAGCGATGCTAACTAGCGTGTTAAACGTTAGCGAATTCCGACATTCGTTAATATTTCAACAGGAATCTATAGTATTATCTTTGAGACGTGCTTGTCTTTTATTTGTTCCACTTTGATAAGGCTTTCTCGATCGACCATGCAATTAATTGAAAAAATAGACGAGTTTGTAGTATATATAATGTACAGTCTAATAATATGTAAGCCTCTTACAGTTTTACGCCACGTGGTGAAAGAGCATTGCAACATATTGTAATGTTTATGCAATCGAGTAATGTAGTGCAAAATCACAAGTTATGTGTACGTATTATAATATCTCTCATATTATGCAACGATGCGCGTCAATACCGTGTGTGAGCTACCATACAATTATATGCAAGTGTCTCCGACGCGTATTGAAATCAAAAAACAACAACAAAAACCTTTTTCTTCCACGAACTCTAATCCTACGCAAACTCGTCTTATAAGTCATTTATTATTTTTCAAGCATATCGCCTTGTCCATCTTCCAGGTATATGTTGTATACGTTTGCTGACGCGATTGGTAAAATTTATGATCGATGGAGACACAACAAAGTCCTTCAAATCCACACGATCACCAAAGAACTGTGCGTTTACACTCTATGATAAGTGATAGAACAGTGTAAAATTTATCATAACTGCAGTTATTCCTTGACTATGTTTAATGTCGTTAAAGAGCGAATATTATATTTTAATCGAGACATTAGCCTTGGCCCCTAGAATAATCTTTAGAAATAAAACAAAAATGACTTCACTTCACGAGCAGCTGCAAGCAGAAAACGTGATAAAGATATTCTTCGTATCTTCGAGAGATAGCAAAGCTAGAAAATCTAATCACCATCGCAGATTGCTTTATCTGGCAATTTTATTGTCTTCGCTTTCTTTCCTTTCTCACAGACTTTTTTCACATCGACTTCGTGAGTCGAGTGGAGCGAAAACACATTGTTTCACTTGGTAAATCTGTATTATAGTTTTTTTCCACGAGTATCTATGCGGTTTTTTCGCACAATCTGTTGGATACTCGAAGAGCTCAACAATTGAAATTCGTGAAGCGTAAACACCGTTAATGCCGGGAGTTGGAATCTCCGCTAAAACTCAACTTTAAAAAAGTTTTATCGATAAGTGACCTTCGATAGTCGATATTCACGGTATACAGAGTGTGAAGCACCAATGAAAATTGTACAAAACATTTTTTCGCTTACATGAAAATTGCCCGATAAGCGATAGTTAAAATTTCTTGAACATTACATAATTCGCTTAAAAGCTACTGTATGTAGAATCAATCAAACCGTGTCTATTGAGCTCGGACTTTAGACACTTGTTCACAAGTAATATACCAGAGAGATAAGAGTTTATCGATTTGAACATGGATCAAACAAATTCACCGTGCGCATAATATGTTTTTGTTTTTTCAAAGCTGACGCTGATGAAGCAATAGAGCGGTAGTAAACGAAGCAATCAAGTGCGGACGTAAACGTAGTTCAAGATACATGGAAACGAAAGCGTAGAAACGATGTAAAATTATCGTGTTTATA
Organism: Prorops nasuta; assembly: GCF_024137725.1. Classification (NCBI taxonomy): domain Eukaryota; kingdom Metazoa; phylum Arthropoda; class Insecta; order Hymenoptera; family Bethylidae; genus Prorops; species Prorops nasuta. The sequence continues at coordinate 6,269,518 of NW_027116810.1, forward strand.
TATTTCTTTTTTATTTCACTTCAACTATGTTTACGTCCACCATGTTCCTTCATTTACCATCACCCATAGAAATGATATGTGTATAAGTGCAGCCTATAGTATAATAGGTAAACATACACTTGCATGTATGGAGCTTGCATGCCGCTGGGGTGGTTTAGTAGGCACACCTCCACTCACTAAGGAATGCATCGCCATAATTAAATATTTGATTGAGGATGGCGGACTTAGTACAATGGAGGAGAGTTTTACACTCAAGCTTTTCCAATGCTTCCCTCTAACATCATGAAAAAAGCATATAATCTAAGTAAAGCTGCTAACCTAGCAAAGATTCAAGATTCCCATGACTGGGGCTCATGAGATTTTTTGGTACAGGAACTCGATTCACCAGGCACTTTACGGCCAATCGCCATCGGCTGGCTTCTTTCAAATTGTCCTCGTATTTGTCGAAGCTGCGAAATCTCAAAGTGATTGTCGTCCTTTCCCGTCTCCTGTGACCTTTCATCCTTATCTTCTTCAGTGTATAAGCGTAAATGTAAAGATAGGCCGACGTGTCGAACTCATCGTTAGCCTGAAAAGCTTCCGGATTAGTGGACTCGACCACTTTTAGCTGCGATTTGGATGCCCCGGGACCGCACACGCAGCTTCCGGTGGGTTTTCGCTTGGATCTCATGCATCTACAGCCAATAATGTCTCCAAGGCTGATGGTTTCCGTTTTCGTCGAGCCATTGGTCTCTTTCTGCAAACTCAATCCTTTCTCGGTTAGCTTGACCTTGTAATAAGTGTTCTTCTTGGACGTGACGTAAAAGGTCTCCTCGAGGACGGCGCTCGACGAATGCAGCTGCCCATCATCCTCCATGATCTACACATTTAGCTATATAATCTATCTTAATAGCTGATCGCTCTAACTTTACTTTCTCCCTCTCTCTTTTATTCGAACGAGCCGTTACAATATTCCAAGTTTTTTGTTTAAAAAATAATACTATTAGTGATGCTCGGCCTTATGGAAAGACAAATAATTCAAGTGCACAGCTGTCGATTGAATAATAGGAGCACGTGTGTATTTTCTTAATTTTTGCAAAGCTCTTGTTTTCCGAAGAATCATTTATCAATCGTAGACGTTGATCACGATTGGATAAGCCACGCTGTTGAGTTATGTAGTCAACGTACGCTTCTACTCATCTCATTCAAAGAGGATTTACGTAAGTATATACGGAACTTGTGTGTTTGTGTGTTCACGCGCACGCGTGTGTGTGTTTGTGTGTGTGCATCTGCTATTTTTCAGGGCAAAGAGAGCATTGGCGTTTCGTAATTAAACGGAGCACAAGTTCACTCAATCCTGAAAAATTTTAAAACTCTTGAAATCCTACTGGTACTTTCAAACTGTCCCATCCCACCCACAGTGTTTTCACAGAATTCCCGCAGTCAGGTGTTCGCAATGTTTACAAGTAATGGGAGATGCAACCACTTGACAAGCGATTCCTGTCTAAGGCGATTTCTGGTTAATGATCGCGTAGCGTTCCACACACACTTCTTCAATAAACTGTCGCCGACTGATCACAGACCGTTTCACTTTGTCTTGTTATGCTTGTCCGTACCGAAGACCAAATTATACTGATCGTGCTGCTGCTGGTATGACCTAATGTACAGCTGCCAGTACATACAACGCGATACGACTTGTCTTGTATGTGTGCACACGCTAGTGCACGCATACCACCGCATCACAACGTATGTATTCACTGCCACTTAGCCGTTGGAGCGTTCCATTCCATTCCATTCCGACAACATTCTTCTCCAGTTGTAGGAAACTTCTTTATCTACTCAATTCGCAACCGCAACTGCCATCTTGCAAAAAATGCTGATACTTCGATCTTTACCTCTCTTTAATTACCTACTCTTAAGAAGGATTGAAATATCCTTGTATATTGGTATTAGTCAACTCTTCTTTTCTTCGAGTCAGGATTAATTAGTAATAAAACGGCATATAATCATTGACAATTTAACTTGCAAAGATCGCGCAATAGGCACCATGCATAAAATGCAATAATAGAAATGTGTGAATGTGTTACTTTATATGTATACGGAATAATAAAACAGCGAAAAACTGCAAAAAATTAATGATAGCAGCGCTATTAGCAAGTTTTCCAATGTACTTTTTGTATACATACACAATAAACGCTTATTTAATTTCATTATCATTGTGTTTCGCGCACAGTGCCTATCGTATAAGGATTATGCAACTTATGTGAGTGTGAGTGTGTGAGAGGCTTATGTTTTGTTAGCAATTGTGAAATTTATGGTAATGCCATTAATTGTTATTTCTTTAAAAATTTGTAATCTTTATAAAGATGACTCTTATAAACTGTACAAATTATTATTCCAGTTTTTTGAATCTTTGAGTAAAATTATAATGAGAATATATTTCAGTTTTCATCCATTTTAGCAGTAGATACCTATTTCGAATTTTGTAGTTGATTTAAAAATATACCGCCAAATGTTCATGTTCCCAGCGACATCTGTAACTGTAACTTCCGGTTTTCGTGGTCGTTCCATGCACGCGATAACTTCGGTTTCTTTTCCGGTTTACCAAAATGGTGAGGATCAGTGAAATTTCTTTGTATCTAAAATCATCGTGTTGACAAAGTGACATTTGTGATGATCCATTCAAATTCGATAGATATATAGTGCTAGATGATCTATAGATACTGTAACAATTAATATTTCCTTTTTCTAGGGTATCGACATTAATCATAAGCATGATAGAAAGGTACGGCGAACGGAGCCGAAATCCCAGGATGTCTACTTACGACTCTTGGTTAAGGTAAAATATTTATTTCATAATTATTTTCTTGTAGAGCATTAATTTCTGTTATTCTTTAATTTGTGTTTACTTCCAAGAATTATGCCACGTACAAAATTTGGAACATATTTTGACATGCTTATAGGCTAGGGCATAAAGATATGATCAATTTTAATGAAAACAACTGTCTATCTATAATAATCACTAAGTAAATTAATACCGTTTATGCGAATTGCACTCTGTGTCTGTCCTACAGTGGACAGGTTCAATTTTGAATATTCGCTAGATTAACAACAGCTTTCCTATTCCGTCTATTGGTTATGTTATATAGATGATTATACTAGCTGTTACACTTTTATTAGCATGCACTAGAAATTTGTGCAGTCTTAAATTTTATGAACTAACTCAAATTTTATTTTTAGCTGTACCGGTTTTTGGCTAGACGTACAAACTCCAAATTTAACAAAATCATTTTGAAGCGTCTGTTTATGAGCAAGATCAATCGTCCACCAATTTCTTTAGCACGTGTGGTTAGATTTATGAAGAAACCAGGCCGTGAAAATTGTATTGCTGTAGTTGTTGGAACAGTAACTGATGATGCTAGGATTTTTGAAGTTCCTAAGCTTACGGTAATTATAAAGAATTTAAAAAAATGTAATTGTTTCTTAGTGAGCTTATGAAGCATTTTTTCTTTCTATGGCAAATTTCAGGTCTGTGCTTTGAGGGTAACAGAAAAAGCCAGAGGCCGTATTTTAAAGGCTGGTGGTGAAATTATCACCTTTGATCAACTTGCCCTCCGTTCACCGACCGGCAAGAAGACTGTTTTAATGCAAGGCCGTCGTAAAGCACGCGAGGCTGTGAAGCACTTCGGTCCAGCACCTGGTGTTCCACACTCTCATACTAAACCATTAGTAAGATCAAAGGGACGCAAATTTGAAAGAGCTAGAGGCCGAAGGCGTAGCTGTGGCTACAAAAAGTAAACCACAGTACTGGCCATCATTTATCAAACCATTAATCTCATATAAGATAATTGTATATCTCGTAAATTTACATTTTCTATTCTTTGTAATGAGCTTGATGGGAAATAAATTTTGGCTTTATAAAATTCGTACTTCGTCTTTATTTTTTCCTCTGTAAAGGTCCCACTGTTTAACAATTGACCACTAAAACAAGAATTTTCTGAAAGTACTAGTCTTATTTTAAGTAACAAGACTGGTGCAAATATTTAAATTACAGAATTAGAATTAGCTTCATTTTCGTCGATTCTAGAACCATCAGGTATTTTGTCTTCATCATCTGATTGCGTATCTTCTACCGATATTGCATCTGGGAAGTACAATTTGGACTCTTCAAATGCTTTCTCCGGATTTTCACTAACATGAGAAGGACCAATTCCAGCAAAACTTAAAAACGCTTCGCTTCCAACTTTCTTCACAGTACAAACAAATATTTCATAACTATAAAATGAAAAGATAGCACTTTAATAATTGTAATTTAAAATATTTCACCTAAATATTACATCATACCCTGTTCTTTCAGCTGCACTGGACTCGTATTCCTCTATAGTCGAAGCTATAAGTTTTGCTTCTGGCGGTTTGTCATATTCAAAAATTCCGAAATTAATTACTTCGTCCTCTAACGACTTCAATATTATTTTCAACTCATTCTTCCTTGTACTGTCATATTTGAATAAGATTATTGGTACTCTTGAACTCTTATCTTCGTACTAAGGCAGAATCATTAAGGTATAGTTTAGAGACAAATCTAATAATTTTTTATTCAGATTTTTGTATCTTTACCGGATATGTTGTGCTAATGTAACTACCAAATGTAGTGCGAAAAATAATCGCTTTGTTCCTTGGATTTACAGGGATCCAAACTATAGGATAAATTTGATTATCCTCTGCTTCTAATGATAAGAACGCTGGTTTGTGCCGCTGGGCAAAGCTATTTTAAATTAATATTTATATTAATTTTTTAATTTATAACAGTCACAATATCTATTTACAGACCATCCTTCGACGAGTGGTTCTTCTCTAATAGGAAAAGTTGCTTGTTCAAATAATAACTTAATCAGGTAATCGTGCACATCTACATCTGGCCTTTTTTCGTTAATTTTTAGTCTCATGAACATACATTTTCCATCAAAAAGTAGTCGCTTATTTTCATCATCAAATACACAATCAGACTGCAATTTAGATAAATAAATATTCCTAAATATAAAGGAATTATGATTAATAAAGTGTTTTACTTCATCGAGTAATCTTTCCAAAATACTGTCGTTCAATCGTTTACGAATTTCTTGCTCTATTATATAGTTTCCTGACAAAATCTCTTCAACAAGCTCAACATATGGAGGACTTGATTTTTTGTCCCTTCTATGTCCCTCCTGATCCTTGAATACCCAAGGATATATCAGAAGACAAGTTTCGTTGCTCAATGAAGAAATCAGGTGGTTCATCTCAGATTCGTATCTTTCTTTTGCTTCCGTTTCTATAATAAAGAAGTACATTAATAATTTGTCACGATTATATTTCCGTTTTCTAGTAATAAAAATGAAACCCTTTTGAATTCTTTTAGCCGTCTCTTTAGCTTTTCTAGCTTCTTCTAAAATTCTCAATCTTTCCACTTCCTTTGGACTCATTTCAGAAACCGGAAAAGAAAATCTTTAGAAAAAAATTATTTCAATAAATGTTTATTTTAAAATATCTCCAAAACATTAATTGCAATGTACTCATGAGGTTCGTCGTTCTGCAATCTTTGTAATTCCTTTGTTAAAGTATTTATGAGTTTTGGACAATTCGCACCGAAGATTAGATTCACCATTCGAGTGTTCTACATAAAAAAATATATGTAAGTCAATAAGCAATATGCGAGCACTGTTGTCAATTAATACGGATTTTACGCGAATGAACATCCAAGTAGGCTCGCTTTTCCCTTCAAAACGCTTTAAGTCTGTAATGTTTTCACATTTAGCCTGAAAAGAATATCCAGCTTTGAAGGTTGAAAGTGGGTAATAAATAATTATAAAGAAAAATATATCTCTCACGTACAATAGCGTAGCTTAAAACATCTCCTCCTAATTCCATTTTAATCTTCTTCAAAATGCTAACCATTCCTGTACAAGGTCCGCTCCATTCTGAATACACGTCGACAACTTTGAAAAAAATCACGATATTTATAAGAGATTACTTTGAAGAATTATTTGTTTCGATTCTCTATACCTATCAAACCTTCCTTCTCTAAAATCTTTGTCCACTCTTCGTCGTTCGTTACATCAGCTTGTAATGCAGTGGGAACCGCTTTTTTGGCCATCTTCTTCGGTGCCTTACCACCTCCCTTAAAACGAAATTATTTTACCCCAACTATACATACCAACATTTATTAATTTATGGAAAACTCAAGAATTAAAAATAAATCAACCGATCCCAGCTGATAATATTTTGTGAATAAATTATTGAATATTAATGTGTGTGTGAATCTTAATACACAAGTTACCCTTTTCCGCCTTAACATTTTGTAAAAATAAAAATATTTAACACGCGCTGACAATAAAAACTTCAGTTTGTTTCCAGGATTCACAAAAATGTTAATACTGTCGTTAATTCGTGAGTATGGATTATTCGCTACTGGCACAATGAAAGCGTTGTACCTCTCGACTGAGGGGAAAAAACTTAGTCATTATACCTAAATTACTTATTTTAAGCATGGGGACATCGCTGACATCGAAGACACGCAAGGAGTTGTTGCATTCCAGCTTTAATATGCTGTGACACGAATTTGTATTCAAATAATTGCCGGCAATTGGCGAAGAACAGCTTCAAATCTTTCTATTTTTAAAAGTGATATATTCAAATAATTATGGTTTTAATTATAATAATTAGGCAATTAAAGTGTTTTTACTAGATATAATATTTTGAAGAGTTGCAGTTAGTGATAATTTAAGTCATAGCAATTGACAAATAGACAACTAGTGTGAGAATGATTCAATTGTTCAATGAAAACAAGCTGACTAATCAGTTATGGCAATTTAATTATAAAAAGTTTATCAATACTTTACAAGTACTTCAGCATGTCTTTATACAAATGCTTTCATAATTTAAGCTAGAAAGACGATAGCATGCTAAATTGAGAAAACTCGTTAACGTTTAGCACGCAAACTTAGTAAAGATATTTATATAATTTGCAATGCAAGTCCTCATATGTAAAACTCACTCCAATTTATGGCGTGTCAGAAGAGAGTACATCTAAAGTTTAATTATCAAAATACATTTAGCGTTTATAAAAAAAAAGTTTTCCACCGACGCAGCTGTTACATTTACACTTATTCTCGATTTGTACGTTTTACATAATAAAAACAAAAAATTATTATAAATTTTCATTCAAAATAGCTTTAAATATACAACGAATAATTCCTTTTAACTATATACTTATCAAGATAACTTACATTAATTTAATCTAGCTAAAGAACATGGAAATGTATTATTGACTCGTTGCCAATAGTTACACTAAGTACGTATATACAGCTTGTGGAGCACAAACGAGGCAAGACTAATGTTAAATTGATTTTAGTTTTGAATCCAATATAACTATCTATAAGCGATGTTTCACACAATTTTGAAAGTATAAAAAACACTTTGTTTGGAATTTTTTCTATAAGCTTCTATTTTGATTGAAGGAAACATTTCTCCGTAGTTTTTACGTAAATCGCTTTCACTATGTATATCTACAATAACGACTATTTCAGCTAAAGGTTGCAAGGATGCTTGTGACAAAAACTACTAACCAATTCAGTAGTATTTAAAAAAAAAGCGTTTTAATTTTTATATGCGCGTCACAATATACATAGAATAAGTCTTGAAATTTGTCTTTCGTCATTGATTGATACACCTATATTCGCATTAGTTCTTATTAGCTTAAATAAAATTTATTCACTTTCACATTCAGCATTTGCAATTCACATATAAATAAAATTAAATCTGAAATAGAAGAAATTAAATATATTAGCTGGAAGATTTTTAAGTTTTGTAAAATTAATAAAACGATGACTTTTAATTTACCTGCAAAGTGATTGTGGCAAAGAAGATATAATGGGCCCGTAACCTTGCGAATTGTCATACAATTCGAATAACGGGGCAGCGACTAATTTGTAGTTCTTCGGTACAGCGAATAAAGCTGAAACAAACAATAAATTGACAATATTCCCATAAGATATAAGATAGAATAATTTTATCATCAATAAATACCTTTCTCTTGCAGTTGAACAAGGAACAATCTTTTGTGTTCCTTTGGCTTTGTAATATGTGGTGGTACATAAGGGTACTGGGGTGGCTCAAAATTAGGTCTCCACCAATTACCAATTGTGTCTTCAATCACCCATTCTTGCTTCACACCATCTTGTCTTCCAAATGTCTGTAAATCATAAACTTTTGTATTAAACGTGTAATTTTAAGTGCGTCAATTTAAAACTTTTTCAAGACAATAAAAGCGCACTTGCACTTTTTTAGTCCACTAAGAACATGGTTACATATAATTTAGGGAGAGTCAACATTATTATAAGCGATACACAATTCTTTTTTTTTTTAGGGTAGTCCTTAAAAAAAATAATTAATACCGAAAATCTTTAAATTTCATTATACAAATAGATTTAATAATTCGTTGTGTGGACAATTCGCCTCACGCATACCAAAAAAAATGAAACAGCTGTTTTACGCGTTCATGTTTTTATAAAAGTAGCTTAACGAATATATATACTGTTCATTTAACACGAATTTCATATTGCGCCTATTAATATACACATTAAATATATAATTTCATATTTTTCGACAATAAAATGTTTTAAGGATATGTTTTGATGTTACAAATCTTTTACTAATTCACTGCTCAACTTATTTTCTACACCAATTTTTACAAATGGTAGTATTTAAAAACGAGTGCACAATCCTAGCATAATCTTGACAACAATTTACACAATCTTCATTTTTTCTTCTTCCTTGTTAACTGTATGTGCAGATACATAACAAAGATTAAGAACAATGTTCTTAGCTAACCACTGTATAGTATTGAGTTAATACTTTAACTACTGTCCACAGTGAGTTATCCGGGCATGCAGCGCACTATAAGCTATAAAAAATTTTACAACGTAACTGAATTTCCCTAATTTGAGCTACATACCCGGTTACATAAGTTCTACAAACAATAATATAGTTTACACAATATATTATAAAATATGATATTATAACATTAAATAGCCAATCCTAACCACCTAGTCAGGTAGCAAAAGGTGTCGTGCTAACTGTTACCTCAGTAAGGAGCCGTTTTAGGCCCTCTACCTCATCTTCTCCTGTATTTAGTTCCCCGCCTGGCCTGCAATGTAAATATCACATCAGTATTAATAGAATATTATTTTTGCTTTTCTGCTGCTATAATTCTCAAGATATGAACTCACAGTTTGAAGAAGGTTGTTCCTAGCTGTAAAAAGAGAACATGTGGCAATCCGTGTTCATGAACCAATAGGACTCCTTCTACGCTTCGTCTCATTCCAATTTTGTCAAATTCATCTCTCATACGCTGAAATCTTGCTGGCACGGATGGATCTTTTTCGAAGAGAGGCTCTTTTGTTCCAAATGTATAGTTTGTCAAAGGATATCTATGATAAATGAGTTGTATTTGTGTTTTAGGCTTGTTTATCTTCTAGATAAATCTTCAGTAACTAAATCCAACTTCTTCAAAACTACATATAATACTTGTGAATACTTCAGATTACAACTTTAACAAATTCATTACAAGTTTACAACAGATATCACAAAAGTGATATTCTTAAATAATAACAATAACGATTATCAGGGTGATGTTAATGATAAATAAAAATGATGATTATAATAATTATAACAATGATAATTACAGTAACAGCAATTATATAGCTTCATGATATATTAACAGCACTTATAAAATATTTTAATATAAAATATGTGAATCATATATTATATCATAAAATTTAAATAATGTGCATAAAATTAAAAAACTTTCAAACATTTGCATACACTTTTAACGCTTTGATCAGCATTTAATCTATGTTTAGCTAATATGATTCGATTACACAATCCTTTTAAAAAAATTGAAAAAGCTAAAATTTACACTGCAGAATATGGTTAACAAAATATTAATTTGCATATTACTCCAACTTTAGTAAAAATAAAATTATTTTTTAATAAAGAAGATATAATTGCAGAGCAGCTGAAGAATCTGTTTTTTGGATAAATTAATAAGAAATATTTTGCTATTTGTGTCTCGTAATATGCCAAAGGCTGTATGCATATAAAATTAATTAATTCAAGTGCAAACATTTATAGTTTGAGTGCAAGAATATTATATTCTTTACATTGATGCATAGAAATATTAGGTATTATGCAGATTTATACACTGTATACATGTAATATATTATGCATACACTGTAAGATACAATATACTTTTGCTTCTACTCAATTTCTTTTTAAATTCTAAGGATCTTTAATAATCGTCTCTCTAAAACAAATATTATTAGACTTTTGAAAAATGTTACTCAATACAGCAGCATATACTGGTGATTACAGCAGGTACAAATAAAAATATAATTGTTGTACAACATATTCTCTATGTTCAAGCAAATGTTAAACGCTGTTCCTTGCTATGTAATTATTGCTGATAACTCAATTTGAGTCAAATTATAAAAAGTAATATCAAAGAATAAGCAGCAATAACATTTGCTTAAATTACCAATATGTGTTTATTAAAACCGTTAACAGCCGTCTCATGGGAATACCATGTAAAATATGATTTAAAGCTTTTAAAATATATAAATAATATTTGATATTATGTATTCTAGCAGTCTCTTTGCCGGTCATAGTTGTTCTATAAGGGAGAGGATGGCGAAAAGACATTATTCTATAAAAAATAAAGCAATTAGCTCGTACATTAATTTTCACTTACAAATTTACTGTTCTGTTGATAGTTACAGACTGATTGGGAGTTGGCTTTCCTTCAAATGAACTGTTACTTGCACGCCTCGGCCAGCCGCTTCCTTTAACTTGAGTTGTTGCCATCGCCATTTTTATTTCCAATTTTTAAGCACCTGGGCCGAGATGAGCCAATCCTTAGCTGAGCGATCGTCGAACTGCGTTCAGTGCGTAGTGCGTATGTACCAATGCGTACTGGTGTCTGGTGCGTATTGAGAGCGTATCGTGCGTATAGCGTACTGATTGATGCGTATTCCGCGGCGTTTATTCCTAAGAATTACGCATGCGCAACGGGTAAATAAGTTGGTGCTTCTTTCTGCATCAACCTTAACTTATTCTCTTAAAAAACTTTTTGTTTCTTCAATCCGAGCTACAATTTATAAAGCATTGACCATTCAATTAAGAAAAATTTATATTAACGAAAATTGTATGTGCTATACTACATTAAAAATCGAACCGTAACTGAGTTACGAAGTTTAAGTACCAGCTCATCAAAAGCGTAGTAGATTAATATAAGTGGCGTTGGTCCTTGATTGCCTACTGATGTGGGCTGTAGATAGGTAATAGGTGATGACTAGCTTTTAATCTTTAGCTGCAGTCGCTGTAGAATCTACTCCACTCATTCACTCTACTGACCAAACTTACTGAATAATAAAATCTGAATCAATTGAATCAACTGAATAGTCTGAATCCAGTCTGAATAGTGATGAACACAGCTGAACAAGTTGAACGACTGCGTCTGCTCGCTCAGTGCTGGGATTCTGTAACTTCCCATCGATGATTGTCGGTATCGCTAACCATCGCTAACTACCGATAGTTGTCGCTTGCAGTAACGAAAAGAGCGATTCTGTAACTTCCGTCTATGTATATGTATATAGATTCAGTAACTAGTTACCGACAACTTTCGGTAATTGAATCGAGTTACCGAGAGATATCGCTAGGAGCGATTCTGTAACACAAAGTTTTCGATAATTGTCGTTAAAAATGTCTCTCGGCCGCTACCGAATTCTATCGTTAACTTAACGACGACCGTGATAGGCGTCGGTAGAAGTTTATCGAGAAAGTAAATATAATAAATGTCACAAATATTTCTTAAATTAATATTTAGAAATCACAAAAAAGTACTTACAATAAATTTTCTTTATAAATTAAGGCTTACAGTAAAAATCGTAGGAAATAAAATTTAATATTTTTCCAATTTTTATATTTAAAAATAACTATATATATACAGGGTGTTTCTCTAAAAGCGGAACATAGGATTATATTATTTAACTATAGCAATGAAGCACTTACTAAACATTATTATAATTAATAAAAGCGTAGATAGTTACAACTTAATGGTTATTTTAGTTTAATTGCTTTTATTATTCATTATAAATTTCATTTTACTCAATTAATCTTGGTTACTACGTTTAATATTTAAATTAAATGGAAAACAGTAATTTGACTATAGTAAAATTTACTATAGCCAAATAACACGAAATCTCCTATGTTCCGCTGTTAGGCCTGTTAGAGAAAAACCCTGTATATATATATATATGCAGAGGTTTTCTCTAAAATATAGAATTAATTGTATTATTTAACTATAGCACACAGGCACTAACTGTACATTGCCTGACTAAAAAAAAATGTTAAAACATTAATTTTTAATACTTATTTTAATTAAAATATACTTATATTTTAATACTTCTTTTAAATAAAATATGATAATTTTGCTATAGTAAGAATTGCTATAGTCAAAATTGATTTAGTCAAGTAACACAAAAGTTCCTATTTCGGTTGGTATTAAATACACTAATATTACCAACTTCCCTAGAACCTTAAAGAATTTTATCGTTATCGTACACAGTGGGAAATTGAATCGTGTGTGGTTCGGCTAGTTTCACTCTGTAATTTAACATGGAAAATGATATACTACACTATAGTTAAAAGCACACACGATTCAATTTCCCAACAATTTCCCACTGTGTAGTGTGTACGAATATGTGTTGCACCGACTATTGTCGTAAAGCTAAAGTTACAGAATCGCTCATATTCGTTAGCGCAAGTGATAACTGTCGGTAGTTAGTGATACCGACAGCTATCGTTAAGAGGTTTGACCCACTTGAGGTCAAAAACATTCACAATATAATAGTTGATGTGGTATATATTATTTATTACGAGCATTGTGAGTTTTTGGTGGAATGCGTCCAAGGAAAAGCAAAGGTTTATTAAAGTTATTCGTCGGATAAATTTTATATTAGCAGAGATGAAACGGGAGATTGCTCATGCGAGATCCCGAGGCAATCCCTACCGGTAGGCGGCGCTGGTGTTGGCAAACGTGTCTCAGGTCCACCTAAGCCCTAACGCCATTTATCGGAAGAGACCAGGAAGCACGAGCGTTAAGCTTTAGATTAGGGTAAAACAGATATGCATTGTTGCCAGAAAGCGGACTAAAGAGAGAGCGGAGATATTTTCTCGGACCTCTCTGTCTTTCTCGCTGTTAGCGTCTAGCAGAAGAGTCGAAGCAAAATCTTTCCGTTTCGCTTTGCCGAAAATCTACCAATATTCGATGTCAATTTACATTTGCAGCCCAATGCCTTTATACATGATTTTTTCAGCAAATTTATTTATGAGCATTGACTTATTTAAATCAATAATAAAATAAGGAAATGCGTATTTGATATATAATAATTATTTTAACTATAATTTCATCGTTATATTTCGCTTATTTCCGTAAAATATGCATTTCTTTAGTTTATTATTGATTATTGTAAGTCAATGGCCATTAAAAAAAAAAAAAGAAAAGTACCGATCAGGAATCGAACCCGGACCCATGATTCGCCACGCGATTACCTTACCGCCTAGACCACGAGGCTTCTTCAGTGCACCGTAAACAGATAGTCTTCTTAAGGGCTTGAAATCTTCTATTGAACCATATAAATAAACGAGCAACCGACAGCTTTATTCATTATTATTCTATCATAATGGTACACAAATTAAAGAATAATTATATAATGAATAGTTTTCAAAAGCTTTTCCAATAACCAAGAACGGAAACTGCGAGCGTTGATTATTTATCTTCATTCTTGGCTATTGAAAAAGCTTTTGAAAACTATTCAAAATATAATTATTCCTCAATTTGTGTACCATTATGACAGAATAATAATGAATAAAGCTGTCGGTTGCTCGTTTATTTATATGGTTTAAAAGAAGATTTCAAGCCCTTAAGAAGACTATCTGTTTACGGTGCACTGAAGAAGTCTCGTGGTCTAGGCGGTAAGGTAATCACGTGGGGATTCGTGGGTCCGGGTTCGATTTCTGATCGGTACTGTTCTTTTTTTTTAAGATTAAATTTTTTTTTATGGCCATTGACTTACAATAATCAATAATAAACTAAAGAAATGTAGATTTTACGGAAATAAGCGAAATATAACGATGAAATTATAGTTAAAATAATTATTATATATCAAATACGCATTCCCTTAATTTATTATTGATTTAAATAAGTCAATGCTCATAAATAAATATGCTGAAAAAATCATGTATAAAGGCATTGGGCTGCAAATGTAAATGACATCGAATATTGGTAGATTTTCGGCAAAGCGAAACGGAAAGATTTTTCCTCGACTCTTCTGCTAGACGCTAACAGCGAGAAAGACAGAGAGGCCCGAGAAAATATCTCCGTTCTCTCTTTAGTCCGCTTTCTGGCAACAATGTATATCTGTTTTACCCTATTCTAAGCTTAACGCTCGTGCTTCGTGGTCTCTTCCGATAGATGGCGTTAGGGGTTAGATGGTGTGGGAAGAACTAATGGTTGATCGATGATAAAACAGATCTCTATCACGTATTCCTAGGAAATTGTCCTTTATTTAACTCCGTTCTACACAATGTTATACACTTAAATGGTTACAAAGCAAAGTATGACGACTTGATAGGCTCCAAGTCATATCACGGTATTGAGAACCATGACCATGCGGGCCAAAGGTTCAAGCGGAAGAGAGATCTTGATCCAAAGGATCTTTTGAACCTGCTCCTGATCCAGATGATCCAATGCTGCCACCAACTTGACGGTCGATCCAAGTGTAATACGCACTAGATATTGTTGCCAACCTGTCAGTCAGTTCAGTGCTGCCACAATGGACCTGAGACGCGCCAACACCAGCGCCGCCTACCGGTAGGGATTGCCTCGGGACCTCGCCTCGCATGAGCAATCTCCCGTTTCATCTCTGGTAGCATGAAGAATGCATAAGGAGGTCCAACTCCGTGGTGTGAGAACGTGCCAAAAACTGTCATGGGAGATATTTAGCATTTTGGCCACAAGCGGCGCTTGTGTTGCATGTTTACCCATCAACCCCCTTCCCTATTCCCCCTCATCCACACTTTACCTAATCAAATTAAATAGGAAATATATTGTACCTCTAATTATATACAAATTTCTTAATTAAAATTATAAAATGAATGATTAATATAAATATGAACAAAAAATAAATTTAAATCACTTATGTGAAATTTAAATATTGAAAAGATGGTTTGACATCTGTAATAATCAATTATGTTCATAAATATAAAAGAATCAATATATAATCATGTTTAATTAATAAATGTAGTATGTTGTTAAATATATGCATGTTAATACGTTATTTTCTTATATATATATATATGCATTTATTAGGCGTAAATTATAGTCATTGCAGGTGCAAAAAAAACATCATTAATATAAAAATATATATTTTATAACATGTATATACATATCTATAATTTGGCAAGTTTTCTTGCTCTTTGGGTGTTTTTTTTTATTTCTTGCATTTTTTTATTGCTTCTTTTGGATATAAAATTCGCCCTCATAATTATGTAAAAATTAACAATTTTCTTCGTTAACATATATTTATGGCTGTTGCAACCTACTAGCATTAGTTGTAATTCCTTTAATTTGTACAGAATGTGAAAAAATGTATCCGCCTCGATATTATAATTCTTACAAGTTTGTAAGATTACATTTTCAATCTGCTTTAATAGAGTAGATAAAGTTCTGGAAGGATATACCAGCTTTCCTCTACTCAAGTTAGATATAAGATTCGAGTTTTTATCCTTGCTATCAATTATATTATTGTCCGATAATATAATTGATTGTAGGCACTCTGAGCAGGATGTCCATTTTTTACATTTATGAGCTACGTAGCCTGCCATGTATGCATTAATCTCATCCATATTATTATTGGTTACAGATATGTTTGTTTGACTTGAAGAAGCTTGTTCATATGGAAGATTTTTGTGTATTTCATCCATATTATTATCTAATCCTTTTTCTATTATTTCTTCAAGTAACAATGCATATTCATGCTTTCCTTGATTAATAATATTTGGCTTTGTAGCTTTTACAAGAGAATTTAAAATGTCTCCACCACTCACATTTGAACCTTTACAAGGTTTAACAAGGGAGTAGGTTGACATCAAATTAAATAAATTGCCAAAAACAACCGCATCAGGATGATCATTTGAACCATTGATGCCTCGAGCCAGACTGAAGAAACGCTAAAAGTAAATTTAAAACGATTAATTTGATTAAAATAAAAGAGATCATATGAATTCTCTAGAAAAATAAAATTTATAAAAGGCTAATTATCTCAATAATAAATACGATGAGAACCTGATATTTCACACAACACAAACAAACCAAATACGAGTGATGATGAGGGGTTACAAGAGAAAGAGGGACGTATTATGTTAAACATGGAACACTAACGCCGCTAGTGACTAAAGTAACAGTTACTTCAGCATACAGTTGAGCCCAATAATCTGGCGTCAGGCGAGGGGAAGCCGGAGATAAAGGGGCAAGGGGTATCTAGGGAATTTACGGGTTATATACAATTCTAGTTCCCTAACTTTACATTTGTCCACTTTTGAAATGTCAATTAAATGTAAACAAAATTTACAGTTTTTAAATCTAAGTTACGGAAAAGTTTAAGAAAAGATTATAATGAAGAACAGGAAAAGAGAGGATATCAGATGAGTTTGATTAATTATTATAAATATGTGAAAATATATTTGTAGATTGTTAAGAAGATATGCTTTGTGGTTATTTGATTTTAATTACAGGTTAAATTATGCGTTTTATCTCAACTTGGATGAGGAAGGATTAATTTATCAAAACTTCTAATGGGATTTTGACATCTAAATACATTTTATTATGATAAAGAAGGTTAGATTGGTTATTACATCCATTCATGTTAATTGGAAACATAATTTGAAGATTAATTGATAAAAATGAAAGGTAAGTTAACTTTAATGTTGTTAAAAATGAAATTAACTCTGTGGTTGTATTAATGTATAAGTTTTATTTTTTGGTTTCTCACCATGACATATAATACATAATTATTATATATGTATTTAACTTTAAAATTACAGTAAAAATTTATAATTACATTTAATATTGCAGGGCATAACCATTTGCGGCAATCACCTCTTCCAAACGGCGTGGAAAAGATTGGACAAGATTTTGGCAAATCTGTGGTTCGTTTCTTAACTCTTCCCATACTCTTCTTACGTGACACCTTAGCTCATGTTTGGTCCTCTCTTGTTCTGGTCTCCAGCGTTTCACCATTATACCCCAGACATTTTCTATTAAATTGAGATCTGGGGATCTCGATGGCCAAATCATCCTTTCAATTTCAGGATGCTCTGCAAACCATTCACGTGTCATTTTGGATGTGTGCACACTGGAGTTATCCTGGACAAATTGGATCATTGGTAAGTCTTGGACCGGATACATCCTTCTGACACTAGGCAGCATATGATTTTCTAGGATGCTTGTATACACTGCTGAATTCATCTTAGTGTCAATTTCAATTAAATCACCCACACCGTCTCCTGAAATCCAACCCCAATAAGCAATAGTTATCCTATTATTTCTGTTCATAGGTAGGACATATTTATCATTAAATCTGGTTCCATCCGGTCGCCAAACATGTATCCTCCCATCTTCAGAAGATTGAAACACCTTCTCATCAGTCCAGATAACTTTACGCCAGAATTCATCTCCTTTGCTCAAGTGCTCCAAGGCAAATCCAACTCTGTCCTCTCTGTGCTGAGCTGATAATTTTATTTTGTGCACAGCATGGTGGCAATGGATTCCAGCTTCGTGCAACCTTCTGCGTACAGTCATCTTTGATATGTTCAGGTCTAATTTTCTTAATATGCTTGACGTAGGCTGGAAAGGATCTTCGTTCATTGTATCTACAATTTTTCTATTCTCCTCTTGCGATGTTAATCTGGGTCTTTTGTTATTTTTCCTTCTATCTTCCAATCCTGAATATCCCTCTTCTCTATATCTTTTAATCCATTTATTAATCGTAGACTTATGCAGCTGCAGCTGATCAGATATATCCACTGAGCTCATTCCTGCTTTCCAAAAACCAATGACTTCTCCTTTCTTTATTGAAGTTTCACTATTAATTGACATCTTTTGAAGTTTTAATTTTTAGAGAAACGATTATTGAACTGTGTAACACCTTTTGAGAGAAAACAAAACACAACAATAAAAGAAACGAAACGATAAAACAAATAACAATCAAGTCGATTTTCGTTTCTTTTATTGTTGTGTTTTGTTTTCTCTCAAAAGGTGTTACACAGTTCAATAATCGTTTCTCTAAAAATTAAAACTTCAAAAGATGTCAATTAATAGTGAAACTTCAATAAAGAAAGGAGAAGTCATTGGTTTTTGGAAAGCAGGAATGAGCTCAGTGGATATATCTGATCAGCTGCAGCTGCATAAGTCTACGATTAATAAATGGATTAAAAGATATAGAGAAGAGGGATATTCAGGATTGGAAGATAGAAGGAAAAATAACAAAAGACCCAGATTAACATCGCAAGAGGAGAATAGAAAAATTGTAGATACAATGAACGAAGATCCTTTCCAGCCTACGTCAAGCATATTAAGAAAATTAGACCTGAACATATCAAAGATGACTGTACGCAGAAGGTTGCACGAAGCTGGAATCCATTGCCACCATGCTGTGCACAAAATAAAATTATCAGCTCAGCACAGAGAGGACAGAGTTGGATTTGCCTTGGAGCACTTGAGCAAAGGAGATGAATTCTGGCGTAAAGTTATCTGGACTGATGAGAAGGTGTTTCAATCTTCTGAAGATGGGAGGATACATGTTTGGCGACCGGATGGAACCAGATTTAATGATAAATATGTCCTACCTATGAACAGAAATAATAGGATAACTATTGCTTATTGGGGTTGGATTTCAGGAGACGGTGTGGGTGATTTAATTGAAATTGACACTAAGATGAATTCAGCAGTGTATACAAGCATCCTAGAAAATCATATGCTGCCTAGTGTCAGAAGGATGTATCCGGTCCAAGACTTACCAATGATCCAATTTGTCCAGGATAACTCCAGTGTGCACACATCCAAAATGACACGTGAATGGTTTGCAGAGCATCCTGAAATTGAAAGGATGATTTGGCCATCGAGATCCCCAGATCTCAATTTAATAGAAAATGTCTGGGGTATAATGGTGAAACGCTGGAGACCAGAACAAGAGAGGACCAAACATGAGCTAAGGTGTCACGTAAGAAGAGTATGGGAAGAGTTAAGAAACGAACCACAGATTTGCCAAAATCTTGTCCAATCTTTTCCACGCCGTTTGGAAGAGGTGATTGCCGCAAATGGTTATGCCCTGCAATATTAAATGTAATTATAAATTTTTACTGTAATTTTAAAGTTAAATACATATATAATAATTATGTATTATATGTCATGGTGAGAAACCAAAAAATAAAACTTATACATTAATACAACCACAGAGTTAATTTCATTTTTAACAACATTAAAGTTAACTTACCTTTCATTTTTATCAATTAATCTTCAAATTATGTTTCCAATTAACATGAATGGATGTAATAACCCATCTAACCTTCTTTATCATAATAAAATGTATTTAGATGTCAAAATCCCATTAGAAGTTTTGATAAATTAATCCTTCCTCATCCAAGTTGAGATAAAACGCATAATTTAACCTGTAATTAAAATCAAATAACCACAAAGCATATCTTCTTAACAATCTACAAATATATTTTCACATATTTATAATAATTAATCAAACTCATCTGATATCCTCTCTTTTCCTGTTCTTCATTATAATCTTTTCTTAAACTTTTCCGTAACTTAGATTTAAAAACTGTAAATTTTGTTTACATTTAATTGACATTTCAAAAGTGGACAAATGTAAAGTTAGGGAACTAGAATTGTATATAACCCGTAAATTCCCTAGATACCCCTTGCCCCTTTATCTCCGGCTTCCCCTCGCCTGACGCCAGATTATTGGGCTCAACTGTACCATTTTTGGGCGGATTTATCTAGTAACTTTGGTATGGAGTTGGACCTCCTTATGCATTCTTCATGTCTGGTAGTTATACTACACTTGGCAACCTTGCTCTGTATTCTAGGGACTCTAGGCCACACCTGTGATCTGGAATTAATAATCCGTTTAATTTTCGAAAACGTCCCTTTATGCCGCCGTTAAAAAAACGCCCGGTATGCAAGTAAAAGATGATTCATGGCATGGCTCGCCAGTCCGAAGAAACTTAATTGTATTGATTATATTGATTACACACAATTACTATAATTAAATTACCACATGACTTCAGCAGAATATTTTATCAGTCTTATCACAGTGACTAGTGCAAAAAAATTAGCTACAGTACTTGTCATTTGTTTTATTTGCTATCATGGACTTATGCACTTTGTTTATGGTAAATACCTTTGACTTTACCTGCTAAATATAAAAGAGTTTTAAGATATTCTATTTCCACTATGGTAGCTTATCCAGTTTTTTTGCAGGTAATGACTCTTGCACTTGGTTGTTAACGGAAGGTCGTTATAAAAGTGATAAAGAATGGCAGCCTCGTGGTTGCATGATGCACCACTATACCCAAATGTAATACAAATCTATATATATATATATATATATATATATATATTAAAACACTATTAAACTTGTAATATATATTTTTAAAATTTTTTTAAATGTAGAGATAGCAGAAGATGTTTAAGGTACCTAGCTTTCATGGGTCATCGAAATCATTTTATTTTTATTGGGGATGACAGAATTAAACAATTATATAAATCACTGGTGTCTCAATTTGCAATTGATGGAAAATCAACAGAATTTGCAGAAACACCAGATAATTCAAACTTAATATTTAATGACGTGCAGCTTAGACTGAGTATTCAATATATTCAGAGAAAGCGAACAGACAATTCTATGGTTCAGGAATTTAGGAAACTTATGGCAAGTTGATTAAATTTTAATTTGTTTCCTAATTAATTATAAAGATAATCACCTATTGGTTTTGTTTTTCAGGTGGCAGATGCTCCTAGTTTAATTATTACAGGCTGTGGAGCAGCAGATTTAGTATCTTTTAACAGTAGCGACTTGCAATTCTTGTCAGAGTATCATACAAATCTGACAAAGTTGTTGCTTCCTTTCGAGTCATTAACAAAGAAAGGTACCCATCTTTTATGGGTTCTACAAGATCCGGTCGTTAAAGAAAGATTACCGGTTCAGTACTCAAATCTTGATAACAGACAAATCAATTTAGTTAATAAAGCAGCAAGAGAGGTATGATAAATTTAAAATGTTAAGTTTGTCAAGAAACAGCTAATCTATTGCGCTTCACCTTTGCACAGATATTACCTCGTAGCGGATGTCGCCTGTGGGAAAGTAGCAGATTGGTAGGCGCCGGAGTTTTAGAACAGAGCTCGGATGGATATTTAGCAAGCCCGCTGTCGCTACGTCATAAAATTCAAATATTGCTTAATGCTTATTGCAATGATCACATGAATTTTGACGATGGTAGTTGTTGTAGTTATCCAGAATCTGCAACAACTCTGCAGCTTGTATCTTTATCTGTTGCGGCACTATGGTAACACCTCTAGTAGTAGCATTTTAATTGAATTTGTTTATATTTATTTTGTATAAAAAAAACCAACTATAGTCTGTTTCAGCGTATTAGCTGGAGGATTCATTTGGATATCTAAAAAGTTTTACAAATATCGGTCTGAAATTACTTATGCGCACACTGCAATCGAGATAAACGAAAATTCAGAAAAATCAGAGACGTGTGATATGACTAAAGTAGATCAAATTGATCTAACTAGTAATCAAGATGCTTATACGTTGTTAACGTCACTAGCTCTATTTTCTATGATATTAGGCTATTTTTATCTATGTGATAGGTAATTAACATTCTTTGTCTTCATAAATGTATTATATTATTCTTGGGATTATCCTTGAATGGTAACTGTATACTATTATTTTATTTAGGACCAATTTTTTTATGAAGGAGAATAAATATTATAGCGAATTTAGTTTCTGGCTTCCCCTCGGTTACATTTTGGCTCTTGGCTTATTTTTTACGGAGGACCGTGAAAGAGGACCACGTGCTTTAAATAGAGAACAAACCGATGAGTGGAGAGGATTGATGCAGGCCGTAGTACTTATATATCATGTTACCGGTGCCCGAAATGTTTTACCAATTTACATGTACCTACGATTGATTAATTCTGCCTACTTATTCCTTTCTGGCTATGGACATTTTTGTTACTTTTGGCAAACGGGTGATGTCTCATTAGTTAGATTTGCAAGAGTAAGTATAGAGCGCATTGCATTAATTTTGGTCTCTTTGCTTTCTTATTGATTGCAGCAACATTTGTTTTTTCAGGTGATGTTTAAACTAAATTTATTAACGGTATCACTTTGCCTTTGTATGAACAGGCCTTACCAGTTCTATCATTTTGTACCATTAGTTTCTTTTTGGTTTCTGATAATATATTTTTTAGCATGGTTACCACCGAGAATATACTCAAATAGTTTTGTCGATCATGGACCAAGAGCACTGCTTTACTTAGGTCTGAAACTTTTAGGTCTCATATTCATTATTACAATTCTCTATATGTCTGAGGTAATAAAGTTCATTAGCCTATTAAAAATGCAAAATTGCACAGTAACGAGAAGTAATTAATTAATACTTTTATGGATGGTTACAGGTGTTTTTTGAAAAAGTTTTTGTTACAAGACCATGGAAAGCCTTATTTGTGACAACGGATGATGACATATACGAATGGTGGTCCCGCTGGCGCGTTGATAGGTATAGCGTAGCGTGGGGAATTACATTTGGAGCTGGATTTCTTGCACTACAAAGAATAGATCACATTCCAGGACCAGCTTTATTGCCAGTATTAGCATTAATATCTTTAGCAGCTTATACCACCTTTACAATTTTATGCGACTCCATATCAGAATGTGAAGAGATCCATTCATATATAGCCTTTATACCGGTAAAAAATTAAATTATTTTATTTTGATTGTGTAATAATTGCAAGCTATTGTCATACTACCGGTAAAATCGGCCAAACTTTTCAGATACTAGGATACATCGCTCTAAGAAATTCTTCCTTAGCCCTTCGAAGCAAGCACTCGGCATTACTGTCTGCCTTAGGACGAATTAGTTTAGAAACGTTGGTCGGCCAAGGTCACATTTGGCTAGCCGCTGATTCATACGGTGTATTGGTATTGTTGCCGAAATTTCCAGTTCTCAATCTTTTAATTACATCATTTATCTTTATCTGCGCCAGCCACGAGGTACGACTAATTTAAGGAGGAGAAATACATGTAAAACGTGTTATTCAGAAATTGATTTCTCAGAAATTGCTGGACACATTGATTTTTAATTTTCTCATTTAAATACTTATTATTTTTATAGTAATGTTGATTAGAACTCAACAGTAAAAATTTGCTAGAAAATGTTGTGATTGACAAAATCATCTTTGAAACAAATGCCAAGATTTTATTACTTTATTCAAACAAAAGTTTTACAGAAATATTAAAGAATGTTATTATTCTTAAAATGACAAAAATATTTTTAAAAAAATCCTATTTTTATCAGTTATTGTTGATAAATTTTTTATAACATCAGAAAAAATAATTTAGAGGTTCGTGAGTCAAAACTTATTAATTAAGAATTATTCTCTTAAACATTGAGCGAAATTAATTGATCGGCTTTTGAATTATCGTGTTTAGTGCATGACATTTTACATTTTCGGAAAAACATAAAGTTTCGAATTATGCCCTGATAATGTGTACTAGCTATATTATCTGTGTAATTCTAAAAAGGCTTTGAAATTCATTTGAAGATTCTTCAGAATGATTTTATAATGACATGCTATTAATTAAAATTAAAATTGTTAAATTTTTTTATTTTTATGTATTTTTCCCCTTAAAAAGAAATATTAAAATTTGTACCAAGCAAAACTATAAAATTAAGCTTTTAAGTAATTGTAATAATTTGAAAGAATTAAAAATAAAAGCCTTGAATTACAGAATTGGTGATTCTTCAAAACTATAATTAAGGGTTAGATCTAAAAATTATATAAAATATTCCTTGTTAAAAGTAATTATTCCCTTTCTAGATCTGACAAGTTTGCATATATTAACATTAGACATAGTACAGGATTGACATCAACTGAAAATTTACTTTTACATTACAGATCCACAGGCTGACCATCGTTCTAACACCATATGCTGTGCCAAATGATTGGAAATCAGTAGCACGTAATTTATTACTATTTATAGCAGTGCTAGTACCAATTGGTATACATGATGGAATGTTTTAAACATGTTTGTGATCTGTCCAATTTTTAACAGTCTCTGAACTTTATACCAGGTGGTAAATTTACAATAAAAACAAAATATGAAAGTTGAAATAACCACAAATCTGTAAATCTATAAATTATATGGTTCTTCGAAATTGTAATTTATTTTATGTAAATTTTAAAAATGTCTTTATTGTTGAAAATAAATTGGTTTAAAATATAAACAAAAAAGAGTACTGACTAATTAGTGTAAGTCCTGCCTGCAGGATAAATTTTATTTTTACATACATATATATACTTAGCTATTAATCTATTTATAAATGTACAAATTTCAATAAAACTATATGTACAATAATGTTATAAGATATTTTTTAATGAATTAATTGATGGGTTTTCTCTATAATCAATTTTTATTTGGTTATCATGCTTAACGCTGCTTGTATAAACATCATAGCCCAAAGATATAATATTGTCATAAAGCACTCTGTACTTTGTTGGTATAAAATAGAAATTAATAAATTGTGCTGGTGGCCATACTACCCATTCCGCAATATAAAGCTTATGGGCTTTAGTTATAATTTCATTTTTCAATTCCAAAAAATTGTTTCTTTCCAATACAGCTAAAGTTAAGAAAAAAGCACTTATACACAAAGGAGAGCAAATCAACTGATCTATTAAAACTTTTTTACAGACAATTGATATGGTTCTCCCTTTCATTTTCGAATCTAGATAACGATACCAGTAATGGCAAATTATACCTATAGTCATACCCGAAAAAGCCATGTTACGCGTTCTTTCCACGTTCCATTTTGTCAATTCACCCTATAAAGTTGATAGTATATTTAACCATGAAATATTGTCTAAAAAAAGTATTATTCAGTGTCATTTTATTTTTACTATTTTCTAACCTTTAGGATCTCATAATGTTGCTCTAGAACATCCCCCGTAGCAGAAAGAGAAATGGATATTGCCATATTAGTATAAATTAAGTTTTTCATTGAAAATAAATTTTCTCTGAAGTTACATATTTTTTTATAAGCAGAAACCAGAGTTTTTGATATGCACATCTTTCATAGAATCAATAACTATGAAATTTACTGAATTTGTACATTATTTCAGTAAAACAGAGGTATAAAAACGTTAAAATATAACTCCTTTTTTGATGTTATTTCTTCATAATTTCCCACTACTAGCAAATACTACATGGCTGTGTTCGTTTTTGTACTGCCAGTATCGGCAGTATAACAGGTAACGTTCGTTTATACATTGCAGTGCGCTTTTAGTGAAGTTTTTATGACGTAATGATTTTGATGTCATTTCCTACTGCGGGTACTGCAGCCAATGAGAACCGCTTAGTCGCAGATATTCAACATTTGAAAACTTCAATGTTTTTATAACTTTTTATGTCACTTCTCACTTCCTACTGCGAATACTGTGCCTGAAAAGGTAGTGTAGCTGCAGTACAGCAGACGGCACCAGCCAAAACACGAGTAAAGGGCATTACATACACGGCAATACACGCAAATAAATGCCATCAACGCAGAGGGGTTCACTTCAACTGGTTCAAGTCAGCGTTGCCAAGTCCGCCATGTTGGAAGATACTACGCTGTATAGTTTGTTGGCGAGAATTGAACATACCACGCAAAATGTATAGTAAGTGTGATTCACAGAGGACGTTTACGGCCGTATTCATAGTCGGTCCTTAAGGAGCTCCTTAAATTAAGGACACAGTGGGAAATTGAATAGTGTGTGCTTTTAACTATAGTGTAGTATATCATTTTCCATGTTAAATTACAGAGTGAAACTAGCCGAACCACACACGATTCAATTTCCCATGCACGGTGGACGCCTTATTCACTAGGCAAGGAATGAGCCAATCACAATGGGAATAAAGATGACTATATTGAAATCTCTCATTGTGATTGGTTGATTGTTTTATGCTACAGTCTGCTCAATACTACTTTAGTATACTTTAATTACATATATATATGATTTTTTGCTTCCTTATTTTAAGGAAGGTCTGACAGGCCAGCCCATGAAACGCGTTGAGACGCTACACCATAAAACCACTAACGCCATCTGTCGCACGCGAATGAGAAGCACTTTGTTAGGCACACACACCATTACTGTGGTGCGAATGCGTGTGCAACCTCCTTCGGTTACCATCGCTCAGCTTCGGACATCTTCGCTATACATCGAGCTCGAGAGAGAACGGCATAGTTTTATCGGATCTCTCTCTCCCTCTCGATCTAACTTTCGTTTAGCCGAAGAGCCGAGTAAAATTCCTTTTCGTCCTGCTTCAATCCTCCTCCATCTTTCAAACCTCAGATTTGAGTTCGATTCCATCCAATAAATTTTTTTTTTTTTATTGTAGAATATTTCTTTATTGCCATGGACATATTAGATTAAAAAATATGTAAAAATGGGGTTTTAATATTCCATAATTACGCTCAAAATATTCTTATAAAAATTTAATTTTTATTTCGTTATCAATTCAAATAAGTTATTAATGATTACTATAAATATTCTAAAATTATAAAAAATGGAAAAAAAAAGAGTCGAAGAGGTCTCGAACCTGGGCTCACCGGTTCCAAAAGCCGAGTACGCGTATTTGTAGCTATAAAGTTTATGCAAGTTTATCATACTTATCTTTAAGTCTCTTATAGCGCATATGGTAAGGTCTCGGTTTTTGGAACCGGTGAGCCCAGATTCGAGACCTCTTCGACTCTTTTTTTTTCCATTTTTTATAATTTTAGAATATTTATAGTAGTCATTAATAACTTATTTGAATTACTAATAAAATAAAAATTAAATCTTTATAAGAATATTTACAGTTTGAGACTCGATAAATATGTTTTGAACGCGTAAGCTATCATATATTAAAACTCCATTTTTTCATATTTTTGTATCTAACATGTTAATGACATGATATAAGTATTCCACAATTAAAAAATAATTAATAAGCAATCTCCAGTTTCATCTCTGGTATGCACAATATATAAATGCACAAACTAGCTCTTGCTAAAAAAACACCAGATTCCTCAACTTGGCTAGCTCTCGAGTGATAAGTAAGGAATGAATAAAAAAATACAAATACCTTCACCTAAAATAATTATCCAATATTTTAAGTGTTATAAGCATGCCAAAGTATTTAATAAGTATTACTTAATCCACTAAAATTTTCTGTCATAATTGTAAGAATCTCAATATTTTATTATCTCATCTCGAATCTTATCAATTAACATGAATTAATAAAAGTCATTAGAGAATTATATGTAAAGTTTTAGCTCATTTTAATCGTAATGGTCTTATTAATTAAAAATGACGACTCTTTCGTTTAAATTTGATTATAATGACGGATACTCGTGGTCGCATTTAATATCTTGTTTATTTTTTCTTTCTACTTATCACTCGAGAGCTAGCCAATTTGAGGAATCTGGTGTTTTTTTAGCAAGAGCTAGTTTGTGCATTTATATATTGTGCATACCAGAGATGAAACGGGATATTGCTCATTAATTATTGTTTAATTGTGGAATACTTATATAATGTCATTAACATGTTAGATAAAAAAATATGAAAAAATGGAGTTTTCATATATGATAGTTTACGCGTTCAAAACATATTTATCGAGTCTCAAACTGTAAATATTCTTATAAAGATTTAATTTTTATTTTATTAGTAATTCAAATAAGTTATTAATGACTACTATAAATATTCTAAAATTATAAAAAATGGAAAAAAAAAGAGTCGAAGAGGTCTCGAACCTGGGCTCACCGGTTCCAAAAGCCGAGACCTTACCACATGCGCTATAAGAGACTTAAGGATAAGTATGATAAACTTGCATAAACTTTATAGTTACAAATACGCGTACTCGGCTTTTGGAACCGGTGAGCCCAGGTTCGAGACCTCTTCGACTCTTTTTTTTTCCATTTTTTATAATTTTAGAATATTTATAGTAATCATTAATAACTTATTTGAATTGATAACGAAATAAAAATTAAATTTTTATAAGAATATTTTGAGCGTAATTATGGAATATTAAAACCCCATTTTTACATATTTTTTAATCTAATATGTTCATGGCAATAAAGAAATATTCTACAATAAAAAAAAAAAAAATTTATTGGATGGAATCGAACTCAAATCTGAGGTTTGAAAGATGGAGGAGGATTGAAGCAGGACGAAAAAGAATTTTACTCGGCTCTTCGGCTAAACGAAAGTTAGATCGAGAGGGAGAGAGAGATCCGATAAAACTGCCGTTCTCTCTCGAACTCGATGTATAGCGAAGATGTCCGAAGCTGAGCGATGGTAACCGAAGGAGGTTGCACACGCATTCGCACCACAGTAATGGTGTGTGTGCCTAACAAAGTGCTTCTCATTCGCGTCCGACAGATGGCGTTAGTGGTTTTATGGAATTTTCGACTTCTAACAAACATCAGCGCCGCCTACCGGCAAAGATTATTTTAGGACAATGCCATGAGCAATCTCCCGTTTCATCTCTGGCTCTAGCGGTAGGGGCCCATTTGTTCCAAAATTTTAGTACAATGCGTGTGTCTCTCTACATAACTTTGTGAATATGGCGACCTGTCAAAACACTGGTACACTCCGGGAAATATATTCTGTCCAACTTATAACCAAATGTTTTAAAAGGTCGTACTTCAATAGCGGTCAACACTTTTCTACATCACGCTGGTTACCTGGTCTAGTGCCGAGTCCCGAGCAATAAACCGAGAACAATCGAAGAACCCTATAATATACCTGATATTCTAATCACTAATCTAAAATTACTATTTTTGTATTTTTAATCAAACATATTTGAAATTATTACAAATACATTGCTTGTCTTTTTAACATGAAAATGAGTCCAAATACGACATTAATCGAACAATTATTTCTTTTAGTTATACCTTGAAGCTGCTACTTTATTATCTATAAATTCTAATAAAAATTCAATATTACTATATATCTTCGTTATGCGTTAAGTTAAAATAAATCTCCAAAATATTGGAAAGGACATAAACATATTATTAAAAAATTAACAAATATAAATTTTAGTTTAAGATATAATTGACAAATAAATGTAAATATTTTAAAATACTATCTTTAAAAAGAAAAAGGTTAATCATCTCATAAAATTAAAAATTTCAATTTTTTTAGTATGATTCTGCTACGGGTTAATTGATGCTTATTTGGATTATTTATAGACATATTGGAATAAAATAAATTTGATTTTTAACAGGTTTTAATAAAATGGGAGATGTAAGATATAACTAATATAGAAATAATAGTCCGAATAACGTCATTTTTGGATTCATTTTCATGTTAAAAATACAAGCAATGTATTCATAATAATTTCAAACCTGTTTGATTAAAAATATAAAAATTGTAATTTTGGATTAGTGATTAGAGTATCAGGTATATTATAGGGTTCTTCGATTGTTCTCGGTTTATTGCTCGGGACTCGACACTAGACCAGGTAACCAGCGTGATGTAGAAAAGTGTTGACCGCTATTGAAGTACGGCCTTTTAAAACATTTGGTTATAAGTTGGACAGAATATATTTCCCGGAGTGTACCAGTGTTTTGACAGGTCGCCATATTCACAAAGTTATGTAGAGAGACACACGCATTGTACTAAAATTTTGGAACAAATGGGCCCCTACCGCTCTAGCCTACTTGGTCGAATTGACCCTTAAACCACTTTAATCTAATATTCATAGGAATTTATAGGAACAGAATTTCGATTGTGGCAGGTCTTATTTAGGGTGAGGTTCACCAAGCCCGGCTTGATGGCTAGCCTAGCCCGGCTAATATGGTATACTTTCGGGCTAAAGTAGTATAGTTTCCGTTACATGAGCTGTATGAGTTTAGCCCGGCTAGCCCCAAGCCGGGCTTGGTGAACCTCACCCTTAGGGGGATGGATGACGGACATGACGGACATGAGCATGGGTCATGGATGCCATTGGATGGTGGTGACTTCTTCTTCTTCTATCTTTATGAACTTTGCTACAGTGAGCAATTATTCACTACATGCACTATGGCCCGTACCATTAAACGGAACTTAGCTCGAATTTGTGCTTAGCTCCTGCTTAAGACTGTTCTTAACCTAAGTTCATGAATTCAGCTTAAGACCGGACTGAAGCTTCCATTTTAAGATCGTACTTCGTAAACTTCGTTGAGATTTAAGTTTAAGGCTTAATTAAATTTTTAATTTTATTCCTTATTCAGAGCTAGTCAGTGAATCTTTAGATTGTACTTTATTGTTTGTGCTTTTTTCTTAATTAATAAATATATATCATTTGACACTTTATTTAAATTTGCAATGTTTTAAAAAGTGTTATTATAACCTGTGATATAAACAATGTAAACAAAAAATAATTCTATTTTATCATATATTTATTCAGTGAATATATTTGTAATATACAATAAAAAGTACTAAAATTATTTTATCACTTTGTGTTAAGGAATTTTGGGTTATGTTATGACAGGTTATAGTACACACAATGACATGAAAGAGAAGTATACAATTTATTGGTTTTGTTTCTTGGTTTGCCTTAAAATAGGTTGCCTACTCAATCTGAGCTAAGCATCAACTAAACCAGCTTTTCGCGTGATTTCAGAACAGGGCTTAGCATTAGCTTAAGACAGAAAACGAACTTAATTAAGACAGAGTTTGAGACCGTGCTAAGCTTAAGTTCCATTTAATGGTACGGCCCTATGTATAGCCAATGTTAGCATTCAGCAGAGACAAATGTTGAGGGAGCGGTGTATGTTATTGGCTATTACTCTTAGATCCTATAATTTTATCCAATAGAAGTAGAAGTTTAAAAAGAAATCTGGTAACGTTACTGAGCTGCTACCTCTGCTGAATGCTACCAATAATACTAGAATGGGGAACTCTGTTACCAACCTTCGCCTGACAACTTCCTAAACCATGGGGCACCTATCCTATAGACCGGTGTTAAGTTAGCGTCTAAAGTATAAAATATTTGAAATTTTGCTGTACTAATCATTTGATAATTGTTTGACAGTGTTTGATAGCCATTTATGAACGTTTGACGGTCTTTCTTTTAGTAAAAAATTATAAAATAATTTATGGTATAAAGTTAGCGCCACTTTTGTCAATTTTGATTAAAATTATTCAATAAATGGTTTAATCGATAAAGAGTCGTTTGATCATTTCGACTAAGGTACTTTGAACGTTTGAAAGTTCTGAGTTATTAGGAAAAATAAAAGCTTAAAATATTTTATTTCGGTATCTGCAGTCTGCATAGACCGCCATTAAGGGTGATCCCCACCAAGCTCAGCTTAGGACTAAGGCAGGTATTCATTGTCGTTACTTATTTTTAAGTCTGAATGGGCGGTATCAATAAATCGAACTTAGACAAAATCTTAGCTTAGATTACTCTTAGCAAATGCTTAGGTAAAATTGGCTGGAGATTGTCATGAAGTTTATCCGTGATTTTAGACAGTTACGAAATCGACTGTTGTCGTGTCAGCTATCAGTTTGAAGTAAGGTTATGGCTATGTTGATTGGCACTGATTGAAGTAGATAAATGGCATGCTAAAGGAATTAACTCGTCTATTTATAAACGAAGTACATATAATTCGTTTGGTATGTATTAAAATTTATTGAAAATTTTTATAACAATTAGACTTGTATAATTTATAATTATCCCTATTGTAAGAAACCTAACCTAAACCAATCCCTGTTACTTAATTCCTTTGTAGAAAGTACTTTTTTGTTAATAAAACAAAAATGTCCAAACGATCTCCTCCGTATAGTCATTTGGAAAAAAGAGTATTTTTAGAAATATTAAAAAAATATAAAAATGTAATAGAATGCAAATCAGTTAGTGCTGTTAATTTAAGGGACAAAAACTTTGCATGGAAATCAATTACTGAAGAATATAATATTAATACGTTAATTGATTTGAAGGTAATCTTTAATACTATTTTCTGTTATTTTTTATGTCTACATTGCATTTATAAATTGACATTGCAAATTGCTCAAATTAAGTATAACAAATCTAGGGTCAGTTCCACCAACTGTTTAATGAAGTTTTCACTCGTTAAACTCTGGTTAAATAATAGTTATCGTTAAATAAACTATGCTATTTTAACCAAAGGTTAAGTTAACTCGGGTTAGTAGCAACGGTCCCTAGTGGACTTATGCCAAAAGAACGGAAAAATCTTAATTAAATTATAATGTGCTTTTAATGACAATAACTATTAGTTATTGCTGTTTCCCTAAGTTATTTTTTCACATATTTTATAATTAATTTTAGAGAGATGTTCACCAACTAAAAATTTTTTGGCAGAATTTAAAGCAACAGACACGACATAATCTTTCTACTGAGAGACAATCAAGATACAGGACTGGAGGAGGCCCTGAAATGCCTGAAGTCTCAATTGATAGTGAACTGTTAGATATATTGCCATCTTTGATGATAACTGCTCCAGTAATCGCATCTTCTAACTTTTCTAGCGAGCAATCATTAAGTGCGTATAATGAATAGTATATAAATTATCCTTAATAATACAAAAAAAATAATATCACTTTAGACGTATTGTATAGTCAGGATTTAATATCACATATAATTAATAGTATATATGAACTGTCTTAAACTACATATACTAACATACTAATTTTTTAATTGTTTAGATGTACAAGAGAAAGTTATTGAAACAGTTAAATCGAATGCAACTAAACGATTAAATACTGTAAACGTAGATGAATATTTTGAAAATAGTTTATTCGAAGCTGAAGAATTAGAAGCAGCAGAAACAAGAAGTGAAGTAATTCTACAGAACGAGCTTGGTAAAACGTTTCCAATAGTCTCTTCTAGTCTTTTATGAAATAGATGTTTCATATAATTTTATAAAGATACTGACATAAAATGTTAAGAGAGTGCATAAATAATAATAGTAAAATAAGATTCTTATGAATGTTTTTAATTTAAAATAAAAAGATTAATATCACATAAACCATAATATTCAATTTTACATCATTGTTTTCAGATTTTACGAGTTCTTCCGGAAATTTAAAAATACAAAAACTTAATAGAACCTTGTCTTTAAAAAAGAAAGAAATGCAATTAGCAGAAATAAAAATAGATCATGAAAAAAAATGATGTAAAATGAAAGAAGAGAAAGAGCGTATCATTACTAAATTAATAACGGAAAAATTAGAAATAGAGATTGCTGTGAAGCCAAGGAAAAATTAAAACTGTCAAAATTTCTTGCAGAGAAAGAGATGTAAGTACAATAACTTTTAATGTGAGAATAACAAATCTATTATAAAAACATTTTAGGAAAAATGCATATTATGAATAAACTGGAATTGAATACTCGTCGTTTACTCCTTCATGAAATTTTTGCTTTATTTGGATGAAGCATTTTACTCCTAGAATCTTACGTGATGTAAGTTTTCATTTAAATCTCAGTGCTGCCGCATTATGAAAAAGGAAACTGTACATATAATTAATTAAATAAATTCATTTCGACATTGTCCCTATATAAAAATCCGGCTCCTGTCATATCCGTATTTTCATTTTCATCATTCTCCATATAATCATCATTTTCAACAATATTATCATAATCATCATCATCAGTTTCTTCTTGAGGTAAAATATTGTCATAAATTAATGATAGATTGTGTAAAACTGCACAAGCTGTTATTACTGACGTAGATGTAGACAATTTTAAAGTTAGACCTTTTGACAAACATGGAAATCTTCTTTTCCATATGCCAAATGTCCTTTCTACTACCATTCTGGTACGTGATTGTATCATATTATATCTGTAAAATATTTATATTAATATTAAAAGATTAGTCCAACATTTAACATAATTTAATATCACCTCTCTTGTTCATTTGATTCGGGATTTCTGAATGGGGTCAAAAGAAAAGGTAGAGCAGGATATCCTTTATCCCCTATTAGTATACCAGATATTTCTTGTTGCTGAAAACGATGAAATACTCTAGAATTTTTCAAAATTCTAGAATCATGATTACTTCCTGGCCATTCGGGAACAATATCTAAAAATTCTGTTCTTGGACCTACAACAGCCTTATATAGATATATTTATGAAATTAATAATTCAATAATTATAAACAATAAACACACACACACACACATATATATATATATAGACATTACTTTGAAATACCTGTACATTTAAAGAATAGTAAGATTTTCGATTCCTATATACTTCAGCATGTTCTCGAAATTGTGTACCACTTAAACGTATGTGAGTACAATCGATTGCTCCAGTTACATTATCCAGTCCTATAGCACCTTCGCCAAAACCTAATTCTTTAAATAATTGAAAATTTTCTTCTATCTCTCTTTCGTTTGTAGGAAATTTGACATACTTTCTAAAGTACGTTGACAATAAATTAGTTACACGGAAAACGATGTAACTCACAGTAGACTGCTGTAAATTAACGAGGTCCGCGCTTACTCTCTAAAGTATTAAAACAAAAATTAAGTTAACTAAATAAATTCAGTTTTGAGTGTCAGTATTTTGTAAAATAAATTATTTTTACTTGAAAAGTATTAGTTGCGAAATATCTTAAAGTGATCAGTAACTGTATTACTGGTTCCACAGGTAATCCTCTTCTGTCAGGCTTTTTTAAATAATGCTCTATTAAAGGCAACAAACCATACATTGTGCTCTCTTTTGAAAATCTATATCTTAATTTAAAATTCCTCTCATCATAACTTTCAAAGGGATTTATAGCATCACGGAGGTAACGCTTATGACGCCGAATACTGCCACTGTATTCCTCATCAGACGATGAATCAGAAGAAGAAATAAGATTCAAATTAAATTCATTGATATAATTTATTTCTTCCATTTCTCACCTATGGTTAATTTCAATGTATTATTCATTCAATACTTATAATTATTTTAAATAACTTACAAATAAAAATTAACTTTTGATTTCACTACTCTTCATATGAATTCCATTCTTTCTGATCATTTATTTTTAGCAGTCCTCTATATTAAATTTTCTTCCAATAAAAATAAATTTGGTTTTCATTTTCTTCATTTTTCATTTTCTTTCAATATTCAATAAACTGTAAAGAAAAACATAGTTTTTAACATAAATATACTGTTACTGTATAATAATTAATACTTTGAATTACAGTTTAAATACTTATTTAAGATTTTGTCGTTTTCTTTTTCAAATTACATTCTACATGTTACAAAAAGTAGCTTGAGCATCCTTTAAACTTCTTGTTGCTTTCATTTCAACCTTTTGTCTAAAATCACGGAGAGCTTGAACTTAAAACATAAATCCTCGCTGAGCAGTTGCTAAGACTAATCTAAGCTAAGATTTTGTCTAAGTTCGATTTATTGATTCTCGATTGTCCTTTTTCATCTAATAGTAATAGAAAAAGATAACCTATGCTCAAGTCGGTCT
Organism: Prorops nasuta; assembly: GCF_024137725.1. Classification (NCBI taxonomy): domain Eukaryota; kingdom Metazoa; phylum Arthropoda; class Insecta; order Hymenoptera; family Bethylidae; genus Prorops; species Prorops nasuta. Next base: position 6,305,390 of record NW_027116810.1, read on the forward strand.
TAAATGTAAGTAACGACTATGAATATCGGCCTAATAGGACTAAAATCATGCACATCATGCGACAGAAACTGTACCACTTAAGCTCGGCTATTCGCCAAACTGAGCTTTGTGAGAGGGGGTCACCCTAATGGTGTCGGTATGGGGCTAATTTCGTAATTTTCTATATTTAAAAAATGGCGGTGGCAGTGACTATATTCATAGGAAGTATGCAGGAGGGTTTAGTAATTATACAAACATACATAGAAAAGTTGTCCAAGTATGTACACTGACCGGCTTGATGGCGTCCCTCGATGCATTTAGGAACCACATTAGAGAACCGCCCTACCCCAATAGATCAAGACGAAAAAGCGCGAGTTAGCATACATTCTTGATTAAAAAAAAATTAGTTTTATTATTCAAAGTCGTTTAATGAAGAATGTATGTTAACTTCGCTTTCCGCCTTGACTTACTGTTGGTGAGAGGTTTTAAAACGCGGTCCCTAAGTGCATTGAGTAACGCCATATATGCCGGTCATTGTACATACTACATATATATTATACAATTATACATATACAGGGTCTTTTCCTAACGGCGGGACATAGGAGATTTTGTGTTATTTGACTATAGTACTTTTTACTATAGTCAAATTACTATTTTCCCTTTAATTTAAGTATTAATCGAAGTCACCATGATTAATTAAGTAAAATGATATTTATAATAAATAATAGAAGCAATTAAACTAAAGTAACCATTAAAACTTAACTATCTACGCTTTTATTAATTATATTAATGTATAGTAAGTGCTTCAATGCTATAGTCAAATAACACAATCCTATGTCCCGCCGTTAGGAAAAGACCCTGTATACATATATGTACTAATACATATATATTGCTAAATATTCATAGAACACTGAACAGGCATTATTGTTATAATTAAGTTATTTCAAATGTTTGACAGAGTTAACCGAGTTATGTGGAAACATTATATATTACTAACTTTAAAGTTTTTTATTTTTATTAAATAAATTAGTTTCTACTACATTACAGATTATATTTTAACTGAAAAATTAAAAATATGAAATATTTTTATAAATATTTTAAAACTATTATTTTTAATTTGTAATATATATTGCAAGATGAGGCTCTATTGTTACATTCTCAGAACATTTGACTATTTTCTCTGCCATGTCATCATACAATTCCCATTTATTTTTTAATCGTGAGGAATATGCTTTATAATGATGTGATGTATATGCAACTACACCGACTAGCTTGAAGTGAACATAATTTTTTTCATTCAATGGGAGTTGTAAATTATTTGGTAATTCTTTTAATTTACAAGTGAGACCTTTAGTATATTTATAAGTTGGACGTATATCCAATTCAATAAATATATGGAAATTTAAATGATTTATTAGCTTATACTTTCCACCACATTTGCATTTAATGTTGTAAATATTTGCTCTATATTGTAAAGCTTTTTGTAAGGAACGAAAACCTTCTTTTCCAATAATGACATGATTAGGTGTTATTAAAGGACAGAGCTCCTCATTTATACCACAAATATTACAGTCTTGAGTTCTCTGATAACTAGGAGCACTACACCCAAAAAGCTTTTGTTGCAAATTTGCAACAGAGTCCCATGCGTTTATTGAAAATGATAGTAAACGCTGTGCAGTCTCAATTTCAGTTGTTGGTTTATATAATTTTTTCAACAACACAGCACGACTTTTAAGTATTTCTTTCGTAACCCCCTTTTCAACAAAATCAAAAACAAATTGCAGCGTCTCATTCTCAGACTGTCTTATAATGTTATAATAGTTCGAATAATCAACTGCTGCACACATTAATATATGAACAATAGAATCGAAAGCACAGGTTGCTTTAACGAAGTACTCTCTTCCTTTTAAAGTTACAGGAGATTTCAGCAATCCACCGTTAGGTAATAAGAAAATGGGTTTCTGTTTCTTGCATTCTGCAAGTCTATTAATTACTTTTATTTCTGGAATTGGTTTAAAGTATTTACTTTCTGACGATTTTGAATTTATATTAATTATATTTAATGGTAAGTTATCATTTTTTATTTCACAATAAGAGTGCTCACTTACACATTCATTACTTATAAACAATATATTTTCTTTGATATCCTTATCTGTTATTTCTTCTTCTAAATAATTCAAGTATTCAGTACCTACTTTTGCTTTTCCCTTCCAATTTTCGTATGTTTTAAGATCTGAATCGTCGAAAACAAAATCATTCTCATTTAAGGATAAGACAGGCAAATTGCTTACATTGATATCTGTTTCATTTATAGTAATATTATCATTGTTAATTATGTCGATCTGATTCATATCTAAATGTGAATTATCATTAAAAGGTGTTATTAATTTCTTGTTACTACACCCTTGGTTTTCTCTTTCGAATTTGTTAAGTTTAGCTTTAAATAATAGGCTTCCACCAGTTATATCACGCAAATGTTCAATTATAAAAGCGTCAACAGAATATATCTTTTTTTTTAACACTCCATTTTTCAGTTCAGAAAAATAGCCTTCAACGTAGCTGGAAGATGCGTGTGAAGTGGTATATGGCAATGCAGCAGATGTCCAGAAAGGAAACTCTTTTCCTAGTTTCGTTAAGGATGTTGCAAAATCAGGTAAAAAGAATGGATTTAAGTTTACACCCTTTTGAAACTTTTTTTTCGTTTTTTTACTAATTTCCTCAATATACATATTTATATCTGACGTTTCTTGATCTTTTTCTTCATTCATTTCCTCATCAATTTCGTCGATTCTTATATCTTGATAACTATGATTAAACTCTTCTTTGTTACAGTCATCAATTTGTTTCCTGCTTATTAAATGTTCTAAAACAGTCTTAGCTTCTTCAACTGTGGTGACTAAATGTGTATCAATATGACTATCAATATATTCCTGATTTGCAACAATATTTGTCAATGTAAATATTTTCTCAAACATTTCTAAAGTTGTGCTATCAATTAATAAAGCTACGCAACGAATAAAAAATTCCTTAATCGACCAATGTAAAATTTTCTTGAAACACTTCCATCTAGAAACTAAATGAATAAGATGTGCTACATCTACACGTATGAAAGTTCTTACTGTTCTTATTAAGTTATCATCATTACAGGTTAATGATAAAAATCTGTCATTGACGTACCATTTTAGTGGCTGATAATTAAATGTTAAACTTAATGCAGACAGCAGAGCACGTGAATAGTCACAGATGGCTTCCCTTGGGGGTTTAGCACCTAATCTTAACCATTGATTTAGCCACATATATATAAATTCTGTGTCATTTCTTTCTGTTATCATTTGATTAACAGGAAGTGTTGACTGTTCAAAATTTATAATAATTTGATATAAGAAGATATGTTTAGATTTGGTATCATTAATTCTATTCAATTTTCTAATAATATTTCCGGTAGAATCTATACAAATAAATGAATAAGAATCTTTCAAAGCACAATATTTCTTATAAGAATATAACTGACTTGATGTACTGTAAAAAACGAAGAAGGGAGATAGTCCAATATCTTTTATCATACCAGCAAACTCAGATCTTGTTGATAGGTTTTCTATAGACCTGATCAAATCATAACGATCGTTTGCTTCTAATCCTAATTTCTCGTCAATATATTCTTTCTTTGCTTGCCGTAAAGCATTTAAAGTTGGCAAATAATTTGGCTCATCATCACCGTATTCCATGTTTTCACGCGCTACCTGCTTTCGCCACTTTGATGGTCCTTCCATCACAAGTTCTTTTTTCACGTTCTGTCTTCTTGCTCCATTAAGAGGACGTTTGGTCGATTCATGATTTGTATTACGTGTGTCTTGCGTTCTCACATAAATAACTACTCCATTGCTACTTTGCGGTTCTTTCTCTAAAAACCTAAAAATTGATTACCACAAGCCTTAGATTTACACTTACCATTTATCTTTAGATAATACTTTGTCGATTCAGATTTTGTCAATCTTCCATCTTTGAACACGAAGGCACAAGGAATTTTAGTTTGTTGTGCGAAATTTATAGCAATGACATTTGTCCATACATTGGGTTTAAATACCTTTCATTATCTATGTAAAACAATTTAACACAAAATTTATAACATCATGTATAAAAATATAATAAAATATATGTATTAGTATAGATTGAATGCATACTATGAGGTTTTATTTTATTCCAATCCTCTTCGCTTAATTTTAACTGAAATGTAACATAATTATTGTTTAAGTCAAAATCACTGATGGATTCATCTATACAATCTGGTACATAAGATAAGCATGAATTATTTGTCTTTTCTTCACTACTCTCGTCATTATTATTCATATTTAAATTTTCTCTTGTTAAATTTATTCCCATCGATTCTCTCGCTATAGTTAAAATATTTCTTCGAATTTTGGGATACATTTGTATAAACAACATTACTGGACCATTTATCATCTAAATCTCTTGATATCTCTGTTCATACTACTGAGCTATATTTTGGTATTTCATTATTTTGAAAATGTATAATAAATTTTTTTAAAACTGCAACAGCATTTTCAATGCTTACAGCAGCTTTACGTGGCATGGTATAAGTTACCTATATAATGACTATCTGTAAAAGGAATATACAATATATAAAAATAAATATTTTAATGGTAGTAATATATAATATTTTTATAAAGTTTATCTTAAAATTATAATAATTTTATATTTATATAAAAATAACATATTACTGTTAAGAAGTATGTCAAAGTCCTGAATATTAAGTTTATTGCCTAGACAAGATGAATGTATAAAATTCAATTAAGTATATTATAATTACAGACGTGAATTAACATTTATATAAATCTAATTTTCAAAATTTTAATATAATAATTGACGAAAACAATAGATCCTGAATTAAAGATATTACTTAATTATAATACCTGTTATTCTAGCAAATTAATATATAGCTTCTGATACCGAAATCATCACCATGACTTCTTTGGACTTCCGCATAAACAAAATGTGACTCATAAAAAAGGTTACCGCGTTTAAAAATTTTTCTATTACAATGGAATGTATTCCATTATTGACTACGAGTACCGAATACCTATATTTATTGAGACACAAACTTTATATTTTCAGTATGTACAATGACCGGCATATATGGCGTCCTTTGATGCATTTAGGAACCAGGTTATAAAGTCCCTCCTCATCAGTAGCTCAAGATGGATAGCTCAAGTTATCATACATTTAAGATTAAAAAAACTGTAAATTTTATTGTTCGAAGATTATTTAATCTAAATTGTATGCTAACTCGCACCAGAGATGAAACGGGAGATTGCTCATGCGAGGTCCCGAGGCAATCCCTACCGGTAGGCGGCGCTGGTGTTGGCAAACGCGTGTCTCAGGTCCATCTAACCCCTAACGCCATCTATCGGAAGAGAACACGAAGCACGAGCGTTAAGCTTAGAATAGGGTAAAACATATATGCATTGTTGCCAGAAAGCGGAATAAAGAGAGAGCGGAGATATTTTCTCGGACCTCTCTGTCTTTCTCGCTGTTAGCTTCTAGCAGAAGAGTCGAGGCAAAATCTTTCCGTTTCGCTTTGCCGAAAATCTACCAATATTCGATGTCATTTATATTTGCAGGCCAATGCCTTTATACATGATTTTTTCAGCATATTTATTTATCAGCATTGACTTATTTAAATCAATAATAAATTAAGGAAATGCGTATTTGATATATAATAATTATTTTAACTATAATTTCATCGTTATATTTCGCTTATTTCCGTAAAATCTGAATTTCTTTAGTTTATTATTGATTATTGTAAGTCAATGGCCATTAAAAAAAATTTAATCTTAAAAAAAAAAGAAAAGTACCGTTCAGGAATCGAACCCGGACCCACAAATCGCCACGCGATTACCTTACCGCCTAGACCACGAGGCTTCTTCAGTGCACCGGAAACAGATAGTCTTTTTAAGGGCTTGAAATCTTCTTTTAAACCATATAAATAAACGAGCAACCGACAGCTTTATTCATTATTATTCTGTTATAATGGTACACAAATTAAGGAATAATTATATTTTGAATAGTTTTCAAAAGCTTTTCCAATAGCCAAGAACGAAGATAAATAATCAACGCTCGCAGTTTCCGTTCTTGGTTATTGGAAAAGCTTTTGAAAATCTACATTATATAATTATTCTTTAATTTGTGTACCATTATGATAGAATAATAATGAATAAAGATGTCAGTTCTTCGTTTATTTATATGGTTCAATAGAAGATTTCAAGCCCTTAAAAAGACTATCTGTTTACGGTGCACTGAAGAAGCCTCGTGGTCTAAGCGGTAAGGTAATCGCGTGGCGATTCGTGGGTTCGGGTTCGGTTCCTGATCGGTACTTTTCTTTTTTTTTTAAGATTAAATTTTTTTAAATTGCCATTGACTTACAATAATCAATAATAAACTAAAGAAATGCAGATTTTACGGAAATAAGCGAAATATAACGATGAAATTATAGTTAAAATATTTATTATATATCAAATACGCATTTCCTTAATTTATTATTGATTTAAATAAGTCAATGCTGATAAATAAATATGCTGAAAAAATCATGTATAAAGGCATTGGCCTGCAAATATAAATGACATCGAATATTGGTAGATTTTCGGCAAAGCGAAACGGAAAGATTTTGCCTCGACTCTTCTGCTAGAAGCTAACAGCGAGAAAGATAGAGAGGTCCGAGAAAATATCTCCGCTCTCTCTTTATTCCGCTTTCTGGCAACAATGCATATATGTTTTACCCTATTCTAAGCTTAACGCTCGTGCTTCGTGGTCTCTTCCGATAGATGGCGTTAGGGGTTAGATGGACCTGAGACACGCGTTTGCCAACACCAGCGCCGCCTACCGGTAGGGATTGCCTCGGGACCTCGCATGAGCAATCTCCCGTTTCATCTCTGCTCGCACTTTCCGTTTCGAGTTACTGATGGTGAGGGGCCCTAATACGCGGTTCCTAAATGCATCAAGGGACGCCATCAAGCCGGTCAGTGTACATACTTGGACAACTTTTCTATGTATGTTTGTATAATTACTAAACCCTCCTGCATACTTCCTATGACTGTGTTCGTTTTTGTACTGCCAGTATCGGCAGTATAACAGGTAACATTCGTTTATACATTGCAGTGCGCTTTTACGGTACTGTGAAGTTGTTATGACGTAATGATTTTGATGTCATTTCCTAATGCGGGTACTGCAGCCAATGAGAACCGCTTAGTCGCAGATATTCAACATTTGAAAACTTCAATGTCTTTATAACTTTTTATGTCACTTCCTACTGCGAATACTGTGCCTGAAAAGGTAGTGTAGCTGCAGTACAGCAGACGACAACAGCCAAAACACGAGTAAAGGGCATTACATACACGGCAATACACGCAAATAAATGCCATCAACGCAGACCTTCTTATTAATGTGTATGTTGCCGCTCATTTTGATTTCTAGTTGTAGGCTACTCCAGTCAAATTAAGGTTAAAATGCTCAAATATATATGTATAAAAATACTTAAGTTTACGTTTCTTTATTTTTTGTTTAACGACGGTCTACTTAAGAAAATAAATTTCGCAAAATTTGAAGTCTTAGGGTATGAGCTTAGGGGGGATATACAGGGTGTAACGAAACGACCGCCTTTTCTCGTAACTGGACGTTCGGGGTGACAAACTGAGTGCACGTGTAAAATTTCGTTCGAATCGTTCAAGAGGTTTAAAAGTTATCTCTATTTAAAAATCACCCTTTTTCAGTCCTTTTCGAACGACTTTAACTGCATAATGGAAAGTGGAGAAAGTGAAAAACAATTGATGAGCACCCAGCTAGAATGTAAAAATTATCGATCGCGTGCGGTAATACTTTTGCTATTTATTTCTTTAATCTGGCTATTAGATTAATTTTAAAAATAACAAAATCCTTTACATTACAATTCCAATTCAATTCAGTACAAGCATCATTGACTGATTTGATGGAAAGAGCGAGTTGACGCAATGTAAAGGAAAGTATCAAAAGCTAAGATATCGCGCGAGCGCAATGATAACTTAATAGACAATGCATGAGGGCATTCTCTTTCTACTAACGAAGCTAAAGGGAATGATTCAAAATCAATACATTGATGAAGGAGAAAACTAAACTCACCCATTAAATGTTCTGCAAGTTCCTTTAAATCGAAGTTTTTGAAAAAGCTTCAAACTGGCTCCTCGATGATTTCCAGAAAGCACACTATCACTGATTTTGCATTTAAACACTTGTGAATTTAAACAAATTAGGTATTAACCTACGTTTCTTCAAAACACTGGTGAATTTGACACTTTTGAACTGTTTGAAGTAGGGTGATTAAGAGTGCTCGAAACGAATTATTGATTAGTCTATCTCTCTGTGTCTCTCTTTTCAGCCTACTTCAAACAGTTCAAAAAGTGTCAAATTAACCGGTGTTTTGAAGAAACATAGGTTAACACCTAATTTGCTTAAATTCGCGAGTTCTTAAATGCAAAACCAATGAAAGTGTGCATTCTGGAAATCATCGAGGAGCCAGTTTGAAGCTTTTTCAAAAACTTCGGTGTAAAGGAACTTGGAGAACAATAATGGGTAAGTTTAATTCTTTCTATCATCAATGAATTGATTTTAAATAATTCTTCTTACCTTCGTTTGTAGAAAGAAAATGCCTTGATGTGTTTCCTATTAAATTATCAGTGCAGTCGCGTGACATCTTAGCTTTTGATACTTTCCTTTTCATTCTATCTTCTCCCTCTTTCCATCAATTCAGTCAATGATACTTGTATTGAATTGATTTGGAATTGTAATGAAATAGATTTTGCTATTTTTAAAATTAATCTAATAGCCAAATTAATGAAATAAATAGCAAATGTATTATCGCGCGCGATTGATAATTTTTACATTCTAGTGGGATGTTCGTCAATTGTTTTTTTCACTTTCTCCACTTTATTTTGCACATTTAAAGTCGTTCGAAAAGGACCGAAAAAAGGTGAGTTTTAAATGGAAATAACTTTTAAACCCCTTGAACGATTCGAACAAAATTTTACACGTGCATTTGGATGGTCACCCTGAACCCCCAGTTACGAGAAAAGGCGGTCGTTTCGTTACACCCTGTATAAGTAAAATTTGCTTTTGACTACTTTTTTTCATTAATATGAACGACGGTGGGATGAAAGAAGGGTAAATAATTATATCTCGACTTCTGTTGACTGAAAAATATGTTTTTTATTTTTTATATTACTCAAAAAAATATCTAAAAATTTTATTTAAAAAGTTATAAATCAAAATGCGAAAAATTGGTATAAGTTAACTTATTTAATTTACAATCTCTTAAGCTAAAATGGTTTTGATTGGACAAATATTCATATGATTTTTATACATCTCATAATTTACTAGAACAGTTTGATTAATTAAATTCTATAATTTTACGCAAATAGAGCATGGACATAGGGCGCTTAAGTTGATTTTGTTCGATCACGTATACACATACAGTGCTTTTAACTATAGTGTAGTATATCATTTTCCATGTTAAATTACAGAGTGAAACTAGCCGAACCACACACGATTCAATTTCCCACTGTGTACATACTACTGACACCTCTTCAAATAACCAATTAATATACGAAGTTATAAATAAAATACGTATGATAATTGTCCAAAAGCTAAATGATATGGGTTACCATGGATTACTTATATACCATCTAGGCAAAAATACCATGCATTTTAAAAAAACTGTGCTTACAAATTTATTCGCAAGATGGTGTGGAATACAGTTTATTTCAAACTATTTTCATTAAACAAATGTAAAGTCTTTTCCAATCGATCAGAATATCAGTATTCAAGATATGCAGTTAACGGGATACCTCACGCGTGCTTTACCGACAGTACAAGTCAATAAACAATTTGTTTAACCCATTAAGGTCCAAAATGTCAAAATTTCTTGCACGTTTTCAAAGTGATTTTTTCCTATGTAATTGGCGTTGAAAAAATTCTTGAACCACATATTCTGATGTAAAATTGCATGCTCTTTCAGAATCCGTTGCCAGAATCATGATAAAACTCACAGGAAAAGAGATATGCTCGATTGAAACATAAAAAACACCTAAATTTTCGAAAAAAAAAAATTTATAGGATTTTTTTTCGAAGTGTTACGGTGCAGATATCACCTTGCGACCGTGATCAAAGATGATCATGGGAGTTGAAGTTTAACAGGGAATTTTTTTGTTGACCTTGAACCATCGCTTCTTTACAAAATGGCGGAAAAAACGATTTTTTTTTTTCAATCTTCATCAACTTTTTTCTCGAAATCTATGGTCTTTAGAAAAAAATTCATAAAAACAAAAATGCCTTAGAATCGCTCGAGGAACATTCTCAAATTTTTTCAGAATTTTTTGAGACAATTTTTTATTTTCCGGGAAACTTATGAAATGGAATTTTCAAAAATGTCTCCAAAAATTCTGAAAAAATTTTAGGATGTTTCTCGAGTGCTTCTAAGACATTTTTGTTCTTATGAATTTTTTTCTAAAGTCCATAGATTTCGAGAAAAAAATTGATAAAGTTGAAAAGATAAAAATTCGTTTCGGCCGCTATGTTCTAAAAACCTATTGGTAAAAAACGATTTCTGTGTAAATTTTAGGAAGATTTTTTTACTCTTAGCGTTACCCAGAGACTACGGCGTGGACGTGGTAAAATTCTGTCTCCTTTGGGGTGCTTTTTTCCCGTGAGTCCCCTTGCCTCTCACGTCTCGGGGTGCTTGTTTTCCGTGAGTCCCCTTGCCTCTCACTTATTCATACTTTTAGGTGTGCTTTTTTAGCCAACATTTATTGCAAATATTTAAATTACATGTTTTGCAGAAAATTCTTGTTCTTATTGGACAGTTTCCATTCGAACAAATCCTCAATTTGTCACTATTAGATCGTCCATGTGCTTTACTTTTGCGACTACTTTTTTGTAAGTAGTATTTGGCAATCGAAATAGTGAACTCTTTTATTCCAACTTTTTTCTTTCCATCGTTAGCAGCATTGAAAATTACAAGAGAATTAGTAATAGACGCCTGTATAAGTCTCATAAAAACTACCCATGTCCATTTTTTTGATCGTATACTTGGGAGTATGTCATTGCAATGTCCGTCATGCAGGTCAACACCTCCCATGAATTTGTTATATAGGTGAAAAGCTTGCGGAAAAGGTATTTCGATTTTAGATTTAGCCTCTGCGCTGTATCTTTTTGAAATAGATAGAGGATTGACACCTGCTGCAGTTGAAGCTATTGAGACAGGCTTCGAATCCATGATAGTAATGAAATTTATGCCACTGTTTACGTCGTGCTTCACCACATATGTCCCTCTTGGAGCTTTCTTATCAAGCACATTTTTTTCTTTGACTCGATTATCTCTGATAGTACCAGTGTATTTCAAACGCAATTTCTTCAAATGTAATACCAAATCCATGTTCGTGAAGAAGTTGTCAAAGTACAGATGAAATTGAAAAATTTTGTTATGACTTATTATTTGAAAAAATGGTTGTAATAAATATAATACTACTCGTGAACCTAAAGCACATTTAGATAACTTATCTCCAATTTGAGAATTCTTGCCGCAATAAAGATCCAAATTCAGTAGATAGCCGTCCGAAGTACACAAGCCCCAAAATTTCAAACCAAATCTTATCGGTTTTCCTCGAATAAATTGTTTCAAAACAGTTTTTGCATAGGATTTGGCCATCATCTCATCAACGGATAGAGCAGTTCTCCATATTCCGAATTTCATGATGTTATTTTGAAAAAGTTTCAGTAGAGAACGAACGCGCCATCCTCGATCATTTGAATCTTTGTCTTTGTTTTTTGAAAACTTCAATTTAGATTTTGTGATTTCAAATTGTTGGCGAGACATTGCAGAAGAAACTACTTCATTAGATAAATACGGATCAGATGACCAGTAATCTCTCTGTGATTTTCTGGGATTGAATGTAGAAAAAATAACTATTCCAATAAAAGTATCAAGATCTTTCAATTTCAGATCATAACCATTGTCTTTACACGCATCAATAATATATTTTTTCATTTCAATAGAAAAAAAGGCTTCAAACAATTGAAAAGGTTCGCTCCTACGTATTTTCTTTTTTTGCGATTCGGACAATAATACTTTATCTTCACAAGAATCAGGGTGTAACTTTTCACCCTCAATCCAAGTGAATTCATGACCTTTTTCAAGTTTATCTTGTTTTTCAGAATAATTTGCACGAGCTTTATTCTAAGTGATATTGGGTATTTCGTGTTCGCAATCTGAATCAAAATCGGAACCAGAATCATCGGAACCTGAATAGTCAGGATCCGGAATCAATACGTTGCGTTCTGAATCACTATCTGAAGAATCTGATTCATATTCAGAAGATCTTACACGTTTCCGCGACATAATGTATGAAATTAATGATTTCGTTTATTTATCACTCATCCGTATGTACAAAAATACGAAAGAAGAGAACAAAAAAAGACGAATATTCATGAATCCATGAGACCAAAAATCACGCTTATCTGCCGAAATGAAATGGAAATAAAGGATGAAATTTTTGTCGGAATCTATAAGTCTTTGAAAAAAGAATGAAAATAAGTTAGAATCATTCGAGCAATATTGTAAAATTTTTTCCGAGTTTTCGTAGACAGAACGTTTTTTTACCAATAGGTATTTAGAACATAGCGGCCGAAACGAATTTTTATTTTTTCAACTTTATCAATTTTTTTCTCGAAATCTATGGACTTTAGAAAAAAATTCATAAGAACAAAAATGTCTTAGAAGCACTCGAGAAACATCCTAAAATTTTTTCAGAATTTTTGGAGACATTTTTGAAAATTCCATTTCACAAGTTTCCCGGAAAATAAAAAATTGTCTCAAAAAATTCTGAAAAAAATTGAGAATGTTCCTCGAGCGATTCTAAGGCATTTTTGTTTTTATGAATTTTTTTCTAAAGACCATAGATTTCGAGAAAAAAGTTGATGAAGATTGAAAAAAAAAAATCGTTTTTTCCGCCATTTTGTAAAGAAGCGATGGTTCAAGGCCAACAAAAAAATTCGCTGTTAAACTTCAACTCCCATGATCACCTTTGATCACGGTCGCAAGGTGATATCTTCACCGTAACACTTCGAAAAAAAATCCTAAAAATTTTTTTTTTCGAAAATTTAGGTGTTTTTTATGTTTCAATCGAGCATATCTCTTTTCCTGTGAGTTTTATCATGATTCTGGCAACGGATTCTGAAAGAGCATGCAATTTTACATCAGAATATGTGGTTCAAGAAATTTTTCAACGCCAATTACATAGGAAAAAATCACTTTGAAAACGTGCAAGAAATTTTGACATTTTGGACGTTAATGGGTTAATAAAAGTCAAATGCGAAGCAAATTGCAAAAATGGGCTTCTTTATGACAAGGTGCCAATTTTAACGAGTCAATCGAGATTAAAAAAATTCAAATCGAATGAAGAATAACGCTGTACCACTGTCCCGCGTTCTTGAAGTGGAAATAACCAAAAGTAACCTCTCTTCAAGAACGCGGCACAATGGTACAGCGTTATTTTTCAACTAATTTGAGTGTTTTTAAGTTCGTTTGACTCGTTAGGACTGGCACATTGTCCTACAAACGCCCGATTGTTCAATTTGCTTCGCATTTGAATTTTATTAAACTAATTGTTTATTGACTTTAACTGTCGATAAAGAAGGCGTGAGGGATCCCGTTAAGCTTGAACTTGAGCTTAACGGGATCCCTCAAGCCCTCTGTAGCCAACATTACGAAACGAAAAACGAAGGAGAATTGTCCAGCGCTATTTTTCGACCGATTTCATTATTTTTGGGCTTGTTGGAATCGTTAGGACACGCCTTTTGTCATAAATAAAGACGTATTTTCCAAATAACGTAAAAAAATAAAATTGTTTAAAAATTCGCATTAATAATATTTAAACGCAAAACAAATCGAAAAATCGGGCTTCTTTATGACGAGGTGCCAGACCTAACGATTCCAACAAGCCCAAGAACATTGAAATCGGTTGAGAAATAGAGCCGTACCATTGTCCCGCGTTTCTGAGGTGGACGAAAAGCAAAAATTTTTAGGAAGGAAGCTAGGCTTCCTCCCCTCTCGCGGCTCACGCTAACGTGTTCCCCCACTCTAGCATCGAACCTTACTGCGAAGCTTTCAAGCTTTCCTCTCATATTTACGCTATTCCCCTATCTGTAGCTATACATATATAAATACTGCTAAAATAATATTGAGAACATTTCATCTTGCCGATATAATGAAATTGCTAAAAATGCAATTATCATTTTGAAATAAAATTGTAGAAAAGGAGAATTCGTAATGCTTGAAATATAAGACATACGGCGAAACGCGGGACAATGGTACAGTCGTATTTTTCAACAGAATTTGATGAGACTAGTCATAACTAAAGCCATTCTTCATGTAGATTATCCTAAAGAGCTCGCATTTTCGATAAAGCTTATAGTTTTTCAGCTATGAACGATTGAAGTTGCACGGCGCACAAATACATATTTCCTCTCTCGCTTAGATCAGCTGTTGCGCATGTTCATCTTCAATCGTTCATAGCTGAAAAACTATAAGCTTTATCGAAAATGCGAGCTCTTTAGGACAATCTACATGAAGAACGGCTTTAGTTATGACCAGTCTCATCAAATTCTGTTGAAAAATACGACTGTACCATTGTCCCGCGTTTCGCCGTATGCCCTATATTTCAAGCATTACGAAATATCCTTTTCTACAATTTTATTTCAAAATGATAATTGCATTTTTAGCAATTTCATTATATTGGCAAGATGAAATGTTCTCAACATTATTTTAGCAGTATTTATATATGTATAGCAACAGATAGGGGAATAGCGTAAATATGAGAGGAAAGCTTCGCAGTAAGGTTCGATGCTAGAGTGGGGGAACACGTTAGCGTGAGCCACGAGAGGGGAGGAAGCCTAGCTTCCTTCCTAAAAATTTTTGCTTTTCGTCCACCTCAGAAACGCGGGACAATGGTACGGCTCTATTTCTCAACCGATTTCAATGTTTTTGGGCTTGTTGGAATCGTTAGGTCTGGCACCTCGTCATAAAGAAGCCCGATTTTTCGATTTGTTTTGCGTTCAAATGTTATTAATGCGAATTTTTAAACAATTTTATTTTTTTACGTTTTTTGGAAAATACGGTTTTATTTATGACAAAAGGCGAGTCCTAACGATTCCAACAAGCCCAAAAATAATGAAATCGGTCGAAAAATAGCGCTGGACAATTCTCCTTCGTTTTTCGTTCCGTAATGTTGGCTACAGAGGGCTTGAGGGATCCCGTTAAGGTTTGTTTATGAATCCCGGCTTGGCTCATGGACCATGAATTATGTATTTTGACATATTATGTGCTGCCACTTTTCATATAGGACGTTTACGCTCATGATCCGATCCAGATCACGATCCAACCTAGCATCAGGAATGCAAAGTCGAAAAAAAAATTACTAGATGGATCAGAGGCTTACGCGTTGGCTCGATCAACGAACCGCGAACAGGAGATTCAGAGGGTTAGTGATCAGACTGAGCAGATAGATTTGGCTACCGCATTGGGGTATTACTGACATGCCAATGGCGAACGGACATTGACCTGATTGAAATGACAATATAACTATTATCCAAAATAAATTTAATTTAAAAATATATTTAAAAGATAAGCTGATATTATAGAAAGCAATTATATTTAACACGAAATAAGCTTAAGATATATTTTTGTAATTCTTTGATATGGATATTGTACAAAGTGATAGAATTAATATTGATTTTTTTCTTTAGATTTATGAAATAGAATAATGAATAGAAGTTGACAATATAGTATAGGTATATTAATGATATACATATAATAAATAATATCTGAAAATATTTGTTTTATTAATTACTATTTATATGTAACACATACCAGATCCATGTAAAAGTGTAGATTCTACTTGTTATAATAATAACTTAATTCTACATACATATATGTTTAACGTATGATAAAAAATAAATAGCATTTATAATACTTGAAACAACAGTATTAGCTTTGCTAATACTGTGTCAAATAAAAAATTACCCACTTTATACATTTTAGTAATAATTACAAATTTATTATTATTTGGAAAGCATATAAAATTTCTTTCTGAAGTCTTATTTGAGCAGTGTCTCCTCTTCACAATTGTCTTATCAAGAATAAGCATAATTAGTGGAATCAATTGTTGAAGGCATATTATACATGTAAAAGGAATACGCCTGAGGTAAAACCTTTTATGAAGACATAAATAGTACATTTTCTTATTTCTGGTAGCTCATATAGTCATATCACCTCTTCGTAAAAGGTTTTACCCCATGCGTAGTCCTTTGCATGTGTAATATGCCTTTAACAATTGGTTCCACTAACTATGCTTATTCTTGATATGGCAATTGTGAAGAGGAGACACTGCTCAAATATGACTTTAGAAAGAAATATTATAAGCTTTCCAAATAATGAAAAATTTTAAATTATTACTAAAATGTATAAAGTGGGTAATTTTTTATTTGACACATAGTATGTATTAGCAAAGTCTATACTGTCGTTTCAAGTATTATAAATGCAATTTATTTTTTTATCATACGTTTAACATATATATACAATTAAGTTATTATAAGAAGTAAAATCTACACTTTTACATGGATCTGATATGTGTTACATATAAATAGTAATTAAAAAAACAAATATTTTCAGATATTATTTAATCTATATCATTAATATACCTATGCTATATTTTGTCAACTTCTATTCATTATTCTATTTCATAAATCTAAAGAAAAAAATCAATATTAATTCTATCACTTTGTACAATACAGGGTGTAACGAAACGACCGCATTTTCTCGTAACTGGAGGTTCGGGGTGACAAACTGAGTGCACGTGTAAAATTTCGTTCGAATCGTTCAAGAGGTTTAAAAGTTATTTACATTTAAAAATCACCCTTTTTCGGTCCTTTTCGAACGACTTTGATTGCACAATGGAAAGTGAAAAAACAATTGATGAACACCCCAATTATAATGTAAAAGTTATCGATCGCACGCGATAATACTTTTGCTATTTATTCCATTAATCTGGCTATCAGATTAATTTTAAAAATAGCAAAATCGTTTTTTTCACATTTCCAATTCAATTCAGTACAATTATCATTGACTGAATTTATGGAAAGAGCGAGAAGACGCAATGAAAAGGAAAGTATCAAAAACTAAGATGTCGCGCGAACGCACTGATAATTTAATAGGAAACGCATGAGGGCATTCTCTTTCTACTAACGAAGCTAAAGAGAATGATTCAAAATCAATACATTGATGATAGAGAAAACTAAACTTACCCATTTAATGTTCTCCAAGTTCTTTTACATCGAAGTTTTCGAAAAAGCTTCAAACTGGCTCTTCGATGATTTCCAGAAAGCACACTATCACTGTTTTTGCATTTAAGCATTCGTGAATTTAAACAAATTAGGTATTAACCTACGTTTCTTCAAAACACTGGTTAATTTGACACTTTTGAACTGTTTGAAGTAGGCTGATTAAGAGTAGTCGAAACGAATTACTTATTATTTCTCCTCTCTGTGTCTCTCTCTCTCTCTCTCTTTCTCTTCAGCATACTTCAAACAGTTCAAAAGTGTCAAATTAACCGGTGTTTTGAAGAAACGTAGGTTAATATCTAAATTGCTTAAATTCGCGAGTTTTTAAATGCAAAATCAGTGATAGTGTGCTTTCTGGAAATCATCGAGGAGCCAGTTTAAAGCTTTCTTAAAAACTTTGATGTAAAAGAACTTGGAGAACATTAAATGGGTAAGTTTAGTTTTCTCTATCATCAATGTATTGATTTTGAATCATTCTCTTTAGCTTTGTTAGTAGAAAAAGAATGCCCTCATGCGTTTCCTATTAAATTATCAGTGCGTTCGCGCGACATCTTAGTTTTTGATACTTTCCTTTTCATTGCGTCTTCTCGCTCTTTCCATAAATTCAATCAATGATAATTGTACTGAATTGAATTGGAAATGTGAAAAAAAGGATTTTGCTATTTTTAAAATTAATCTGATAGCCAGATTAATGGAATAAATAGCAAAAGTATTATCGCGTGCGATCGATAACTTTTACATTCTAATTGGGGTGTTCATCAATTGTTTTTTCACTTTCCATTGTGCAATCAAAGTCGTTCGAAAAGGACCGAAAAAGGGTGATTTTTAAATGTAAATAACTTTTAAACCCCTTGAACGATTCGAACGAAATTTTACACGTGCACTCAGTTTGTCACAACGAACCTCCAGTTACGAGAAAATGCGGTCGTTTCGTTACACCCTGTATCCATATCAAAGAATTTTCAAAAATATGCCTTAAGTTTATGTCATTTTAAATTAATTGCTTTCTATAATATCAGCTTATCTTTTTTATATATTTTTAAATTAAAATTATTTTGGATAATAGTTATTGTCACTTTAATTACGTCAATGCCGTTCGCTGTTGGTATGTACGTCAGTAATACCCCAATGCGGTAGCCAAATCTGTCTGATCTGTCTGATCACCAACCCTCTGAATCTCCTGATCGGATCGGATAGAGCTCACGCGGAAGCCTCTGATCCATCTGGTTATTTTTTTTCGATGTTGCATTCCTGCGGTTAGGTTGGATCGTGATCTGGATTGGATCACGAACGTAAACGTCCACAGTAATAACGGAAGTAACGGAACGCGCCCGTAGTCGATCTCTCTCTTCTCGTAAAGTGGAAAGCAGCATTCCCAAAAAAAAAAAATAAACATGAAAAAGGTCAATTTAAGTTGGCAGCTCTGCGAAGTAGCTACGCTGCAAGTTCTGCTTGCTGATTACGGCTGACTTGTACGATTAAGTAGTAAAAGCAATGTTTATGTAAACACAAATTTTGGCAGGTCAGCTGGATGGTTATGTTCAAATCTGTTTCAGATAAGTAAAAATTAATCTTCATGTATAAAATGCATTGGAACGCGATGCTTTGTGAATAATATCATTTGTTACAGATACTTTGGTTAAATTTGGATGGTGCGCAAAAACAATTTCAAGAGTACATGCAAAGAAAAATTTATTGGCAAGCAGATTAGGTACTTGTTAGCAAACACATAATGGCTGAGATGATAAATCATCAGATTTAAGGATTGCGATCGATATACCAGAGATATATTTACCCTCATCTATTAAGTTACCACCAGTTGAGTGTATCCTCCGCTCTGTTGACCTGTAAAGATGCAGAAACATCAATGTACATATCACATTATTTAGACTCAGGTAATCTTCAAAAATTTGGTGAAAAGAGACTCAGTAAGTGTTTTTATAAAATGTTTTCTGCAGCCTTGAAATTTTTTATGATTCAGGTAATATTGAATTATGCTATTATGCAGATAATTCATAACTGCAAAAAGGAATGGTAGACACGTAATTGAATACAAGTGAACTCAATGATGATATTGGTACATTAAATTCTCTTCAGGTGACTTCAAACTAGCAGCAGTCTTAAGAGATACGGCTGTTATGGTTTGTGATGTTGATCCAACAAACCACCTTTATCAAACTGCTGCAATTCAAAATGTCTTTTTGTTTTTGGCTTAATGTCATATTTGTTTCTTTAACATGGGAAACACAGAAACCTTTTAGCCCTTGCAGCTTGAAATTACAAAATGAATTCATTTGATAGTTGGCGCTTCAAAAAGTGTCCTTGACCCATTATATGGAAAATATGGATGGCTGTGTCTCCTATTCCTAGGAAGAAGTATGCGTAAAGTGTCTAGGATGTAAAAACGATTGAAAAACGGTTTTAACTGCATATTCTCATCACAAAACTGAGTATACCCTTGAATTTGAACATCATTTGAGAATATAACCACTCTATTCCTAAAAATTATTTTTGTTGACAAATCATTCAATTTCCATTGATTTTTCAGATTGTAAGAATATCAATGATTAATGTCATTTATAATTCACAAAGCTATTGAACTGGTTTTATTAAATGTAGCAATTCAAGGCAGTGACCTAAGGGACTTGCAAAAGTAATACGTAATAAGATTTCGAGATGTGACTTAAGGACTCTTCGCAATTTATTGCTGCTTTGGGGGCATCAACCAATATTTCGTCACTACTGGTAGCAAAGGTATAGCTCATGTTTTGGGAATGTTTTAAATATTAATATAGATCCATGAATTTTTTTACATTCTTTATGCCTTCTTTATTAAATATTTCATGTTTTTTAGGTAATAATGTTTATGTGTTGCTTATTAAAAAGTGGACTACCAGCACAGCATTTTTAAGAGGACACAGGAGAAATATAAATTGTTTTACGTGGAATCTTGGGTATCGTCAAACGACGGCAGCAGTATTGGATGATGAAACAATTAAAATATGCTAAATGACTACGATAATTTAATTTAAAAAGAGTTCATTAGGATATTTGCTATGATAATCCTGGTACTGACAAATACGGAATATAATTATCAAAATATAGCTGTTACACTAGCATTACGAGTCCCATAAGGTTTTGAATGCGGTAAAATAATAATAATGTGAAATTAAGTTAGATACACACAAAGAGACTTTTGTACAGGATATCCGAAGCCTCTTGTACTTGTGACTATAATGATAAATTGAGATTTCTGAAAAACAAATATTTTATTATAAAATCAATATCGGAGTAGCTCTTAGCTTTTCTACATTCATTGAGTCTAATATTTATACTTGGAGAAAAGGATTAATCAAGTTATATAAAGAAATGGATTTAACAATTTCTTAAAATTTATATGCTTTATTAATGTTTACATATATATTATAGGACTTATACATGGAAACACGTTAATAAATTTATAAATGGATACCCCTTCATTTTCTTTTACGTATAGCACGTACAGCCTTACCGAGATTTTTTTTTTATTAATCTGGAAAAAAAAGTATTTTATTCTATCATAAAATTAGTTTGTAATGATGAAATATTGATTGATGCCCCCAAAGCAGCAATAAATTGCGAAGGGTCCTTAAGTCACATCTCGAAATCTTATTACGTATTACTTTTGCAAGTCCCTTAGGTCACTGCCTTGAATTGCTACATTTAATAAAACCAGTTCAATAGCTTTGTGAATTATAAATGACATTAATCATTGATATTCTTACAATCTGAAAAATCAATGGAAATTGAATGATTTGTCAACAAAAATAATTTTTAGGAATAGTGGTTATATTCTCAAATGATGTTCAAATTCAAGGGTATACTCAGTTTTGTGATGAGAATATGCAGTTAAAACCGTTTTTCAATCGTTTTTACATCCTAGACACTTTACGCATACTTCTTCCTAGGAATAGGAGACACTGCCATCCATATTTTCCATATAATGGGTCAAGGACACTTTTTGAAGCGCCAACTATCAAATGACTTCATTTTGTAATTTCAAGCTGCAAGGGCTAAACGGTTTCTGTGTTTCCCATGTTAAAGAAACAAATATGACATTAAGCCAAAAACAAAAAGACATTTTGAATTGCAGCAGTTTGATAAAGGTGGTTTGTTGGATCAACATCACAAACCATAACAGCCGTATCTCTTAAGACTGCTGCTAATTTGAAGTCACCTGAAGAGAATTTAATGTACCAATATCATCATTGAGTTCACTTGTATTCAATGACGTGTCTACCATTCCTTTTTGCAGTTATGAATTATCTGCATAATAGCATAATTCAATATTACCTGAATCATAAAAAATTTCAAGGCTGCAGAAAACATTTTATAAAAACACTTACTGAGTCTCTTTTCACCAAATTTTTGAAGATTACCTGAGTCTAAATAATGTGATATGTACATTGATGTTTCTGCATCTTTACAGATCAGCAGAGCGGAGGATACACTCAACTGGTGGTAACTTAATAAATGAGGGTAAATACTTCTCTGGTATATCCATCGCAATCCTTAAAACTGATGATTTGTCATCTCAGCCATTATGTGTTTGCTAACAAGTACCTAATCTGCTTGCCAATAAAATTTTCTTTGCATGTACTCTTGAAATTGACTTTTCGCACCAACCAAATTTAACTAAAGTATCTGTAACAAATGATATAATTCACAAAGCATCGTGTTCCAATGCATTTTATACATAAAGATTAAATTTTACTTATCTGAAACAGATTTGAACATAACCATCCAGTTGACCTGCCAAAATCTGTGTTTACATAAACATTGCTTTTACTACTTAATCGTACAAGACAGTACAAGTCAACCGTAATCAGCAAGCAGAACTTACAGCGTAGCTACTTCGCAGAGCTGCCAACTCAAATTGACCTTTTTCATGTTTATTTTTTTTTTGTTGGGAATGCTGCTTTCCACTTTACAACGGGCCTGAACATTGAGTTTCTCTTTTCCAACTTGTGTTGCACGCTGCAGAAGGTTTGTGTGATTTTAAATCAAACGATATTTATGTAATCGAACCAAAGGAGTTATTTTCGTCTTAGCTTATATTATTTAAACTTCAACTTTATTTATTTTTAACAATATTTATTCAAAATAATTGAATAATAATGTATTATTATCATGCATGTATAACCTTACTATATTGAACTTTTGCAGAATGGCACCAAAGTACGAATTAGCTGTTGGTCTTCAGAAGGGACATAAAACAACAAAAATTCGTGTTTCCTCTAACAAAATTAAGTTACAAAAAAAAGTTGCTCTTCGGCCATCAAGGTTAAAGGGGGTAAGTAATTAGAATATAAGATTAAAGGTTTGGTAAATTTGAATAGGTAAAATTAAGGTTAAACCATACATATTTAAATATTAATTTTAGAAAAGAATAATATCGAATGAAAGTATATATTAAGGTCTTAAATTCCTAAAATGTGTGTGTATGTGTGTAGTTTTTCTTATTTGTATTTTTATAAATTAAGATATGAATTACTGGTTTTTACAGTAAATCTTATGGTGACTGTTCCACTGGACTTTCTACCTTACTAATTAGTCACTATAACCATGAAATAAACAAATTTGTATAATTGAACAATTATTAATGTAGTATTTAAAACAGCTAAATAGTAAAAGGATATAAAATATTTGGCTACTGCATTTGCACTTGCAATATGATTGTATTGAAAGTATTCTTTGTTTCACAGGGTCTTGAATAACATTTTTAACTTTTAGTTGACTATAATTTTTGTTCTTATTTTTATTAAGTATGTACACTTTATAAATTAATTGCTTGAAATTTTGTAAGATATGTTAAACATACTTAAAAGTTCATTTTTTAATAGATACCAGATCAGTTGGATGAATATTATTTATTTCAGTATTAGTTTTTGTATTTAATTTAAAAAAATTCATATGGTAAATTTGTTAATTATACTTTTAAAATTAAAAAACTGAATTTAAATCAATGAAAATAGCAAAACATTTTATTGAGAAAAAGTGCTGGTAAAAAAAGAATAGAAGTAACAGAGTTACATGATGTGCTTATATATGAGTAAAATATTTTAACGTCTATTGCTTTTAATTGATCTTTAATATTCTGTTATTCATTATTCAAGTGTATTAAGGAGTATCATGCTTTTTTGAGTAATAAGTATGGCAGACTAATATGTTATAAGTCCAACACAACAATTATCTTGAAATTTTTTGATAAGGAAAATATTTTAATTATAAACAATCTTCTTATTTCAGAAACAAACAAAACATAGTAGGTTTGTACGAGATCTGATCCGTGAAGTTACAGGACACGCACCATATGAGAAACGTGCTATGGAGCTGTTAAAGGTTTCTAAGGATAAGCGTGCATTGAAATTTTTGAAGAGACGTGTAAGTATCATTGGCATTTTTCCATCTCAAAAAAATTATATAAAAAAGTTCAAACATCGCATCATTATATCTGATTATAATAAGGGTAATCATTATTAATTGATAAAAGATTATTGTATAAAGTATAGAATTTACGACTTCCTAGTGGTAGACCTAAAAGATTTGTTAGCATAAATTTAAAAAATATTAATTTTTAATGTAAGACCTAATTGAATGCAAGCAGAAATGGGGTTTTAATAGCTCCTGTGTAAAAAATTGGTGTTTGCCTAGTTAATTAGGTAACATTTTGTAATGTTACGTGCCTTTGATTTTAGATGTGAAATTCCCTCTCAATATATCATTATTATGATGTTTATATTTAAATTGTTTTTTCTTAAATACTCTCACAAGTAAACCAATTGATTATTACTAAGCTGCATTCAGTTTATTAGTTTTGAATTTGTCTTGTTAAGAAAATATTTTTATTTTACATTTGTGTGAATGCTTTCATATAAGTGCCAAAAGTAAGTTAATATATTTTGTATAGTGTTTCATTTAACTCACCCTAGATTGATGATATAAAAATTGATTAATCTTCATAAATAAAAGAGATGTTAAGTTATGTCATACAACTTTTCAAAAAACAATTTTTGTTTAGACCCAAAAATGTCATACAAAAAGTTAATATCTTTTACAGTTATTAACCCTTTATGGACGAGGGGTGACTCTTATTAGCCATTTATTGAGGAATAATAAGTTTTGTTGTCCACAAAGGGTTAAAATAAATGAATTTTTAAGTCCATGTTCTGAGGTGCGTTGAGTGAAACATCCAGTATAGATAACAGTAAAGACAAGTAAGATATAAATTCTCATCTGCATTGTCAAACAAACAAAAAAGTTTAATTACTAATTTGCAGAATGAAGAAGAGATGAACAATACATATACATGCAAATAGAGACTGATCATAAATATTTTCTTATAACTTTTTGTTTTTACAGATTCAGTTTTTCTAATTATCATTGGTAATATGTATTTTAGTCGTTTCAAGTTAAAATAATAATGTATTCATTTTAATGCCATTATCATCAGTTTTGCTACTAAGGATGTTTACTTTTTAAATTTGTATAATTAAATTAGAAGGATAATCTGTATAACTCTTTGTTAAAACAGATTTAAGACAAAGTTTTTATGTTACAGCTTGGCACACATATTCGTGCTAAAAGGAAGCGTGAGGAGCTTGGAAACATTTTGGTTCAAATGCGAAAGGCAGCAGCTCATCATTAAATTCTGTTTAACCTTTTTGTAATATAAAAAATGAAAACAATAAATAATTAAACATTACACTTTTATGTGGTCATTTTAGTTTTACAATTCAAGTATGATGATAAATACAAAAATAAAGTAAAGAAAGTAACAGCAATTTCAAAACCGATATATTTGGAACAATACATGTGTTAAATATATATTTAAAATTATTTTGAGTCATTTAGGGCCGGTGTCAGCACGGAAAAAACGGGTCGCTCCTGTGACCAGTGTCGCGCTCACAGCGCCACTGTTTGCCGCTTTACGCCGCCGGGCGGCGCGTCGACAGCGAACGCAACGAGTATGTGCGTGCAGCTCTCGGGTGTCTCCGCACTCTCCGCCGAAAAGTCAGACTTAAGTAGGGGTACCACCCTACAAAAAAGTTACCAGGCTATACAGGGTCTTTTCGGTAGATTGGATTTTGTCCTAAATTTCCCTAGGGCAAATGGTGCAAGATGCATGGTCATCTACTAAAAGATGAATGTGGTGCGCATCTTTGATTGTGGCTCCACTAGTGAGTAAGATTTAAACTTTAAGTAGTAAACAAACAAGACAGCGTAAAAGAAATATAACAGGCTAACCGGTGGCTGTCAAAAATTTGATTTATTTAACGAGATGAGAAATTGGATAAAATACAAATATGTAAACGAAAAGGATTAAAATAATAATAAGAGGAAAGTTAAAAGTCTTCAATTATTTATTTTAATATAAAATAAGCTGAATAAAACGTTAAAATATGTGTTTCATTGTTTCTATAACTAAATACGAATTAAATGGGTCAATAATTAATAATATATAAAATATATTTGTTTAACAATTCTGTAAATTTATAATTACGGTACCAGGAACTTTTCCTTTTTCTATTCTGGAGCAATCTATTTGTTTATAATCTACAAAAAAATATTTGTTTATATCAATATATATATATATAGTATGAAATGATGTGTTCGATTATATAAATAAAATTTTGGTTAGAAATATCTTAAAAAACTACTTAGTTGTTCAAGCCAACTGAACTTCTGTTTTTTGTTTGAATTCTTAACAAAATAAGAATTCAGTAGCGTAATCGATTGCATATCATCTCTAATAATGTAGATTGAAATATAATGTTTGAATGTGTTAAAGAGAATATATTATAATGTATATTTATAACTACCATTAAATTTCCATAATTTCCTAATAATATTCATAAAATTTATGTTCTTGTAAATAGTTAAATTTATGAAATCTATCACTTCATCCCTTGCTTCTTTTGACTGCAATAATTCATATTGAAATTTAAATTCTTTAATCCATTTGTTGTATATTTTAACGTTCTTTCTTATATTAATTTTGGATTTTTTAAGTCCAGTATCCAGTTGTTTATAGCAGATATCGTATTCTTTTGTAACATCTATAAGTTTATCTACAAGATGTGTAAAATGCATATATCATCGTATTTACTAAAAATAAAATGCTTAGATGAAACGAATATTTTATAAATACATGCCAACAAATTTATAGAAAGATGGATGCAGTCCCATTTTCCGCTTAAGATATTTGTTAAACCATTCTTGGTCATTATTAGTACGAGAATCCATATTGTATACGCTGAGAATATCAGCATCAACTCGTTTAATCCAGAAATTCTGTACATATTTTAACAATGGTTTTAATATTTTATACAATTCAATGTCTCTTTTTATGTCATTTTTAATTAAGAAAAATCCATCTTTCAAAATGTTTGCGGGCAATAAGGGTATATTATAAATTTTCCTTAATGCCACTTTAATTTTAATATTTCGTGTCCCCGTTAATTTATACGTCTTTGCTTTTTTAATAATATTCTAGAAATTAAAGATGCAAAGTAAAAATTATGAATTTCACATCATAAGAATATATATTAACGTATGTTCCTCACGTGAATGTAATGAAAATAGCAGCCTTTTATAACTGTTTCTGGAAATATAGTTTTCACTGAATTTTGAATGGCCTTTTCGAAATCGCAATGAACATATACAGGATTCATTTTATTCAATATTTTAAATTTCACAAAATTTAAAACACCTCTATAGGCACTTTCAGTTTTCTTATTCATAAGAATCCATACTATTGGAAAGCTCTGCAAACACATATAATGAAAAGCGTATAATTAAAGTTTAATATACACAATATTTATTAGAAATAAAGAATTTGGCAAATTACACTTTTTCAAATTTTTTCGCCATTATTATAAAAAGTTGGTATATGCCTATTACTTTTGGCGTTACATCAAAAGTGCCGTCTACTGATATGGTTTGAGCATCTCGCAAACATTTCACCATTTTTTTGTTATAGAAAATGAAAGAAATATTTTTATCTTCCTTATATATATAATGTTCTATTTTGTCCTTACGATTTCCTACTTTAAATTGCATAAATTTTGTTGATGAATTGAGAGTTGCTTCTAATAGTTTTATATTTTTAGGAGATTTTGGATATTTCTTTTTTTTCCACTTATTTAATGTATAATTAATTTTTTTGAATGGTATACTTTCAGCTCCAAATGGACAACTAAAAATCAAAATATTTATATTATTATTTAAAATTATATAAATAAATTATAATAAGTTATAAAGAAGATGTAATATAATTTTAATTTATTATCAAGAATTGATTACCTTTTTGCTGCATGATCGTATGCTTCTTTTGAAGTACAGGGGGTATTTGTAATTACTTCAAAAGCCAAATTGCGAAACTTGCACTGTTCTTTGTATAGAAGATCCTTTTTTTCACAGGTATGATTGGTCATTTTTTCAAATTTGTCATTTTTTATTTTTGCACTTCTTATACAATTATTATTACTGCATCGTAAATATCTGACAATATAAAATATTATGAACGTATATAAAAAGTTGTAATTAATATACTGCGTGGTTATCATATAAATATAATTAAGAATTCCAAAAATGTTATAGAAATTGTTTGCAAGAAAAGTAGAAGGCTTTGAAACATTGAATACGACGAAAATATAAGTAGCTTTTTCTAATATTAAGCGGAGGCTTCTATTATTGTTAAAAATAAAGACCTTTCTCCAATTGAGGAAGTAGTAGAAAAATTACATTTCCTTCATTAATCACGGTTCTTCCGCTTCTTTTTTTTATATGGTATTAAAGTAATAGAGATCTCATGAATATTTGCATTATATTTTAATATTTTTATAAGCAGATTTATGTGTTATCAAAAACATATTAAGCGATGCCTATTTCTTTTCGACAATATTATTGGCCCTTATAATTTTCATTTGACAAACATATTTTTTAAAAAAACTTAACATCATGAACTCTCCCTAATAAGAAAACACTGAAAATGCATCCTAGATAGCATATTTTTAGATTATATATCTCTCTATCCTTTTCTTTTTATGTTGCCGTGAGAATAGAAAGAGGTTATAAATAATGCTTATAATATTTCGAAAAACTTGAACGCTCACAAATTTAAAAACATACTCATTGATGGCTCGAAATGGTATTAAGATTTTATAAATAATTAAATGAGAAAGGCTAAACGCAACATCGGAATTTAGTTATGATAAATTTATAGATGCCAAAAACTGATACAATATAAAACTACAAACGTATTGCCTTCTTAACACAGCAGTATATATAATATAGAACTATAAATAGTTGTCATAATATGTATATATACAGGGTGTAACGAAACGACCGCCTTTTCTCGTAACTGGAGGTTCGGGGTGACCATCCAAATGCACTTGTAAAATTTTGTTCGAATCGTTCAAGGGGTTTAAAAGTTCTTTCTATTTAAAAATCACCCTTTTTCAGTCCTTTTCGAACGACTTTAACTGCATAATGGAAAGTGGAGAAAGTGAAAAACAATTGATGAGCAGCCAGCTAGAATGTAAAAATTATCGATCGCGTGCGATAATACTTTTGCTATTTATTTCTTTAATCTGGCTATTAGATTAATTTTAAAAATAACAAAATCCTTTACATTACAATTTCAATTCAATTCAGTACAAGCATCATTGACTGATTTGATGGAAAGAGCGAGTTGACGCAATGTAAAGGAAAGTATCAAAAGCTAAGATATCGCGCGAGCGCAATGATAACTTAATAGACAATGCATGAGGGCATTCTCTTTCTACTAACGAAGCTAAAGTGAATGATTCAAAATCAATACATTGATGAAGGAGAAAACTAAACTCACCCATTAAATGTTCTGCAAGTTCCTTTAAATCGAAGTTTTTGATAAAGCTTCAAACTGGCTAGTAGAGTAGCTAGGATGGTTCTGGGACCGCGTGGCGAGGGGGTCGGGGTCCCGCGGGGGCAAGGGAAGTAGGGGAATTGCCCCCTCTCCTCGTGCGCGGTTGTGCGCATGCGCATCGTCCTCCCCCGACGTTAAACTCGTAGGGTACACACGTGACCTCCCCCCCTCTAATGTTAAGCAGTGGACGCCTGAGAGAGAGAGAGAGAGAGAGAGAGAGAGAGATTCCAGCAGAATAAACTCGTAGGGTACACACGTGGTCCCCCTTACGTTTATCCGTACAAGAGAGAGAGAGCCCCCCATCCCCCTTACGTTAAGCCATACAAGAGAGAGAGAGTAGTGCGATGATGCGACCTCCCCCCTCTTACGTTAAGCAGTGTACGTCTAAGAGAGAGAGAGAGAGAGAGAGAGAGAGATTCCATCTTTGTTCCTCTGTAGCTGATTCTTTGCAATATTTCTAGTACGGGATACAGTGGATTGGTGGAGAGGTAATGTAATAGAAAAAAAAACATAAATTTAAGGGAAAAAGCCTTTCGGCATAAAAAACCCTCTTTATTGAAATACATATGAAATATATATATATATATATATAGGTACCGCAATAAAAACAGCAACAGCATCTATAATTAAAAAGAAAAATTATTTATATTTATTATTAATATTTATTATTATTATTTTTTTGTATTAACTCTTACCGATTTGGTGGGGACTGCCTGTCACACACACACAACCTAGCAGCTCACATAGGCTACATATTAGGTAAACGTAATATTAATTGCAGCCTACGCGAGACTGCAGGTTGCTCCGCTGCAGACTGCTCCGCTGCAGGCTGCTCCGCTGCATGCAGCATCCGCAGGGCTATGGGCAGCGAATGTGGCCGCCGCAGTGGCTGCTGCTGTTCGGGTATCGTGCGATACCCTCTTCGCACTGACTGCTGCTGCCTCACAATTGGCCTCACTATTGCCACTGGTTTGGAGGAATGTTTTAGATCCTCCAGCGTCACTTTCTTGTCCGGTAAACTAACTTTCCTTGTGGAACTCATGATGGTTCACTGAAGACTGATTTGAAGAATGCTCTCCTCTACGTGTTCAAATTTTCTCTCTCTCTCTCTCTCTATACTCCAGATGAAGTTTATACATCTTTAACAATACATATTAGCCTTCTCTCCACTTCAGATCAAGTTTACATATTAGCCTTCTCTCCACTTCAGATCAAGTTTACATCTCATTGTCAATGCGGAGAGAAGTTTATATTCAATTATCAATACGTATTAGGTTTCGCGATCGACTTCTTTTAAGGCGAATAGTCCATCGTCGTAGATACTTATCATCCGCTCTGTAATAAGAGCGGAGCCTACGTGACCTTACCTAAAGAGAAGTGGTTGGGACGTATTTGAAACACTTGAAAAGATTTAGGAGCAGTGTTCAAGGGTTCTATTGGTGTGAAAATGGCTCTCAAGGCAATATAACTGGAAAATGGTTGCTGGCTTGCGAGTACCGTTATTTTTTTAAAAAAAGAAAAAACCTTATGGATAAAGAATTTTTAAAATGTAAATATTTTTCTTAATAAAAATTTTATAGGTATTTGAGCGATATAATTCCCATTTTGTTATTATTCAATAAAAAGGGAAATTGTTATGGATTGATGGAGAGGTAATTAAATAAAAAAAAAAAAAAAAAAAAATTGAAGGGAAAAAGCCTTTCGGCATAAAAAACCCTCTTTATTGAAATACATTATTGACTGATGATATATATATGTATTTGCTTGCTTCCACCGTGACGAAGTAAGTTGTACCTCAGGCTCGTAACTTGTGTTCCCCCGTGACGAAAGTCTCAGATTGCGCAGCCTCCAAAATTTCTCTCTTCAAAAACATATTTGAATTAGTGTTGTTCTTCGTTTTCCTCCTCCTCATCTTCCTCCTCCTGCTCTTGCTCCGCTTGCTCTAGCCCTTCTTGTATTCGATTTCTGGGCTCCACTAGTTTTTCAACAATTACTATCAAATCTTCTTCCTCTTGCACTGCTTCCTCCATTTCACCCATTATCTCCACAAGTTCTTCAACCAAGGCGCTAAATTCAGGAATATCCTCCGGATTCCTCAACAAATCTTCGTCCTCTTCCTCTATTTGTTCCTCCATTTCACTTATTATCCCCACAAGCACTTCAATCAAGGCATCAAAATCAGGATTATCCTTAAAAATGTCTCGTTTTTTAGATGTATCACGGAACATTGTCACTGTCGTTGCTAGCGTTAAAATGATCTCAAGATTTTTCGTCACTAGTCGCTCAGATGCAAAACGATCTCCCAATGAAATATGAACTGACCGATTACGCACGTACATTTTAGTTAGTCAGATACCTTTCTTTATCAATACATATTAGTTAACTCTTTATCAAAACATATTAGCCTCCTATCCGAGAAGCGGAACGCAGTCAAAGAGAATTTCAATAGAGACCTGATACGACGAACGTTAATAATAATAATAATAATAGAAGGAGAAGGAGAAATAGAATTTTGAGGTTGTGAAATGAACGATATTTTTTTTGTTTTTTTAATTAAAATTTATAAATATATTTTTAATAACATACATAAAAAAAAGTTATAATTGAATTTAATAATAAAATATTATAAAAATGAAGTGGTAGTGAGAGTAGCAGTAGTAGGAGCGGTATCATCTACGAGAAAAAAAAATTAGGAAAAATTATACTACTTATCCAAGCACTTGATAAATTTTTTTTTTTCATCGATTCTTACCGATTGTTGGAGGTTTCCGTAAATGAATTCGACAGTAGCTGGAGAACGTCATTATCCTCGTCGAACCGTATTATATTTTCTGGAGAAATTTCTTGCTCCCAAATTTCTGGCTCCCACTCCATTTCACTACTATAATCTAATAGATTAGCCTCATCATCATCATCATCATCATCATCATCAATATTTGATGTTGATTTTTGCCGCTGAAGCTTCTTCCTCAACATTCTGACAATCGCGGTCAACGCGTTGTTATTCACTTCACCCCAATCTCCTTCCAAATCTACTTCTTCTTCTTCCTCCACAAATTCATCCATATTCTGAATGTTTTCAATATTTTGTTCAATATTTTGTTCAGTAGTTAATCTGTACAATTTAATTGCACCCATTTTTTTTTTTTTTTTTTTTTTTTTTTTTTCTTGTTGAAACTATCACGTCAAGCAAACTCGGTAGACTGAGAATGGTAGAGATGTAAGCTCAATACGAAATGTATAATTATTATTATTTTCTCTATCAATACGTATTAGATTTCTCCACTTCACAATAGCTATTAACAGCCTCCTCCTCTTCTACTACCTCGTCCATACTTTGGATGATAACGTTTTTCACGTGAATTCAAGGTTGAGGAGCAGGGGTTTGCTAGTTGAACAATCGTTGTAGTTTTTTAAATAAAATTAATATATATTTTTAATAATATTTCTACAATAATTTTTAAACTATTCTATAAAAATTTAATAATAAAAGAAAAAGAAATTTGGTGATTCATCTTCCTTCTTAGTCTGCTTTGACACATTATCTTTTTCCTCCTCCTCTATTTTTTTCTCCTCTTCCTTCTTCATCTCCTTTGACTCAATATCTTCCCCGGTCTGTTTCTCTTCGTCTTTCTTCACTTTAATTTAAAAATACAAACAGGTAATAATTATGAAAAGGTAAAAAAGATAAAGTTAATACTTACATTCTTCCTCCTCTATTTTTTTCTCCTCTTTATCTTCTTCTTCCTTCTTCGTCTGCTTCGACTCAATATCTTTTTCCTCCTCCTCCTCTATTTTTTTCTCCTCTTTATCTTCTTCCTTCTTCGTCTCCTTTGACTCAATATCTTTTTCCTCAGTCTCTTCGTCTTTCTTCACTTTATTTTTTTCTTCTTCCTTCTTCATCTCCTTTGACTCAATATCTTCCCCGGTCTCTTCGTCTTTCTTCACTTTAATTTAAAAATACAAACAGGTAATAATTATGAAAAGGTAAAAAAGATAAAGTTAATACTTACATTCTTCCTCCTCCTCTATTTTTTTCTCCTCTTTATCTTCTTCTTCTTCCTTCTTCGTCTGCTTCGACTCAATATCTTTTTCCTCCTCCTCTATTTTTTTCTCCTCTTTATCTTCTTCCTTCTTCGTCTCCTTTGACTCAATATCTTTTCCCTCAGTCTCTTCGTCTTTCTTCACTTTATTTTTTGAAGAAAAAAAAATACAAACAAATAATAAATATAAAAATATTAAATAAATAAATACTTACAGTTTTTATGCAAATAATGGTGCAGTTTCCGTTCATACTCTTCGAAGTAACGATTGAAGAAATCGTTAATTCGATTGACGTATTCCTCTGTCAATTCTCTGGGAAGAGTGGGTGAAAGAGGAACAATATCCTCTTGAATCATGATTAATTTACACTTTTCGCAGCTCATTTTTTCTTACTGTCACCGACGATGTTGTAACATTGAATGAGGCTGCGAGGACTTGTTTTCCCCTCTTTATTCCTCCGATGAATTTTAAAGAGTCACATTTTTGATTGTATCCACTTGGCAAAAACTGACACCTCCTCGTACGGGCAGTGGATACGTTCATTGTTCAAGTTCTTCTCTCGAACGTGTAAATTGCACGGTGTTTTTTCAAAATCATATAATTCAATTAAATCCTTAAACTTAGGGCAACCATACACTTCTAAATTAATATTATCCACATTCATCCTATTCAATAGATTTTTTTCAATGTTCCCTCCCTTGTAGGCTACTACGGGATTCTCGCACGTTAGGCAACCTCTAATAAAATCTTCCACATCCTCCTGCTCGTATTTCTCGAATCCCGTATCACTGTATTTTATACCATGCACCATATTTAGCAAAAACCACACAGTTTTTTTGTCTTTTTCACTAAGGTTTTTCATACTGTCACGCAAACGAAAAGATGCGTAAGAAATTTGATTACTTTTTAAATCAATTATAGCTATATCTTTATATTTAAGTTCTTTTTTATAAACTAAGAAACCTTCTATATCCATTATGTGAGTTATTCTATGCATTGTTGCGCTATTCTCGACGAAGATAAAAACTGAAATGAAGCATCTCCGAAGAAATATCTCCGTAGAGAGAGAAAGATTTTTTAAAAATATAAAGTTACATTCGATAAGGAGTCCATTGTTTCTTAATCTCTGGAAGATATTTTTTTTTTTCCGAAGAAACTAACAATGGGAAAAAAATACATTCGATAAGGAGTCTTAATCTCTGGAAGATATTTTTTTCCGAAGAAACTAACAATGGGAAAAAAATTCTTAGAAAATATCCCCTCCTAAAAAAAACATTAAATTTTCTTAAATGTAACAAAAAAAAAAGATCGTTCAGTATTGCATCGAGCGACTGACGATAATGACACCGACATTCGTTGATTTTCAAGGTTTTGTATTGACCGACAAGAGTTTTATAGTTAAAGAATTTGCGGTGTTGCGTGATAATGAAGTGTATCACAATGTATTTTCACCACCATTTCAAGAAGCTTGGTTGAGCGATCTCGAGAGAGAACAGAATGAGTAAGTATTTTTTTTTTTTAAATGTAATGTTTTGTATATAATTTTTTCTTTTTTAAAGTTGGCTTTATTTTAATCGACATGGATTCAATTGGACCGACGGTCATTCACCTTATTACAAGCATAAAGATGTAATAAGAAAGTATGTAACGTCGTACGATGAAGATTGGATTTTCGTGAAAGGACGGGAGAAATATGATTGGTTGAGAAAAATTTGCAACTTAGAAAATATATACAATGCGAAGGAGTGTGAGTGGGGTAAATTTTGTCTTGGATGGAGTAAAAATTTCGAACCACCGTTACCCAAGTGTATGAATCATTATGGTATATGTTCACTGCAAAATGTCTACTATATGAAATCTGTATATGATCAATATATAAAGGAATAAAAGACTTCTGAAAAAAAAAAAAAAAAAAAACAATGTATATCAATGTCAGTATGCATCTCAGACGAAACAATGGGATGTGTAGATACCCCTACTTCCATTCTCTATTCGATATATATAAGCGTTACTCTTCGCGAGAGACGCATTCGCAATTATTAATTTATTGTTCACCGTATGACATAGTCATTTCTTTAAGAAAAACACCAAAATGTCGACGGAATTGCGAAGAAAATTTTTTACAATTAATAGTGCGAATGAGTACGATGCGTGGGTACTGGAATGTCGCGAGCATATTCGACGATTGAGCAACGCGGATCGAGCTTTACCCGTTGGAACGCGTCAAAAGAATTTCGCCGAAATCGCGTGTATAAAGTGTCTGTTGCTACGAGCGCAGAGGGAATTGAATTATATTAAATCGGATGCTGGTTGTAGCAATGACGTACAAGGACTTACCTGGGAGGAGCTTGATTCGGCGTTTCGAAGTCGAATATGCAGCGGCATGGTAGTTAATAGTAATTATATAGAGCCTAAGGATTTTTTAGTAGACGCGGAAGTATTAGTGCGTACGCGTATAGATAAGGTATTTGTTAGTGCAAATAGTGTTAAGGTTAATTGTGTATTTAACGGACAATTCATCTCTAAGGACCAGAGTGATGATAAAAACATTAGTACGACTAATGCTACATTGTACAAGACTGATAATTTTAGTGATTGGTATAGGAAAAACATTTTAGACGTTATTATGAAAAAATTAAGTGAATTTCAAGAGCGTGATAGTGGATGGACTTTGCACAAAATTCATTATTTAATAGTTAACATTAATCGTTTTAACCCGTTGCACGCGGGTTGTAAAATTAATCTGCCATCCGCTATCACGAGTAGGAAAGCTCTGATAAATTTAGAAACCAGTGATAATGCATGTTTCGCGTGGTCCGTGACGGCGGCACTCTATCCAGCGAAACCTACGGCTCATCCAAATCGTACGTCCTCTTATCCACATTTTCGGACGGTTTTAGACGTCGGTAGCCTAACCTTTCCGACTACGCTAAAACAGATCCCGAAATTCGAGGTGGATAACGACGTGTCGGTGAACATCTTCACCTTGGAGAATGAAGAGCAAAATAGCGACGCAAAAATTGTGCCTCTTCAGGTGACGAAGAAGAAGAGATCGAGGCATGCTAATCTTCTTCTCGTCAACGATGAACAGGGAGCTGCACATTTTATGTGCATAAGGAATCTCTCGAGACTGGTGCGAAGCCAATTCACCAAGAGAGAAAATGCTCATTATGTATGCGATCGGTATGTATTAATAATGATACAAATATAACTGCATATGTTTTATTTTTTTGTATAACTGCATATGTTTTATTTATTTTTTTTTTAGATGTCTCCACTACTTCCGCACAGTGGAGAGGCTCGAGTCGCACGAGCAGGATTGCGCGCAGCTCAACGATAATCTCCGCTTGATGTTGCCGAGCAAAGCCGAGGATCGCTGGGTTTCCTTCAAGAACATCAAAAATGGGGAACGAGTGCCATTCGTCGTATACGCGGATCTGGAGTGCATATTATCAAAAGTTGAACAATCGAACAGTAGTGATATTTATCAGAAGCATGAACCTATTAGTGTAGGCTATTATTTAAAAAGTGCTCGCGATGCGTCACTCTCGAAATACGATGCTCATCGGGGTGCCGACTGCATCGAATGGTTCGTACGCGAGCTCGAGGTCATTGCGCGCATCGCGAGCGAGAAACTGGGGACTGTCGTGCCCATGCATAATCTTAGTATTAGCGAACGATCGCGTCACTATAATGACCCCAATTGTCATATATGCAAAAAGCCGTTTCTTCCGAATCAACTACGAATTCGCGATCACGATCATCTGACCGGCAGATACAGAGGACCGGCTCACAATAATTGTAATTTAAATTTCAAAGATTCGCATGTCATTCCAGTAATTTTCCACAATTTTTCCGGCTATGATTCACATTTCATTTTCGAGACGATCGCTAATTTGTACGAGGGATCGGTATATCTGCTGCCTGTGCATAAGGAAAAATACATTTCATTCACCAAATATCTGCGAAATTATAATATACGGCTGAGATTTATCGATTCGTTCAAATTCATGGCCTCCAGTTTGGACAAATTGAGCTCGTACTTGGCGGAATCTCAGCTGACAAATTTGAGGTCACAATTTTCGGAATTGAGCGTCGAGCACTTCGACTTGCTTACGAGGAAAGGTATTTTTCCTTACGACTATGTAGATAGTGCGGCTAGATTGGAAGAGACGGCTTTACCACCGCGCCAGTCGTTTCACAACAGACTGTCCGACAGCGATATCAGCGAGGAAGCATACAATCATGCCGTAGAGGTATGGACCAAATTCCACATGCGCACACTTGGGGAGTACAGTGACCTGTACCTGAAGACCGATGTCCTATTGTTGGCCGATGTTTTCGAAAGTTTTCGCGATAGTTGCATGCTAAATTATGAGTTGGATCCAGCCCATTATTATACGCTACCGGGCTTCACCTGGGACGCAATGTTGAAGCATACGGGAATCAGGCTGGAGCTTTTCACGGACGTGGATATGTTGCTGTTCGTGGAGCGCGGTATACGCGGTGGTTTGAGTCAGTGCTCCCATCGTTACGAGAGGGCCAACAATCGGTACATGCGGGACTACGATCCTGCGGAACCGTCGAAATACCTCATGTATTACGACGTAAACAATCTGTATGGGTGGGCAATGTGTCAGCCGCTGCCCACCCATGGATTCCAATGGATCGAGGACGCTGCCAATCTCGATGTCTCCGCTATACCCTCTGATCATTCCGAGGGTTATATTTTGGAGGTCGATTTGGAGTATCCGCGCGAGCTTCACGACAAACACGCGGACCTACCGTTCTGCATGGTGCGCGAGAAGCCGCCGGGCGCGAGCCAGGAGAAGCTGCTGGCCACTTTAAACGATAAGACCCGTTACGTAATACATTATCGCGCTCTGCAACAATGTATGCGTAATGGACTCTTACTGAAGCGTATACATCGCGGTTTAAAGTTTCAGCAGTCCACCTGGCTTCGCGATTACATCGAGCTGAACACGCGTTTGCGCACCGCGTCCACCAATGAATTTGAGAAGAATCTCTTCAAGCTGATGAACAACGCGGTTTTCGGTAAAACAATGGAGAACGTGAGGAATAGAGTTGACGTGAGGCTCGCAACCAAGTGGGAGGGAAGATACGGGGCGGAAAGCCTGATTTCCAAACCGAATTTTCACAGTCTCGCGATTTTCAACGAGAATTTGGTCGCGATTCAATTATCGAAATTATCCGCGAAATTTGATAAACCCATTTACGTGGGAATGAGTATTTTAGATATTTCAAAAATTTGTTTGTATGAATTCCACTATGACTATATGCTTCCTACATTCGGTAGTAAATGTAGAGCGATGTATACCGACACGGACAGTCTGATATACAGTGTCGAGTGCGACGACGTTTACTCGGTCATGAAACGCGATCTCGCGCGATTCGACACCAGCGATTATCCTGACGATAATCGGTATGACTTGCCACGCGTCAACAAAAAGATACCTGGTCTGATGAAGGACGAGAACAATGGTCGTATCATGACCGAGTTCGTAGGACTGAGGGCAAAAATGTATACTTTCAAGGTGCAGGACTGTGCGAAAATTACCAAAAAAGCCAAAGGTGTCAAAGGTTACGTTATCGATAGAAATATAACATTTGACGACTACAAGGATTGTTTGGACAATTTCACCGTACAGTCTCGCAGTCAAAATTTGATTCGATCGAGGCTGCACCAGGTTTTCTCGATCAGTCAGCGGAAGGTCGCCCTCAGTCCGTACGACGACAAGCGTTTCGTTACACCCGGCACCGCGGCGACTCTACCCTGGGGACATTATAGTCTGAAAGAATAATTTTTTTTTTTTTTTTTTTTTTTTTTTATTCGCTTTATTTAGTTATTTATGTATTTATTGTTTTTATTTATTCGCTTTATTTATTTATTGTTTTTATTTATTCGCTTTATTTATTTATTTATTGTTTTTATTTATTCTATATTTTGATACATCTTAATAAAAGTTTTTATAAAACATTGCTCTTATTTATCCAGGAATTGTGCGTACTGTCGAATCCCAGCCACTTAACGAACACTTTGTCGCCCTTTCTGCGCAATACTCTCTCCACCAGATACACATCGGGATTGATGGTTTTCGAAAGCTCGTATTCGTAAAATCCACCCAACAGTTGCGTGCCCCTGGAATCCTTGAGGAGATACGTAGCGGGATTGGTACTCTGCACTTTCGCCACCTCGAATATTTCGGTCGTCCAATTTGGCGTGTAGCCTTTGGCGAACATCTGCTTGTATTTACTGATTCGTACGAAATCGCCGACTTTGAACTTGGCACGACCTGCGACCTTGATGTGACTGTATACTGTCTTGAGTAGCTTATCTGCATGCTCGGGTTTCACATCCACGGGACGCATTCCCGTGGTACGATGCTTTCGCGCATTGTACGCATCCACCAACTCTTGCAGCATAGCGCGCCACTTGTAATTGCCGTTCAGCGTAAATCGTTTCCACATTTCCGTCTTCAACGTACGATTCCAGCGCTCGACTATCGACGCTTTCATCACGCTGTAGGTCGAGTAGTGATTTATCCCGCGTTTCCTCATCAACGCCCGAAAGTCACTGTTGTAAAACTCCTTGCCGTTGTCGGTCTGTAAATTTTTCGGACATCTACCGCCGTTCTTCAGTAGGATTCTCGTCATTGCCGTCGTCACTTCTCCGCCGCTCTTGGTCTTCAATGCCACCGCCCAAGCGTATTTCGAGAGGGTATCGATTACAGTGAGAATGTACTGGTGACCCGCATCGACGTAATTGCGCATATCAACAAGATCGGCCTGC
This sequence comes from Prorops nasuta, assembly GCF_024137725.1. Classification (NCBI taxonomy): domain Eukaryota; kingdom Metazoa; phylum Arthropoda; class Insecta; order Hymenoptera; family Bethylidae; genus Prorops; species Prorops nasuta. Next base: position 6,345,607 of record NW_027116810.1, read on the forward strand.
CAGAGATCGTCGAAGCCGCGCACGATGACTCTTCTGCGTGGAAAATTTATCCTCGCCGGTGCGTGGAGCTCCTCCACCAACTGTATCTTTTCTTTGCTCATTTTTTTTTTTTTTTTTCGAAATTCCTAATGAAAAGTGTTGCTAAGTATTGCTCTTTCCAGATCTCTTTTACTCACTTTATCATCCAATTTTTCGCAAATTGTTTGAAAAATTTGGTCCATCTTTTTCTCAAATTGTTCATTATGTGTATTCAATGCCATTGTCAGATATTGCTTGAATTCAAGCAGTAAATGCTCTAAATTGGGTTCGTGTTTCCTACTCTCACCATCCAGTCCAATTCCAAATTTATTTATCGACATTTCAAATGCACTACTTTGTATTTCAAAAATCAGTCTCTTTTTCCTCGCTATTATTCCTCTTTTTGATGGCTCGTAATGTCGAGAGTAAACATTCTACGATGTATGTTAAACAAATGCAAATTTCACAACAGCAGGAATCAGACATTTAATTTTTTTTTTTTACCTCGTACTACCGAAAGACGTTGATATTACACTGAGGTAAGAGTGTAACGTGCAACTTTCTTTATACGATGAGATCCTCCTCGCGCAACTCCTCGATTATCGACTGTATCTCGTTGTGATGACTCGTATTACCGGCAGCCACCGACGCGATCAAAAGTCTCAAACGTTCGATCAATTCATTCGGATCGTTCCAATGTACGTAGTTGATTGGTCCCTCGGTGACACGCATTAGTCCTTTACCCCTTTTTTTCGATGCTGTTGATGCTGCGCCTGACGGTTTACTTGCGCCCGACGGTTTACTTGCGCTAGACGGTTTACTTGCGCCCGATGTTGACGCGTCAGAAGTTGACGATTTTCTTGCGCGTGATGTTGATGGTAACCGATAAGGCGGTAAAATAGGTTTTCCCAATAGCAATGGTTTCATAATTTCTGTATATTTTGCACCTCTATTACCTTTGATTTGTTTTAGACTATCGTTTAACAGTTTATGCGCTTTAGTTTGATTGAGAATACTCTTGTATCGTTCCAAATCGTCGGGTTCTATAATGGCTCGATTGGGTTCTCTCATGAAAATTAGTTCATAAGTACCTCTTGTACCGGTGTATAACTTCTTATCGAGAATAATATCTCCCTCATGACTTATTTCAAATTTACATTTACCAAGCGTCAGTTGATCATCTTCATAACGAGGTCCAAAAGCACGATCAATCAAGTTCTCCCTATCAGTCAGAAGTAATTTAATATACTTGCCAGGGATCGGATGTAATTTAATATGTTGAAAGACATGTTGAAACAAGCCTGGTTCCTGTTTTTCATCAACATTTAATTTTTCTAGCAAACTTTTTTTTGAATCGGGCGATGGTTGATCGGTTATAGAAGACTCGTCGTCGTCGTCGTCGGTCATGAAATCCAATGGATTCGTAATAGTTTCACTAATATTACTACTACTAAGATTCTTTGCTCGTTTATGCGGTGTCGATGTGAAGTAGGCTCCCCTCTTCAATTTATCGTTGTATTTGACAAATGAACTATTTGTGTTATCCTCCGTTTGCGAAACGAGTTTCTTCAATGGTTCGACTATCGGCTTGAATGTCTCATTCAAACTGCTCTCCATTATCGCCTTCTCCGATTTCAAGGCACGATGCTTGTCGCGAATGACCTCGCTCGTCTTGGCGATCCTCTTCAGAAGCGATTTTTCATCCATCGCGATGCTGTATAAAACAGCTATCCCCCGAATTGAACGGTTTTTAACCGACCTGTTGCGATGCTGTATACAACAGCTTTCCCCGAACCGACACGGGTTTTAACCGACCTGACGATCCGAACAGCCTGCGCTCCAGTATCAAACTGACACTCAAGGCCGTGATCGTGAAACCTTACCGGCATGACATTCACAAGGCCGAAACCTTACCGGCCTGTTCACTCGATCGTGGCGTACTCGTTGAAACCTTTGCGATAACGGCCGTTCCTCAGAGTGCTATCCTTGTCTATTACCAAGAAACCGTAATCGCGACTCCAACAGGTCGAACACAATGTGAGAAATTTCTCATACGACATATCACTGTTGACATGATCGTTGAAAATATGCTTCAGATTAGTTCCATCCTGCTTAAATATTATTAGCAAGTTTGCGTTATCTCGTATCAGATGCTTCGGTATTTTCGCATAAGTCTGACAGAGGTAGAAACAATCGATGTTGGAATGTCTACCCATGCAAAAGTAGTCCCTTATATTGTCCTGCTTGTCGTTGGCCACATCGTCGAATATGAAAATGGAATTCGGCTTTGCATCCGCGACGTTCACAACCTCGCAATTGTTGGAAAATTGAAAGTAACCAATTTCCTCCGTTTCCTGCAGAAGCTGCTCCAGATATCGATACTTCGGTTGCTGCAGCGACTTCGAGTAGACGTACAGGTTCTCGAATCTCACACCGTGCGGACTCTCTATGAGGCTCAGCAGCACGTTTGTCTTACCGCAATTCGACGGACCGCAAACTATGCAGCGTATCGTAGATGGTAATAGCGATCCGTGACGTTTTCTTATTTGCGCGGTAGCATTGTGAGCATCCAAATTTGTCACGCGAATAGTCGGCACGTGCTTCACGAAATGCATCCTCGCTATTGACCTTCGGCAACAGCCGTATCGTTCATTTATATTTCGCGATTCACGGAACTATTCGGTCAGTTGCCATTACGATGTCGTTCATGCTAGTCGTCGTCGATTCCCTGCAGAACTTGACGAATCATCAGCTCGAACACATACCGAAGATCGTATTGCTCGAGTACTTTCCAGACAGTATCGCGAGTGTGTGGGAAAGATTACCTCGGCACATTCGCGCGGACTCGGATGTGCAGCAATATCAATATTGTTTGCAACACTACAATCTACCTGATACCACTCACCACGACGGACCACCGAGACGGATAAAAGACTGTTACGTTTGTCAGCAAGAGAAGCAGTTGCTTTAAATGTCTGGATCGTTCTTCAATAAAGTCTTGAAAAAATTGCCATTTGAGCTGCACGTGCCCGGTTACAATTATTGCGGGCCCGGCACTCGACTTCGCGAAAGATTGGAGCGCGGCGATCGTGGTATAAATCCGCTGGACGAGGCCTGCCTCGATCACGACTTAGCATATTGGCACAACGAGGATCTACCGGAGCGTCATCAGGCCGATAAAGTGCTAGCGAGGAGAGCGCGTGAACGTATTACCGCAAGAGACGCGACCTTGGGTGAACGCGCGGTCGCCGCAGCCGTATGGGCATCGATGAATGCTAAGCGTAAACTTGGCTTGGGATTACATAATATTGTTGCGATGAAGAAAGCAGTAGCGGCTAAAAAAAAGAACAACAAGAAAAAAATTGGTATTACGAGGAAGAGAAGAATTCGAGTGCCGAGGAAACGGGGTGGTATAATACCTATACTTCCACTACTAGGTGCAGTCGGAGCACTTGCAGGTGGGGCATCGGGTATAGCGAGTGCTGTAAACCGTGCAAAAGCTGAGAGAGAAGGATTGCGGGAAATGCAACGTCACAATCGCGCGATGGAAGCGTCGCGCGAGAGAGGTCGAGGTCTTTATCTGAAACCGTACAAGCGAGTCGTCGGAGAGGGTATCCGTGGAAAAAAAAAACAAAAAAAAAACGACAAAAAAACGGTCGAGGAAGAAAATGAATGAGGGAAAATTTCGTCGTGGCGATGCTTTCCCGGATTCAGGTCCTACTAGTAACGTACAATTGACACGCATCTGCCGACGCATACCATACTTCCGTGGAGTCTTTATGCGCACATCTCTGCCGCTAGACGGGCCGCGGTGCAACGAGTGCGCGATCGTGAATCTCGACGATCAATGCGGTCCTGGTACCCACTGGGTAGCCTACGTCAAGCGTAACGACATCGTCCTATACTTTGATTCCTTCGGAAATTTGAAACCGCCGAAAGAATGTGTGCGTTACTTTGGTCCTAACGTTACAATCTACTACAATCATGATCGATATCAATCGTACGATAAAAGCAATTGCGGTCAGTTGTGCGTGAAATTCCTGCGAGAACAGATACTTTGAAACAAAAATGTCTTTCACCGTGACATTATCGGATCGTAAATCAGTATTAAATTCAGATTTCTTTCCCCCCATCAATCTGCAAGACGATCGCTACGAGATCGGTCTCGTGGACATGCAAACGTTCAACTCGATAGCCAATGTGGACGAGACGAATAATAAGTTTTACTACGATAACGATAAGGTGCTGACGATACCCAGAGGCTGTTACGAGTTGAGTGCCATAAATGAATTTTTCCAGTCTGAAATTTCTGCGAGACATGAAATTAAAGACAACATTGACAGCGTCATTCTTCTACGAGCGAATAACAATACACTGAAGAGTGAAATATTCTGTAAATATTCGATTGACTTTGGAAAACCGAATAACATTGGCTCGCTACTGGGCTTCTCGTCGAATCGCGTGATCGAGCCGAACGTCCAGGCTGAATCCGACGATACCGTGGACATTGTGAAAACAAATATTCTACGCATCGAGTGCAACATTGCGGGTGGTGCGTACACCAACGGTAGACCACGACACATTATTCACGAGTTCTTTCCCAGCGTACCACCGGGCTATAAAATCTCGGAGGCACCGAAAACCGTCATTTATCTACCGGTCATCGTCAGAGTAATCGACCGTCTCACGTTACGTATCCTCGATCAGGACGATCGTCTCGTAGACTTTGGACGTGAAGAAATTACCATAAGATTACACATTAAGAAATGTTAATTTACAAAAGTAGTAGTAGTAGCGAGGATTATAAAGCGGTGAAACTGAATGAAACGTTAGCTAGTCGTTCGTCCTACGTGGAGTCGAATACACCGGCTCGGAGTGAAAATCGCGACAAGAGGAGCTTCCTGCTAACGAGAAGAAATATCGAATTTTTACAATCATTGGGATTCACCGTGAAGAGATTGGGCGAAGGTAGTACATAGTGGAACAATGGCAGATCCCTTGAACGTCACCGCACGGCTGACCTACGACAATCGCATCACGAAAATGGAGATGCATGCCTACAATCCGTATGCGAACGCCTCGTTGGCGAACAGCGACGAGATTCGCATTCCCATACAGCAGCAAGATTTGATACTCCTGCCGTGCGAGAGTTATCTCTACGTCGAGGGCCAGCTGGTGGAGGGTACGCGTGACGCGAGCGCCACCAACGACGATACAGTTACGCTCGACTGCAATTCCGCGGCTTTTCTCTTCGACGAGATTCGTTATGAATTGAACGGTATCGAGATCGACCGATGCAGAAACGTCGGTATTACCAGCACTCGGAAGAATCTCGTTTCCCTGAGCACCGAGGAGAGCGTCAGTCTACGTCATTCCGGATGGTTCGTCGCTACGGCCAGAGACCGGCTCAAAAAGGAGGCAGCTGTTAAGAATTTCAGCTTTTGCGTGCCCCTTAAAATGCTGCTGGGATTCTGCGAGGATTATCGGCGAGTCGTCGTTAACGCGCGTCACGAGCTCGTTCTCATTCGCGCGCGCGACGATACAAACGCCATTTACTCGGCGGTGAAAATCACCGATTCGTCGATCAAGCTGCTACGAGTGCAATGGAGAATACCCCATGTGACCCTGAACGAAATAACGAAACTCCAATTTCTCGGTATCGTCGAGCAGGACAAGAGTCTGTCACTCGCTTTTCGCGCCTGGGAACTTTACGAGTATCCCCTTCTGCCCAAGTCGCAGCGACACACGTGGTCCGTAAAAGCGTCCACGCAATTGGAGAAGCCGCGATACGTCATTCTGGCGTTCAGAACGAACAAGAAGAGTAATCAGCACGAGGATGTGCTGAGATTTAATCATTGCAAAGTCCTCGATGTCAAACTCTATCTGAATTCCGAATCCTATCCGTACGATCGTCTCGACACTGATTTCACGAAATCCCGCTACTCCGTCCTCTACGACATGTATGTAAAGTTTTTCACCTCCTATTACGCTGGTGAGAAACTCGGGAGACCCATGCTCGACTATACGGACTTTTTGACGTACGGGCCGCTCTTCGTCATCGACTGCTCGCATCAGAACGAGTCCATAAAAACCGGCACGGTCGACGTTAAACTCGAGATCGAGTGTATGGAAATCATTCCGGATAATACTACAGCCTACTGTTTAATCATACACGATAAAATTGTACAATATAATCCTCTTACGAATATTGTTAGAAATGTAAGTTAGAAATAAGAAAACCATTGTTTTATTAAATAAATAAGTATCAAATTTATTCATTATTTTTGAATACAAAATACCAATCAAACTTTAGATTTAAATTCCATGTTGTGATATTTTCCTCCTTTGTATAGCATTATTAAATTATTGGCTGTTGCAGCATTTTGTAACTGCTGCAACTGCTCCGTATCCTCCGCCAATTTTGCCATTCTGCCAGGCAAGAACATCCAATCTCCAACTGACAGCTTAACAATTATTTTTATTCCATATTTTGTCATAATTTTGTCCACTTCTAAAATATCATACTCTTTATTTTCCGTCAAGCTATTTAATTTAACGAAATTCTTTGGAATTACGCTTCCCAATTCATTAATTTTATTGAAATTCATTATTATCTAAATGAAAAAAAAATAATTAGTCTCATTAGAGTTAAAAACTCAATTAAATAATACATGTACTAATTGAAATGAAATTCATTTTTATCTTTATGAAAAAAATATATCCTTACCTTTTTTTTTTTTTTTTTTTTTTTTTTGTAACAAACAAGTTTCTTTTTAATTCGTTTAAACTCTTTTCTCTCAATACACCTGACACAAACGCTTTGCAGAATACGTTTTTACAGACTGAAGCTTTTTTACTGTAACTGCTTCGGAGAGTACGTTTTATAGACTGAAGCTTTTTCTTCTTCTGCTGTTCACTTGACTTCTTTGCAAACGATATTATCGTATGTTAAGCGTATTTAATTTCAATGTTTGGAAGGGGTAATTTTTGTTTTTTCTTCTTGCGATGAATTTCCATTGTGATTGACCTATAGGTGTATAACACAATAGGAAAAAATATCTATGGATATCACTATACGGGGATTATTCAGAGGGTATAGTGTATCCTTCTTAATTAAGAAAGAAATAATGGAAGGGGTAATTTTTTTTTTTCTTCTTACTTGCGATAAATTTCCATTGTGATTGACCTGTAGGTTTATCACAGTATAACACAATAGGGAATATGGATATCTCTATATACGGGGAGGGTATAGTGTATCCTTTAAGAAAGAAAGAATGGACTTCTAATGTAATTTCATATTGAAAACAAACGATAAAGACTCTCTCTCGATGGGATTTCTTCAGAGGATTCATTCAGTCCTCGAACCTACAGCAGTACACGTTGAAAGAGCAAAATATTAAAAAATGGAAAGTGAAAAGTGTTCTGTGACGATAAATCGTGCAGAAGAGGAGGAAACTGCAGCAGAATCTATGCAGGATTATATTAGGAGGATTAACGATTCTCATGAACGCTATTTTCGAGAATATGAAGCGATGCTTCAGCGAAATATGCATTGTAAGTACTTATTTCATTAATTTTTAAAAGAAGAAAACCCACCCATACATAGAATCATGAAATAATCTTACAACACACATACGAAGAATAACGGAAAAAAAAAAATTTTTTAATTTCATTTTTCATATTATTAAAGAAAAAACAAACCCATCCATAGAATCATGAAATAATCTTACGAAGAATAACGAAAAAAAAAAAAAAATTTTAATTTTTTTTTCCTTTTATTTTTTAGCAGCTATTGATTTAGAGAAGGAGGAGGAGGAGGAGGAGGAGGAGGAGGAGGAGGAGGAGGTGATTTTTGTAAGTATACTTGATTTGTAAAGTAGTTATTACAATATTAAAAAAAGTTTTCAAATATGTCCTAGGTGAAAAATAGTAGCACGCAGACAGAACCTATTTTCGCAAAAACAGAGGCTACGCAAATGGAGCCTGAAATGGATTTGACACCACATTATTGGTGTACTAATTGTGAAAAGTATGGTCACCTAAGAATTAATTGTCCACTTCCAGAGTGGTGTTCCATTTGTAAACAATACATTCATCATACTATCGAATGTAGGAAAAACTTTTAAAAATTGTAAATAAAACCAATAAATATATTTTTACTTAAATTTGTGTTTCTTCAATACCTTTCCATCCATCCATCCACTTTACAAAATAATATTCTGCGTTCCACTTCTCGGAAACTACTCATAATTATTCCACTACGTGTTATGTTTACAGCAGGTCATCAAGCACTGGCGGTAGTATAAGTTTCTTCAGGGCATAATTTATATCGTCTTCTCTATTCTTCTCATTTTCAAAATCTTTTTTTGCGAGCTGATTAGAGAAATATTCTACAACAATTTTCAATCCAGCAATCATATCATTTCGTAATTCCTTGTCTTTCCGATCCAATTTATAATCATTATGATCGACTTTATCAATCAATTTATCGATTCTTATACCAATTTCATCAATTTCATCGATTTTTTTCATTAGAGTTGTAAATTTTTCCTCAAGAATGTCACATTTTAGGTAATAGTGAGTTAGCTTCTCACTGTATTCAAACAATTCTCTCGTTAAGCTATCACGTACAGTCATCGAATTACGTAACAGAGCAGCCATATTCACCGCACTTGTCTCATCCGTAACATCACATTCTAAGTTTGAAATTATTTTCTTCTTGGCATTAAATGCATTCTTTTGTTTATCAAACTTTAACGTGTCATTGTCAATTTTGTGGAAATAATTTTTCACTTTACCGGTATTGAAACCAGCTCCAAATTTATTTATTTATTGTCATAGTGAAGTAGTACGTTGAACTGAGAAAATCTTGAAACTGCAATCTCTTTTATATAGAATAACGCTTTCTTCTCCTATTTAGATCCTGGCAATTTGTAACTACTCTCTCTCTCTCTTGTATGGCTTAACGTAAGGGGGATGGGGGGCTCTCTCTCTCTCTCTTGTACGGATAAACGTAAGGGGGACCACGTGTGTACCCTACGAGTTTATTCTGCTGGAATCTCTCTCTCTCTCTCTCTCTCTCTCAGGCGTCCACTGCTTAACATTAGAGGGGGGGAGGTCACGTGTGTACCCTACGAGTTTAACGTCGGGGGAGGACGATGCGCATGCGCACAACCGCGCACGAGGAGAGGGGGCAATTCCCCTACTTCCCTTGCCCCCGCGGGACCCCGACCCCCTCGCCACGCGGTCCCAGAACCATCCTAGCTACTCTACTCTGGCTCCTCGATGATTTCCAGAAAGCACACTATCACTGATTTTGCATTTAAGCACTTGTGAATTTAAACAAATTAGGTATTAACCTACGTTTCTTCACAACACTGGTGAATTTGACACTTTTGAACTGTTTGAAGTAGGGTGATTAAGAGTGGTCGAAACGAATTATTGATTATTCTATCTCTCTGTGTCTCTCTTTGCAGCTTACTTCAAACAGTTCAAAAAGTGTCAAATTAACCGATGTTTTGAAGAAACGTAGGTTAACACCTAATTTGCTTAAATTCGCGAGTTCTTAAATGCAAAATCAATGATAGTGTGCATTCTGGAAATCATCGAGAAGCCAGTTTGAAGCTTTTTCAAAAACTTCGGTGTAAAGGAACTTGGAGAACAATAATGGGTAAGTTTAATTTTTTCTGTCATCAATGAATTGATTTTAAATCATTCTTTTTACCTTCGTTTGTAGAAAGAAAATGCCTTGATGTGTTTCCTATTAAATTATCAGTGCGGTCGCGTGACATCTTAGCTTTTGATACTTTCCTTTTCATTCTATCTTCTCCCTCTTTCCATCAATTCAGTCAATGATACTTGTATTGAAATGATTTGGAATTGTAATGAAAAGGATTTTGCTATTTTTAAAATTAATCTAATAGCCAGATTAATGAAATAAATAGCAAATGTATTATCGCGCGCGATCGATAATTTTTACATTCTAGTGGGGTGTTCGTCAATTGTTTTTTCACTTTCTCCACTTTATTATGCAGTTAAAATCGTTCGAAAAGGACCGAAAAAGGGTGAGTTTTAAATGGAAATAACTTTTAAACCCCTTGAACGATTCGAACAAAATTTTACAAGTGCATTTGGATGGTCACCCCGAACCTCCAGTTACGAGAAAAGGCGGTCGTTTCGTTACACCCTGTATATCGCCCTTTCTAGGTTAGATAGTACAAGCAGTTTGATTCAAAAACATTTAATTTATTACACGTATATTTAGCACATTCTTAATTTATTCTACATTATTCGCTTCAATAATTCATAAGTTGTACGGGTCTGTCAAAACACACAGTGGGAAATTGAATCGTGTGTGCTTTCAACTATAGTGTAGTATATCATTTTGCACATTAAATTACATAGTGAAGCTAGCCGAAGCACACACGATTCAATTTCCCACTGTGTACTACCAGTTTAGAATTTGTTGGCTCTACAAAATGACGTCATTTCCTCACTACTGCCAACCCTATTTTCGATTTTCAGATTTTTCTTTTTTATGTTGGACTTGAGACTTGCCTGATTTGTAAAATGTTAACGGGCCTAAGGGTGAGATTCACCAAGTCCGGCTTGAAGGCTAGCCGGGCTAATATGGTATACTTTCGGACTAAAGTAGTACAGTTACCGTTACATGAACTGTATGAGTTTAGCCCGGCTAGCCCCAAGCCGGACTTGGTGAATCTCACCCTAAGGGCCGGTGTCAGTAGTAATCAGGCAAGCCTCATATCCAACATAAGAAGTAAAAATCTGAAAAACTGCCAATCAAAATGTGTACTTTCAGATTTTTGCAGTTATGTTGGATATGAGGCTTGCCTGCTTTTCGTACTGACACCGGCCCTAAGTGGATGAGCGAATGAGGCTGCCTTCACATGCGACGGCGTAAGCACCCAGCAGCATGCTTGCATACATATTATCGCGAAAATGATTTGATTGGTTAATACGTTTTAGCGTAAGTTACGTTTACGCACCTTACACCGCATGTGAAAGCAGCCTGAATTTTACTGCAATGTATATTAAGTGGCTATGTTTACATTGAAGGATTGACACTTAGCAGTTTGAAAATTCTAACCCAATTTTAACCTGTCTTAACCTCTCGATGTAAACATAACCATAGTATTTGGTTAGGTTGACAGATTAAAAATTCTAACCCGAAATAAATCTATTTAACCTCTTGATGTAAACATAACTAGCTCTATGACATTGAAACATTTTTTGTTTCCATATAATGTCGTTTTTTTTGTGGCGCTAATAATCACTCGCGCTTTTCACCTGATAATGTATTAATATTATTAATTTCTGATCATTAGCATTATTAATCCTGTTATGTTTTTGACATTAAAAATATTTTAAATAATGTTTATAATTAATTAATGACTACGTAGACTATAGTATCTAATGCACTAGCGATGATTAAAATAGCCTTAATAATAATAAGTAATAATTTTTTGTATTTTAAAGAAAATACATAATTGTAATTTAATATTATTTATTTATATTAAGCTTTACAAAACTTTGAATATTTTTTTTTCATTGTTAATCTTGTTTATAATTTTTGTTTAGTAACCTACAGTGTAACATTATATGCAATTAAGTTGTTTTCTATAAAATCTACACAGATATTAAAAAATTAAGCTAATATTTCTTAAAGTTATTTATAAATACATTAAATAATCCATACTATTTATAATTCGTATATATACAGTTTGCCGCTAGTAGAACAGTGATTATGGTAAATTTCAATCATCCTCACCTACTGATTAAAAGATTCGGATATCGATTGTACATACTTCCGAATATTCACGAGGATCCAGGATATTATGTGATCCTGGTCGATAGCTGGTTTTCTCTTCTTTCCGTCGCCAGGAGTAAGTCTCCATCCTGAACGACTCTAAATATTTTCGTCAACTCCATTGGTAGTGTGAAGTTGAGGCTGTCGCCATTCGCGAACCAGCGATGGATAAAAGCCGCAGGAGAGTATGAGCAAGTGACGATAGCCCATTCTGATGCAATTATTCCTTAAATTTGGAGGACTCCACGATAGCTCTATTATTGTTCAGATGCAGCTCCTCTCGCACCCTGACCTCGGTATATCTTATTCTCAAGTCCAGATGTTACCCTTCAGCAGGCCGAAATTCCTCGTAAGTCCGCAGCAAAAAGACGAAATTGCGGTATTTTCTCCGATGATTTTTCCAAAGACGCAGTCTTCCCCTGGGTTGGTGATGGAGGAGAAGAAGGAGTGGCAAGGCCCCCACTCAGATCGACACACCGTACAGAGAGTTTAATTTATAGAGCGAACACTTTACAAAATTTAAGCTAAAAAGCACGGTACAATACAAAATTAAATAATATATGTCGTTATCGACATGAAACGGAAGTGGTTGAATAAATGAGTTTTGTAACCTTTTATTTGTGGCGGTATTCCAAGGTGATTCTGGAGCTTCCTTTCACCTTGAACTGTAAAATCTTACTCTAACATGCTCATAGAATTGCAAGTGATAGAGGGCCATAATATTACAATTATCGAATATTTATGTGATTTCCGGTATTAACTCAGAATGGTATATCCGAGAGTGTGCGGAAAATCTTTATACTTATGTTTGGTGACGACACCAATACGCATAGAACTGGCCAAATCACAATATTTCATTATTTTTTAATCTTATTCCAAAATAACTACTATTTTTTCTTAGTGTTACACGAGGCTACCCCGTTGAAGTTAAATTGCTTTATTTATTGCTCTTACGGACTAATAATTACCCACCCTGCGACTCTGTTCATATACGAGTGAGGACTCGCTGGCCGGCTAATTGAGATAATAGACTACCAGAAAACATCAAATGTTATAAAGACATCTTTTAGGTGTCTTTTAGTCAATTGGATGACTAAAATATGTCTATATATCAACTTTTAATCATGTGTGCTGTATGGGTAATTGCAGGTTTTCGTCTACCTAGATTTATTTTTTAGTAGAGTTTGAATTTACTCGTTTAACAGTGCTTAAGATCGTTATAGGCTCAGAATTTCATTAAAACAATTTTATTTTTTATAATAAATATAAACAATAATATATTTGAAAATATTTTAGTAATATTGAAAAAAAGGACGCTATAGCGCCCTCAAGAAAAGTTCTATGAGTCATTTTAAACCAGAAATAAATAAATAAATACGTTGAAAAATGTCGAAGATTCATTTGAAAAACTTAGTAACAGCTACTAAAGAAAGGAAATGAAATTTCTCTCAGAAAGAACGGATTTGATGGTTTATAATTGAATACAGGGTGTATTTTGGAAAGGATAGAATAGCATAAGGTAGTAAGCGTGAGAACCGCTGACTAGCGTTTCTGAGAGAAAAGCCTTATGCAATAAGTGGAATGACTAACAGTGGAGTCATGAGGATAACAAAAAGGGAAAATACAAAGATTTTTAGTCATTGTTAAACAAATTAATCCGAAGAGGTGAAAAAATATGTAGAATTTTATATTTGTACAAGATTTTGGACCTTTTTATTCCCGAGAATTTTTTGGATCTAAAAGATTATTTGAGTTTAAAATGTTGTATACCATCCTTTATTCATGATGTTATGTCCCTAAACAATTACTTAATTCCGAAAAATTAATTTATTTCATAAAAGAAACACGATAACAGAATGTGCAATTCCATATAAGTCAGGAAATAACACTATAATTAATGGAAACTAAAGAAAAGCGTTAACATTTTATACGATTAAAAGAGTAAAATAGTTTTCTTTAGAAAATGATTGTGAAAGAAATGAAATATTGTCTAACATTTGAGTTAATTTTTTCATTTCGGAGAAAGGGGGAGAAATAGGAGCTGGGTCCGCGTTGCGAACGTAAGAACGGTCGCCAAGCGCACGTTAAAAGAATATACTAACATTTTAATATCATCATTATTAATAATAAAACATTATAATATAAACATTATAATATAAACATTTTAAACAGTTAGTGGGAAGTCGCCTAGTACCGGACACACATTGTAAATAATTCTTCTACATTTGAAATGGCTTTTTTAAATTTACATTCATCATAAATAACCTTAAATTACTACACGAAATATCAGTGCAGACTCATTGGCCCAGCCTTTAAAATTTGAATATTGAATACAATTAATCTGCGTCATTCGATCGTTTGTAGGCAGATTACACAGGCTATTTAATTAATAACATTTTTCTCATCTAATAACTTTTTTTTCATATTTTTATGCTTAGTAGTAAAATTCTAGAGTTTTTAAAAATAAAAACATCAATGTCAAGGCGTACTGATTTAATTTTGCTCTTTTGGTTCTAGGGTCCGTCCGGCGTTAGAGTACATACTTCCCTCTAATAGTAACAAATTCTTAAAAATGAAAAGACAAATAAAATAGTAGAACCCTTCTTGAAAATAAAATGTTTTACGTCTTTATTGTAGGGAATTTGAGCATGCGTTCAATCTATAACCAGAGATGAAACGGGAGATTGCTCATGCGAGGTCCCGAGGCTATCCCTACCGGTAGGCGGCGCTGGTGTTGGCAAACGCGTGTCTCAGGTCCTTTGTGGCGAGTCACTGACTATACCACTGGCACACAATATACTGTGGCGACCCACTGACTATACCACTGGCACACAATATACACCTTCTCAGTTGCGACACCTGTGGCAAGTGGTTTAATCCAGAAATCCGTTCCTTAGTTTTATTGAATTTTTGAATATCGAACAATTGTCTATACATTTTATATGCTTAATTAAATTAATAAAATTGTATCGCGTATCTCGCTCTCTTCCTGTTTGGTCTTTGACCAGTGTGGATCCTGCGCAAGGTTGCCAAGTGTAGTACTTTCGGTACTACCGTAGTACCCAAAAGCGACATATCCTATAGCGTAGTACTATTTTGGGTACTACGCTATAGTCGCTGCTGATACTACTGGTCGGCGGAAATACGTCAGAGGGTAGAGACTGTAGAGGGACCGCAATATAGATATTTCTAATTACTAATTTCAAAATACATAATGCATGGTCCGTGAGCCAAGACAAATGTTAGTATATACATACCACAAGTTATAAAGTAATATAAAGAAATAAAGTGACAGTTTTAATCTTACTGACAGCTGATGTACTGATGGTATAAGTGAATAAATAAAGTGACGAAATTTGTAAAATGTACATAAAAATAATTTTTAAAAGTATATAAAGGACTGAACATTTTAGATAAGTATAACAATAAATTTTATAATATAAAATGTAAGATATAAATATTTTGTGGTACTTTGTGGGATTTTATTTCAGATTAAATTATAGTAATGTGTTTACTATGTCACTGTGCTGAGGATGGAGCTATGCAGATTTTCAAAATTAAAATAAAGGAATAGACTAAACATAATGTGGTTATTGTGTCATCGTTGAGATTCAAACTATGTTAATTGAGACGGATAATAAAATAAACGAGTGAAAAAACTGGGTAAATACAATAATAAATAAAGAAGCTGACAAATTAGATATATAATATAAAATGTAAGATATTTTATAGTACTTTCTGGGATTTTATTTCAGATTAAATTATAGTAATGTGTTTACTATGTCACTACTGAGGATGGAGCTATGTGGATTGAACATTAAAATGAAAGGAATAGATTCACCATATTATGGTTACTGTGTCATCGCTGAGGATCAAACTGTGTTAATTGAGATGAATATTAAAATAAACAAGTCAACACATTGGGTAAATACGATACAAATAAAGAAGCTGACAGATTACATTTGTAATTTCAAATGTAAGATTTTATATAGTACGTTTTGGGATTTTGTTTCAGATTAAATTATTGTAAAGTGTTTACTATGTCAATGCTGAGAATGGAGCTATGTGGATTGAACATTAAAACAAAAGGAATAGATTCACCATAATGTTGTTTCTGTGTCATCGCTGATGAGGATCAAACTGTGTTAATTGAGACAGACATTAAAATAAATGAGTCAGCATTTTGGGTAAATACAATAATAAATAAAGAAAATGACAGAATAAATATATAATATAAAATGTAAGATGTTTTATAGTACTTTGTGGGATTTTGTTTCAGATTAAATTATAGTAATGTACGTGTGTTTACTGTATCACTGCTGAGGATGAAGCTATGTGGATCGAACATTAAAAGAAAAGAATAGATTCACCATAATGTGGTTACTGTGTCATCGCTGAGGATCAAACTGTGATAATTGAGATGAATATTAAAATAAAGAAGCTGACAGATTAGATATATAATATAACATGTTAGATATTTTACAGTACTTTGTGGGATTTTATTTAAAGTTAATATATGTAAAATAAAATTTTTGTTTTCTTTTTACAATTGTATCTATATTAATTACTATATGTTGCAATCTCTTAAAATTAAGCCTCTGCTTTTATTAGCAAACTAATAGTTCCACACGGCAGTGATGCCAGAATCAAGCTTTTAGCAACAAAAATGAAGATAAGCGCTAGCCAGCAGGAGTATAGAAAATTTAAAGGGAAGCGGTACAAACACAACTATGCCTGGAGAGCATAGGTGTGATTTGGACTTCAGGCAACATTGGCTTTAGAAGAAGAGCGACTACCGCTAACCGTGACATTTTTACGTGTTATCCGTGTGAAGTGGTGCTGCGTTTACCTAAAAACTCAAAGCAAATAAAAATGCTTTTCCTAAATTGATTTGTAATATTGATAAAATGGTCAAATGTAGCCATTAATTAATTAGATTTGGTAATAAATACAGAAAATGCGTTTTATTATAACAAATGAGTTGAGGTAAAATAAACTCAATGTTTTTATATTAATCTGTTAACAAATGCATTTTTTTATTTATTATTGAGTCCAATAAATTAATGGTTATTAAAAAAAAAATTCCTTGTAATGAAAAAAAAAATGAAAAAATTCTAAACTTCACCAAGACTCGAACACGAGCCCACCGCATGACAAACGACAACCTTACCACCTGCGCTACAGCGCTCACTTGATGTACCAAGAGCAAAACAGCCTTTTAAAGACTGACTACAATTCTTTCACTAACTCGTCATAAACGATCAAGAATTAGCTGCAATAATAAATACATTTATCTCCATAGCATTATTGCACTAAATTTATTATGTTTTTAATTTGAAGCATACATTTTACATGAAGATACGATACTTTAAGGATGTTCATGCAATACTTTAAATACAAAACTATTCATATGCTGGTTTATCATAGTTATTCGACTACATATAACAAATATTATAATATTACTTAATTAATTTATGATAGTTGAGCATATGAGTAGTTTTGTATATAGAGTACTGAATGGTTTTAAATTATCATATCTTCATGCAAAATGTATGCTTCAAATTAAAAACAATAAATTTAGTACAATAATGCTATGTAGATAAATGTATTTATTATTACAGCTAATTCTTGATCGTTTATGACGAGTTAGTGAAAGAATTGTAGTCAGTCTTTAAAAGGCTGTTTTGCTCTTGGTACATCAAGTGAGCGCTGTAGCGCAGGCGGTAAGGTTGCCGTTTGTCATGCGGTGGGCTCGTGTTCGAGTCTTGGTGAAGTTTAAAATTTTTTCATTTTTTTTTCATTACAAGGAATTTTTTTTTTAATAACCATTAATTTATTGGACTCTATAATAAATAAAAAAATGCATTTATTAACAGATTAATATAAAAACATTGAGTTTATTTTACCTCAACTCATTTGTTATAATAAAACGCATTTGTTGTATTTATTACCAAATCTAATTAATTAATGGCTACATTTGACCATTTTATCAAAATTAAAAATCAATTTAGGAAAAGCATTTTTATTTTATTTATTCACTTATACCATAAGTACATCAGCTGTCAGATAGATCAAAGCTGTCACTACTCCTTATTTCTTTATTACACTTTATTTTTCCGTATAAAAAACATTTGTCTTCGTTCACGCCGTTCACGGTGACAGGCTAGGTTGCCAAGTGTAGTACTTTCGGTACTACCGTAGTACCCAAAAGCGACATATCCTATAGCGTAGTACTATTTTGGGTACTACGCTATAGTCGCTGCTGATACTACTGGTCGGCGGAAATACGTCAGAGGGTAGAGACTGTAGAGGGACCGCAATATAGATATTTCTAATTACTAATTTCAAAATACATAATGCATGGTCCGTGAGCCAAGACAAATGTTAGTATTATTGTATCGTACATACATACCGCAAGTTATAAAGTAATATAAAGAAATAAAGTGACAGTTTTAATCTTACTGACAGCTGATATACTGATGGTATAAGTGAATAAATAAAGTGACGAAATTTGTAAAATGTACATAAAAATAATTTTTAAAAGTATATAAAGGACTGAACATTTTAGATAAGTATAACAATAAATTTTATAATATAAAATGTAAGATATAAATATTTTGTGGTACTTTGTGGGATTTTATTTCAGATTAAATTATAGTAATGTGTTTACTATGTCACTGTGCTGAGAATGGAGCTATGCAGATTTTCAAAATTAAAATAAAGGAATAGACTAAACATAATGTGGTTATTGTGTCATCGTTGAGATTCAAACTATGTTAATTGAGACGGATAATAAAATAAACGAGTGAAAAAACTGGGTAAATACAATAATAAATAAAGAAGCTGACAACTTAGATATATAATATAAAATGTAAGATATTTTATAGTACTTTCTGGGATTTTATTTCAGATTAAATTATAGTAATGTGTTTACTATGTCACTACTGAGGATGGAGCTATGTGGATTGAACATTAAAATGAAAGGAATAGATTCACCATATTATGGTTACTGTGTCATCGCTGAGGATCAAACTGTGTTAATTGAGATGAATATTAAAATAAACAAGTCAACACAATGGGTAAGTACGATACAAATAAAGAAGCTGACAGATTACATTTGTAATTTCAAATGTAAGATTTTATATAGTACTTTTTGGGATTTTGTTTCAGATTAAATTATTGTAAAGTGTTTACTATGTCAATGCTGAGAATGGAGCTATGTGGATTGAACATTAAAACAAAAGGAATAGATTCACCATAATGTTGTTTCTGTTTCATCGCTGATGAGGATCAAACTGTGTTAATTGAGACAGACATTAAAATAAATGAGTCAGCAATTTGGGTAAATACAATAATAAATAAAGAAAATGACATAATAGATATATAATATAAAATGTAAGATGTTTTATAGTACTTTGTGGGATTTTGTTTCAGATTAAATTATAGTAATGTACGTGTGTTTACTGTATCACTGCTGAGGATGAAGCTATGTGGATCGAACATTAAAAAAAAGAATAGATTGACCATAATGTGGTTACTGTGTCATCGCTGAGGATCAAACTGTGATAATTGAGATGAATATTAAAATAAAGAAGCTGACAGATTAGATATATAATATAACATGTAAGATATTTTACAGTGCTTTGTGGGATTTTATTTAAAGTTAATATATGTAAAATAAAATTTTTGTTTTCTTTTTACAATTGTATCTATATTAATTACTATATGTTGCAAACTCTTAAAATTAAGCCTCTGCTTTTATTAGCAAACTAATAGTTCCACACGGCAGTGATGCCAGAATCAAGCTTTTAGCAACAAAAATGAAGATAAGCGCTAGCAAGCAGCAGTATAGAAAATTTAAAGGGAAGCGGTACAAACACAACTATGCCTGGAGAGCATAGGTGTGATTTGGACTTCAGGCAACATTGGCTTTAGAAGAAGAGCGACTACCGCTAACCGTGACATTTTTACGTGTCATCCGTGTGAGGTGGTCCTGCATTTACCTAAAAACTCAAAGCAAATAAAAATGCTTTTCCTAAATTGATTTTTAATTTTGATAAAATGGTCAAATGTAGCCATTAATTAATTAGATTTGGTAATAAATACAGAAAATGCGTTTTATTATAACAAATGAGTTGAGGTAAAATAAACTCAATGTTTTTATATTAATCTGTTAACAAATGCATTTTTTTATTTATTATTGAGTCCAATAAATTAATGGTTATTAAAAAAAAAATTCCTTGTAATGAAAAAAAAAATGAAAAAATTCTAAACTTCACCATGACTCGAACACGAGCCCACCGCATCATAAACGGCAACCTTACCGCCTGCGCTACAGCGCTCACTTGATGTACCAAGAGCAAAACAGCCTTTTAAAGACTGACTACAATTCTTTCACTAACTCGTCATAAACGATCAAGAATTAGCTGCAATAATAAATACATTTATCTCCACAGCATTATTGCACTAAATTTATTATGTTTTTAATTTGAAGCATATATTTTACATGAAGATACGATACTTTAAGGATGTTCATGCAATACTCTAAATACAAAACTATTCATATGCTCGTTTATCATAGTTATTCGACTACATATAACAAATATTATAATATTACTTAATTAATTTATGATAGTTGAGCATATGAATAGTTATTATATAAAGTACTGAATGGTTACCCTTAAATTAACATATCTTCATGCAAAATGTATGCTTCAAATTAAAAACAATAAATTTAATACAATAATGCTATGTAGATAAATGTATTTATTATTACAGCTAATTCTTGATCATTTATGACGAATTAATAAAAGAATTGTAGTCAGTTTTTAAAAAGCCTGTTTTGCTCTTGGTACATCAAGTGAGCGCTGTAGCGCAGGCGGTAAGGTTGCCGTTTATCATGTGGTGGGCTCGTGTTCGAGTCTTGGTGAAGATTAAAATTTTTTCATTTTTTGTTTCATTACAAAGAATTTTTTTTTAATAACCGTTAACTTATTGGACTCAATAATAAATAAAAAAATGCATTTGTTAACAAATTAATATAAAAACATTGAGTTTATTTTACCTCAACTCATTTGTTATAATAAAACGCATTTTTTGTATTTATTACCAAATCTAATTAATTAATGGCTACATTTGACCATTTTATCAAAATTAAAAATCAATTTAGGAAAAGCATTTTTATTTTATTTATTCACTTATACCATAAGTACATCAACTGTCAGATAGATCAAAGCTGTCACTAGTCACTACTCCTTATTTCTTTATTACACTTTATTTTTCCGTATACTAACATTTGTCTTCGTTCACGCCGTTCACGGTGACAGGCTGTGAATATAATATATATAATTTTTGATATATTACGTTCTGCATTTAAGATGGCTACTGACGTATTTCCGCTGGCAGTATACTTTGTGCAGTCTGCATTCCTTATATCAAAATTCACTTACTATAGAGCGTAGTACTATTCAAGATGGCGGACTTGGCAACCTTGGGTCCATCTAACCCCTAACGCCATCTATCGGAAGAGACCACGAAGCACGAGCGTTAAGCTTAGAATAGGGTAAAACATATATGCATTGTTGCCAGAAAGCGGAGTAAAGAGAGAGCGGAGATATTTTTTCGGACCTCTCTGTCTTTCTCACTGTTAGCTTCTAGCAGAAGAGTCGAGGCAAAATCTTTCCGTTTCGCTTTGCCGAAAATCTACCAATATTCGATGTCATTTATATTTGCAGGCCAATGCCTTTATACATGATTTTTTCAGCATATTTATTTGTCAGCATTGACTTATTTAAATCAATAATAAATTAAGGAAATGCGTATTTGATATATAATAATTATTTTAACTATAATTTCATCGTTATATTTCGCTTATTTCCGTAAAATCTGCATTTCTTTAGTTTATTATTGATTATTGTAAGTCAATGGCAATTTAAAAAAATTTAATCTTAAAAAAAAAAAGAAAAGTACCGATCAGGAATCGAACCCGGACCCACGAATCGCCACGCGATTACCTTACCGCTTAGACCACGAGGCTTCTTCAGTGCACCGTAAACAGATAGTCTTTTTAAGGGCTTGAAATCTTCTATTGAACCATATAAATAAACGAAGAACCGACATCTTTATTCATTATTATTCTATCATAATGGTACACAAAATAAAGAATAATTATATAATGTAGATTTTCAAAAGCTTTTCCAATAACCAAGAACGGAAACTGCGAGCGTTAATTGATTATTTATCTTCGTTCTTGGCTATTGGAAAAGCTTTTGAAAACTATTCAAAATATAATTATTCCTTAATTTGTGTACCATTATGACAGAATAATAATGAATAAAGCTGTCGGTTGCTCGTTTATATATAGGGTTTAAAAGAAGATTTCAAGCACTTAAAAAGACTATCTGTTTATGGTGCACTGAAGAAGCCTCGTGGTCTAGGCGGTAAGGTAATCGCGTGGCGATTTGTGGGTCCGGGTTCGATTCCTGAACGGTACTTTTCTTTTTTTTTTTAAGATTAAATTTTTTTTAATGGCCATTGACTTACAATAATCAATAATAAACTAAAGAAATTCAGATTTTACGGAAATAAGCGAAATATAACGATGAAATTATAGTTAAAATAATTATTATATATCAAATACGCATTTCCTTAATTTATTATTGATTTAAATAAGTCAATGCTGATTAATAAATATGCTGAAAAAATCATGTATAAAGGCATTGGCCTGCAAATGTAAATGACATCGAATATTGGTAGATTTTCGGCAAAGCGAAACGGAAAGATTTTGCCTCGACTCTTCTGCTAGAAGCTAACAGTGAGAAAGACAGAGAGGTCCGAAAAAATATCTCCGCTCTCTCTTTATTCCGCTTTCTGGCAACAATGCATATATGTTTTACCCTATTCTAAGCTTAACGCTCGTGCTTCGTGGTCTCTTCCGATAGATGGCGTTAGGGGTTAGATGGTGTCAAGGTTGCCAAGTCCGCCATCTTGAATAGTACTACGCTCTATAGTAAGTGAATTTTGATATAAGGAATGCAGACTGCACAAAGTATACTGCCAGCGGAAATACATCAGTAGCCATCTTAAATGCAGAACGTAATATATCAAAAATTATATATAGTATATTCACAGCCTGTCACCGTGAACGGCGTGAACGAAGACAAATGTTAGTATACGGAAAAATAAAGTGTAATAAAGAAATAAGGAGTAGTGACAGCTTTGATCTATCTGACAGCTGATGTACTTATGGTATAAGTGAATAAATAAAATAAAAATGCTTTTCCTAAATTGATTTTTAATTTTGATAAAATGGTCAAATGTAGCCATTAATTAATTAGATTTGGTAATAAATACAAAAAATGCGTTTTATTATAACAAATGAGTTGAGGTAAAATAAACTCAATGTTTTTATATTAATCTGTTAACAAATGCATTTTTTTATTTATTATTGAGTCCAATAAATTAATGGTTATTAAAAAAAAAATTCCTTGTAATGAAAAAAAAAATGAAAAAATTTTAAACTTCACCAAGACTCGAACACGAGCCCACCGCATGACAAACGGCAACCTTACCGCCTGCGCTACAGCGCTCACCTGATGGTACATACTAGATTGTCCGAAAACTTTTGTAGAAGTGAGTCGACTACCTATATGACTAGTGAATATGGCCGAAATCTAGTAATATATTGCTATAATGTCGTAAGGCATTTATTGTAGTATTCATTTAGATATCAAGATGAGAAAAAGATAATTGAATAATCTTCAAGATAACGTCAATTTAAAGAAGCAGAAGAAAAAACTGCAAAATAAATGTAATTAAGAAAAACTATGGATCTTAGATAAGTAAAAACGTTTGAATAATTTAAAGTATTTATATATTGAATTTACTAGTGTTACTTTGTGGAAATATATTTTGTACAAATATGATTTAGGTGTTTGTGGCTTTCGCAAAGGATTAAAGAAATGCAGCATAAATGTTTATCAGAATAATAATGAGAGACGAGACAAAAATGACTGATAAGTGTAATTAAAATATTCATGCGTACTTTATTGACATATATGTCATCTGGTATAACTTTTACTGCTACAATGTTCATATTAATTATGATTTTATGATGAGAAACGCATGGGTCAAAGAAGGCAATACTTCTTACAAGGTAAATGTAAACAATTTGCAAATGTATTATACTTTCAATTTCAAATATAAAACTGTGTCTTAACTGTTTAGTTGATTAATTATTTAGATATTACTTTTATCGCTGGAATGATATCTTGCTCATATCTACGATGAGCAGAAATAAGAAGATATGAAGGACTTTCGACTAATCCCATCCATGTAAATTGCTTCCTTTGGCACAGAGTTTATGGTTAGTAATCGCAAGGTATATGTAATTTTTATTACAGTGTTTATTAATTCAAAGTTACTTTTAATTTGCTTAGCTTAATGAGTTTATATATTAAATATGGTCTGCTTTGGTTTTTCAGATATTACTGAGCGACTGAAGTGGAACTTTTATCAAATAACCTATTCAAGGATTATAATAAATATATAGAGTATGGATATATATATAATTATTAATAATCATACGCTGCAAGATTTGTACAGATGACAAGTGTCTTTATAACAGTGATTTTGCAATACTTAATTAGAACAAGTTCAAGCAGAGTTAAATTATACAAGTTAATATTGAAATTTTATCATTTTCACTATTATTAAATATATTTAATAGATATACAATATGCAGGGCGTACCACTTAAATGCCCCAGAGCATGGATACAAAAAGCGTGTATTGCGGCGTTAATTATAAGAGATATTCAATTTTTTCATATGACCCTTTTGGAAGCAAATAACAAAAGGTTTCGAAAAAGTCCTGTGCAAACATTGAATATCTCTTATAGTTGAAGAGGTACGCGTCTTTTTGTATCTATGTTCTGGAGCATTTTAAGTGGTACGCCCTGCATATTGTATATCTATTAAATATATTTAATAATAGTGAAAATGATAAAATTTCAATATTAACTTGTATAATTTAACTTTGCTTGAACTTGTTCTAATTAAGTATTGCAAAATCACTGTTATAAAGACACTTGTCATCTGTACAAATCTTGCAGCGTATGATTATTAATAATTATATATATATCCATACTCTATATATTTATTATAATCCTTGAATAGGTTATTTGATAAAAGTTCCACTTCAGTCGCTCAGTAATATCTGAAAAACCAAAGCAGACCATATTTAATATATAAACTCATTAAGCTAAGCAAATTAAAAGTAACTTTGAATTAATAAACACTGTAATAAAAATTACATATACCTTGCGATTACTAACCATAAACTCTGTGCCAAAGGAAGCAATATACATGGATGGGATTAGTCGAAAGTCCTTCATATCTTCTTATTTCTGCTCATCGTAGATATGAGCAAGATATCATTCCAGCGATAAAAGTAATATCTAAATAATTAATCAACTAAACAGTTAAGACACAGTTTTATATTTGAAATTGAAAGTATAATACATTTGCAAATTGTTTACATTTACCTTGTAAGAAGTATTGCCTTCTTTGACCCATGCGTTTCTCATCATAAAATCATAATTAATATGAACATTGTAGCAGTAAAAGTTATACCAGATGACATATATGTCAATAAAGTACGCATGAATATTTTAATTACACTTATCAGTCATTTTTGTCTCGTCTCTCATTATTATTCTGATAAACATTTATGCTGCATTTCTTTAATCCTTTGCGAAAGCCACAAACACCTAAATCATATTTGTACAAAATATATTTCCACAAAGTAACACTAGTAAATTCAATATATAAATACTTTAAATTATTCAAACGTTTTTACTTATCTAAGATCCATAGTTTTTCTTAATTACATTTATTTTGCAGTTTTTTCTTCTGCTTCTTTAAATTGACGTTATCTTGAAGATTATTCAATTATCTTTTTCTCATCTTGATATCTAAATGAATACTACAATAAATGCCTT
This sequence comes from Prorops nasuta, assembly GCF_024137725.1. NCBI lineage: Eukaryota > Metazoa > Arthropoda > Insecta > Hymenoptera > Bethylidae > Prorops > Prorops nasuta. The sequence continues at coordinate 6,371,450 of NW_027116810.1, forward strand.
ACGACATTATAGCAATATATTACTAGATTTCGGCCATATTCACTAGTCATATAGGTAGTCGACTCACTTCTACAAAAGTTTTCGGACAATCTAGTATGTACCTCACCTGATGTACCAAGAGCAAAACAGCCTTTTAAAGACTGACTACAATTCTTTCACTAACTCGTCATAAACGATCAAGAATTAGCTGTAATAATAAATACATTTATCTACATAGCATTATTGTACTAAATTTATTGTTTTTAATTTGAAGCATACATTTTGCATGAAGATATGATAATTTAAGGGTAACCATTCAGTACTCTATATACAAAACTATTCATATGCTCAACTATCATAAATTAATTAATATTATAATATTTGTTATATGTAGTCGAATAACTATGATAAACCAGCATATGAATAGTTTTGTATTTAGAGTATTGCATGAACACCCTTAAAGTATCGTATCTTCATGTAAAATGTATGATTCAAATTAAAAACATAATAAATTTAGTGCAATAATGCTGTGGAGATAAATGTATTTATTATTGCAGCTAATTTTTGATCGTTTATGACGAGTTAGTGAAAGAATTGTAGTCAGTCTTTAAAAGGCTGTTTTGCTCTTGGTACATCAGGTGAGCGCTGTAGCGCAGGCGGTAAGGTTGCCGTTTGTCATTCGGTGGGCTCGTGTTCGAGTCTTGGTGAAGTTTAAAATTTTTTCATTTTTTTTTCAATACAAGTAATTTTTTTTTTAATAACCATTAATTTATTGGACTCAATAATAAATAAAAAAATGCATTTGTTAACAGATTAATATAAAAACATTGAGTTTATTTTACCTCAACTCATTTGTTATAATAAAACGCATTTTCTGTATTTATTACCAAATCTAATTAATTAATGGCTACATTTGACCATTTTATCGATATTAAAAATCAATTTAGGAAAAGCATTTTTATTTGCTTTGAGTTTTTAGGTAAACGCAGCACCACTTCACTCGGATGACACGTAAAAATGTCACGGTTAGCGGTAGTCGCTCTTCTTCTGACGCCAATGTTGCCTGAAGTCCAAATCACACCTATGCTCTCCAGGCATAGTTGTGTTTGTACCGCTTCCCTTTAAACTTTCTATACTGCTGCTGGCTAGCGCTTATCTTCATTTTTGTTGCTAAAAGCTTGATTCTGGCATCACTGCCGTGTGGAACTATTAGTTTGATAATAAAAGCAGAGGCTTAATTTTAAGAGATTGCAACATATAGTAATTAATATAGATACAATTGTAAAAAGAAAACAAAAATTTTATTTTACATATATTAACTTTAAATAAAATCCCACAAAGTACTGTAAAATATCTAACATGTTATATTATATATCTAATCTGTCAGCTTCTTTATTTTAATATTCATCTCAATTATCACAGTTTGATCCTCAGCGATGACACAGTAACCACATTATGGTGAATCTATTCTTTTCTTTTAATGTTCGATCCACATAGCTTCATCCTCAGCAGTGATACAGTAAACACACGTACATTACTATAATTTAATCTGAAACAAAATCCCACAAAGTACTATAAAACATCTTACATTTTATATTATATATTTATTCTGTCATTTTCTTTATTTATTATTGTATTTACCCAAAATGCTGACTCATTTATTTTAATGTCTGTCTCAATTAACACAGTTTGATCCTCATCAGCGATGACACAGAAACAACATTATGGTGAATCTATTCCTTTTGTTTTAATGTTCAATCCACATAGCTCCATTCTCAGCATTGACATAGTAAACACTTTACAATAATTTAATCTGAAACAAAATCCCAAAACGTACTATATAAAATCTTACATTTGAAATTACAAATGTAATCTGTCAGCTTCTTTATTTGTATCGTATTTACCCAATGTGTTGACTTGTTTATTTTAATATTCATCTCAATTAACACAGTTTGATCCTCAGCGATGACACAGTAACCATAATATGGTGAATCTATTCCTTTCATTTTAATGTTCAATCCACATAGCTCCATCCTCAGTAGTGACATAGTAAACACATTACTATAATTTAATCTGAAATAAAATCCCAGAAAGTACTATAAAATATCTTACATTTTATATTATATATCTAATTTGTCAGCTTCTTTATTTATTATTGTATTTACCCAGTTTTTTCACTCGTTTATTTTATTATCCGTCTCAATTAACATAGTTTGAATCTCAACGATGACACAATAACCACATTATGTTTAGTCTATTCCTTTATTTTAATTTTGAAAATCTGCATAGCTCCATCCTCAGCACAGTGACATAGTAAACACATTACTATAATTTAATCTGAAATAAAATCCCACAAAGTACCACAAAATATTTATATCTTACATTTTATATTATAAAATTTATTGTTATACTTATCTAAAATGTTCAGTCCTTTATATACTTTTAAAAATCATTTTTATGTACATTTTACAAATTTCGTCACTTTATTTATTCACTTATACCATCAGTACATCAGCTGTCAGTAAGATTAAAACTGTCACTTTATTTCTTTATATTACTTTATAACTTGTGGTATGTATATACTAACATTTGTCTTGGCTCACGGACCATGCATTATGTATTTTGAAATTAGTAATTAGAAATATCTATATTGCGGTCCCTCTACAGTCTCTACCCTCTGACGTATTTCCGCCGACCAGTAGTATCAGCAGCGACTATAGCGTAGTACCCAAAATAGTACTACGCTATAGGATATGTCGCTTTTGGGTACTACGGTAGTACCGAAAGTACTACACTTGGCAACCTTGGATGGTGTAGCTCCTTAATACTCCCAAATTGCAAGGATGAGGTTTAAAAGAGACAATTAACATATATTTTCTGCCGCTGGTTTTCTCTTGGTTTATTTCCAAAAAACAAGTTGGTTTTTGATAGGCGCGCACTCGCAGGATCAAGGTTGCCAAGTCCGCCATCTTGAATAGTACTACGCTCTATAGTAAGTGAATTTTGATATAAGGAATGCAGACTGCACAAAGTATACTGCCAGCGGAAATACGTCAGTAGCCATCTTAAATACAGAACGTAATATATCAAAAATTATATATATTATATTCACAGCCTGTCACCGTGAACGGCGTGAACGAAGACAAATGTTTTTTATACGGAAAAATAAAGTGTAATAAAGAAATAAGGAGTAGTGACAGCTTTGATCTATCTGACAGCTGATGTACTTATGGTATAAGTGAATAAATAAAATAAAAATGCTTTTCCTAAATTGATTTTTAATTTTGATAAAATGGTCAAATGTAGCCATTAATTAATTAGATTTGGTAATAAATACAACAAATGCGTTTTATTATAACAAATGAGTTGAGGTAAAATAAACTCAATGTTTTTATATTAATCTGTTAATAAATGCATTTTTTTATTTATTATAGAGTCCAATAAATTAATGGTTATTAAAAAAAAAATTCCTTGTAATGAAAAAAAAATGAAAAAATTTTAAACTTCACCAAGACTCGAACACGAGCCCACCGCATGACAAACGGCAACCTTACCGCCTGCGCTACAGCGCTCACTTGATGTACCAAGAGCAAAACAGCCTTTTAAAGACTGACTACAATTCTTTCACTAACTCGTCATAAACGATCAAGAATTAGCTGTAATAATAAATACATTTATCTACATAGCATTATTGTACTAAATTTATTGTTTTTAATTTGAAGCATACATTTTGCATGAAGATATGATAATTTAAAACCATTCAGTACTCTATATACAAAACTACTCATATGCTCAACTATCATAAATTAATTAAGTAATATTATAATATTTGTTATATGTAGTCGAATAACTATGATAAACCAGCATATGAATAGTTTTGTATTTAAAGTATTGCATGAACATCCTTAAAGTATCGTATCTTCATGTAAAATGTATGCTTCAAATTAAAAACATAATAAATTTAGTGCAATAATGCTATGGAGATAAATGTATTTATTATTGCAGCTAATTCTTGATCGTTTATGACGAGTTAGTGAAAGAATTGTAGTCAGTCTTTAAAAGGCTGTTTTGCTCTTGGTACATCAAGTGAGCGCTGTAGCGCAGGTGGTAAGGTTGTCGTTTGTCATGCGGTGGGCTCGTGTTCGAGTCTTGGTGAAGTTTAGAATTTTTTCATTTTTTTTTTCATTACAAGGAATTTTTTTTTTAATAACCATTAATTTATTGGACTCAATAATAAATAAAAAAATGCATTTGTTAACAGATTAATATAAAAACATTGAGTTTATTTTACCTCAACTCATTTGTTATAATAAAACGCATTTTCTGTATTTATTACCAAATCTAATTAATTAATGGCTACATTTGACCATTTTATCAATATTACAAATCAATTTAGGAAAAGCATTTTTATTTGCTTTGAGTTTTTAGGTAAACGCAGCACCACTTCACACGGATAACACGTAAAAATGTCACGGTTAGCGGTAGTCGCTCTTCTTCTAAAGCCAATGTTGCCTGAAGTCCAAATCACACCTATGCTCTCCAGGCATAGTTGTGTTTGTACCGCTTCCCTTTAAATTTTCTATACTCCTGCTGGCTAGCGCTTATCTTCATTTTTGTTGCTAAAAGCTTGATTCTGGCATCACTGCCGTGTGGAACTATTAGTTTGCTAATAAAAGCAGAGGCTTAATTTTAAGAGATTGCAACATATAGTAATTAATATAGATACAATTGTAAAAAGAAAACAAAAATTTTATTTTACATATATTAACTTTAAATAAAATCCCACAAAGTACTGTAAAATATCTAACATGTTATATTATATATCTAATCTGTCAGCTTCTTTATTTTAATATTCATCTCAATTATCACAGTTTGATCCTCAGCGATGACACAGTAACCACATTATGGTGAATCTATTCTTTTCTTTTAATGTTCGATCCACATAGCTTCATCCTCAGCAGTGATACAGTAAACACACGTACATTACTATAATTTAATCTGAAACAAAATCCCACAAAGTACTATAAAACATCTTACATTTTATATTATATATTTATTCTGTCATTTTCTTTATTTATTATTGTATTTACCCAAAATGCTGACTCATTTATTTTAATGTCTGTCTCAATTAACACAGTTTGATCCTCATCAGCGATGACACAGAAACAACATTATGGTGAATCTATTCCTTTTGTTTTAATGTTCAATCCACATAGCTCCATTCTCAGCATTGACATAGTAAACACTTTACAATAATTTAATCTGAAACAAAATCCCAAAACGTACTATATAAAATCTTACATTTGAAATTACAAATGTAATCTGTCAGCTTCTTTATTTGTATCGTATTTACCCAATGTGTTGACTTGTTTATTTTAATATTCATCTCAATTAACACAGTTTGATCCTCAGCGATGACACAGTAACCATAATATGGTGAATCTATTCCTTTCATTTTAATGTTCAATCCACATAGCTCCATCCTCAGTAGTGACATAGTAAACACATTACTATAATTTAATCTGAAATAAAATCCCAGAAAGTACTATAAAATATCTTACATTTTATATTATATATCTAATTTGTCAGCTTCTTTATTTATTATTGTATTTACCCAGTTTTTTCACTCGTTTATTTTATTATCCGTCTCAATTAACATAGTTTGAATCTCAACGATGACACAATAACCACATTATGTTTAGTCTATTCCTTTATTTTAATTTTGAAAATCTGCATAGCTCCATCCTCAGCACAGTGACATAGTAAACACATTACTATAATTTAATCTGAAATAAAATCCCACAAAGTACCACAAAATATTTATATCTTACATTTTATATTATAAAATTTATTGTTATACTTATCTAAAATGTTCAGTCCTTTATATACTTTTAAAAATTATTTTTATGTACATTTTACAAATTTCGTCACTTTATTTATTCACTTATACCATCAGTACATCAGCTGTCAGTAAGATTAAAACTGTCACTTTATTTCTTTATATTACTTTATAACTTGTGGTATGTATATACTAACATTTGTCTTGGCTCACGGACCATGCATTATGTATTTTGAAATTAGTAATTAGAAATATCTATATTGCGGTCCCTCTACAGTCTCTACCCTCTGACGTATTTCCGCCGACCAGTAGTATCAGCAGCGACTATAGCGTAGTACCCAAAATAGTACTACGCTATAGGATATGTCGCTTTTGGGTACTACGGTATGTAGTACCGAAAGTACTACACTTGGCAACCTTGTCACTCAGTCCAGGCGGGGAAAAATCCATGGGGAAGTATGGTTCCTAAACGCATCAAAAAAATCTTGCAGGCCATTAGTGGCGGTGGCGGTCATTGTACATGATTCAGTTTTGAACAGTACTCAATGGTAGCATTCAGCAGAGACAAATGTTGAGGGAGCGGTGTATGTTATTGGCTATTACTCTTAGATCCTATAATTTTATCCAATAGAAGTAGAAGTTTAAAAAGAAATCTGGTAACGTTACTGAGCTGCTACCTCTGCTGAATGCTACCAACTAAAGCCTACGGCAGACTATGCTGGATTTCGTGCTATGTAGAATGCTTGCTAGATTTGTGAGGAGTGAGGACCAATGAGATTATTATATTTAATTCATAACTGAATCATCATTGGTCTTCACAATTCTAGCAAGCATTCTAGCACGAAATTCAGCATAGTGTGCCGTAGGCTACTCATCCGGTTCCCCTCCCCTACAACAACTCGCATAACTTGAATTTCTTTATCATTTATTATCAAAACGGGATAAAAGCAAAATAAAATCTCAGGCAATTTCAGCCGATAAGCATGAAACTATGGAAGTCCATATGAGCTTTTTGTGTTGTTTATAGTTGTTGTTGCAAATATTTGTTAACTAATAATAATAAAAATATATTAATAAAGCTCAAGGTGTCTAACTTATAATGGGTTCTACTAATTGGGGTGAACTATTCCCAGGCAGATGGAGTTTTGTTATTTTTATTACCTATATGGCTCTCTTTGTTAATCAAGGTTATTATACAGTTCATATAATTTAAAATATATCATTTATCCCATTTGTGAAAAATATGTTGTAACATAGTATCTTTCATTTAAGATTTCATTATTCATGATATTTCTGATACAAATGACTTTCTATAAATGAACATTAATATTTGTTTTCATAGGTATTATTGTCACTTGGTCACAAACAAAAGGACATTATGAGTACAATACAGTGATTGTTGTTCTAGCAACAGAAATCCTAAAATTGATTGTTTCTGCAATATTATATTGTTATAAGTAAGAATTTGGTTATACAGGGTTATTCAGATAAAACGAATCAGACCATGAATATGAAATGTTGTTTAACTTCGTAACTAAAAGAGATAGCAATTTTTGCTATAAAACCTTTCTGAATGCAAATCAAAAGACGCTTCAAAAAGGTCTTATAGCAAAAATTGCTATCTGTTCTAGTTACAAAGGTAAACAGCATTTTATATACATGGTCCGATTCTTTTTATCCGAACAACCCTGTATAAATTAATTGACGTACAGTAGAGATTATTGACATATACAATCTTTCGTTTAGGAATAAACCAGTGGAATTAGCCCATGAAATCATTCATCATAAAAATGGTAAGTTATACAAAAATATTTCATGATTACCGATATATTTTGCCCAAATTATATAAAAAGTTAATTTTTATTTTAATTTACTTTTGAATATTATCTAAATAGAAGCTTTCAATATAGACTATTACAAAGAAAATTCTTATTTAAAAAAAGAACTTGTTATTGCCAAATTGAAATAAAATTACATTTTCTTCGATTAGTACTGCTACTTTATATGATACCTTCCATTTTGTACTGCCTCTACAACAATTTGGCATTTGTGAATTTGGCAGAATTTGATCCAACAACATATTATATTCTACTTCAGTTTCGAGTTGTTGTCACTGGTATTATATTTCAGGTAGAGATTTAGAATATATAGCAGGATGCAAAAGTCTATTTCAATCATCTATTCTAATGACCTATTTATTTTACAGTTGGTTTTTAAAAAATATTTATCTATGAAACAATGGATTTCATTATTCATTTTAACTATAGGCTGTATGGTAAAACATATTCATATAAGTCAAAACAGTGAAAATTTTGAAACAAACTTTCATATTAATATAAATATTATTTTTATTGTTATACAGGTAAAGATCTTAGAACTGTAGAAAATCTTTAGTATTAATTGCTGTAACTATGTATAATTTACAAAACTTATCATTTTCAGGTAATTTGTTCTTGCCTGGCTGGTGTGTATAATGAATATTTGCTTAAAGGAAAGGGAGCGAATATAAATATATTTTTACAAAATATATTTATGTATTTTGATAGTATTATTTGCAATATTATAGCATTTGTAATATTAATTAATGTGCCAAATAGTTTTGCCATCCAATTTAATAATAATAATCATCACAGTATTTTTACACAGCCAAAAATAATTTTAATTATGATAAATAATGCAGCAGTAGGTATAATAACTAGTTTCTTTTTAAAAAATTTAAATTCTATCTTAAAAACCTTTGCTAGTGCACTAGAACTAGTGTTTACAGCAATTTTATGCTGGATAATTTTTCATATTCCTATTTATTCCAACACAATAATTTCTATTGCAATGGTGAGTTATGCTGTGGTCTTATATTCGCAAAATCCAGTCATCAATATTAAGCCAGAAAAAGACATTGAAGAAGAAGAAAATCTAGTATAGAGTTTTTTAAAATAGTTATGCTCTTAAATTTTCTAATAAAATTTTTTACCAAAAACAGCTTTCATTTTCATTACCATTACACGTTTTAAATATAGTTTTTTAGTAGGGTGAGCAACTTTTATCTATTCGTCTAGTGATTTTAATGCTGCTATGTTGAGATTTTACACAGTTTTTGGGTTATGTTGTCTGTGTTTGTTATTCGGCTCAATCCACTCTCTCGTTGATACTTGATATTATATTTCAGTTTTTCGCACTCCACTCTATACTGCTCTAAATCACACTTACTAAACTAACCTGCCGAAGTACGAAGTGCAGAGTGCTGAGACTGAAAAGTGTCTGCACTCTGCAGAGTGCAGTTTGCATCTTATATCGGTTCACCAAGTTTAGTTCGGAAAGTCGGTCGAAATTAAGATTGTTGTTCAATGGCAATTGATAAGTAATTGATAAGTAGCTTATAAAACTTTTAGCAATAAAAGTAACAGTGTTGGAGTTATCCTGAAGGCTTCACGTCAGTGGAAATAGAAATCTTTAATTGACGGGAGCAGAATACAGATCGACAAAAATGTCTGATGAAAAATTAATAGTTGGACCCGGGTATTGGAAAAACTTAATTGAAAACTCTTATATTGAACCTAAGTGTCCTGCGTTATTACCTAAAGATAATACTGGTACAAGCCTCGTATTTATATCGGCACTGCTTGGGTCTGAATTTTTCATAACGCGTGGAAGGGCCTTCAAAAAAACATGTATGCAATATAACCTATTAATGTATTACTCTCAAATTTACTATTACATAATAAGTACGCCTTGTATATACCGTTTCATATGCTAATATTTACAAACTTTTGTTTCTTCATTTTTAGGGCTTTATGCTCATCCTTGGATGATAAGAACAGCAGCCATTGGTGTTGCTTGTTTAGGTATAATGGCTTATGATTATTTTCGATTACAAACAATAAGATCTGAAATGATTATGATCTATGAGGTATCTAAAACACATCCACATTTGTTTCCCATTGATGGTATGTATAAACATTAGAAAAAATCGTTTTATATTCCAATTGGTCATAGATTTATTATAATGTCTTATATTAATTTCATTTAAAATGTACAAAAAGTTGCAGAAAATGATTGTATTGTTTTTTATAGCTTTGTATTCGAAAAAAATGGGAGAAGTTTTGCGTCCATACTTCCCATTGCATAGACCGAGGAATGGTATCACAAGTGGTGGTAACCTATTACCAAAGTGGCTTAGCAAAGATGCCTAAAAACTTTATATAGATATTAATAGTGTGAAAATTTATGTGCAAGTACTATATGAAAATAAAAGATCATGATAAAGCTATGCTAAAGTATTGCATCTTAATTCTACTGTATTATTAAATTATCTGATATTTTAAATTGAGTTTACTATGATAATTCTTTATTTAATAATAGTTGTTACACAAAATAAAAAAGTTTTATTTATATAAACTTAACAGCATATAAAAGTAATATACGTGGAATACAAATTTATTGTTTAAAATCGATAAAAAAGCTTGAATTTTGTATAATATTTTGTAGATCTTGAGTCAAATTTATTAATATATCAGGAGTCTTATATGCCCCTAATATATATTTTAGCAACATTCTGACAACAGTCTTGAAAAACTTATATTGATAAAAATAAAATGAGCAATATTAATATTTTTCAGAATTTTTTTTATTTTGTAAGTGTATATTTTTCTTAAATAAAAAGAAAATAAAAAGCAAATACATTCGATAAAATTTAATTCTTAAAGTTTTTCAGGATTGTAAATATCATTGAATAAGCCAGTACCTTTAGCATCTCCTAGCCATGGATACTTATTTGGACATTCCCGACACGTTTCTAAATACCTGCAAAGGATAAAGAGAATGCATTAATATCATCATAGACACACATGATTTATTTCCGTACCTTGTTGTAGTAAAATTTGATTCTGCTGGCTTAAAATCTAAAGCACATTTATTGGGGTTATTACAGGGAGGGCCTGGAATATTTTCTTTCCTTTTGCAAGACCATCCTTCGTAACTATTTAAAGTTTTGAGCGGTTTTGGATCAGTCATCCAAGTGAGCGCTTGCGTAGCTGTTACAAAGTAAACATCTGGTCTGTGAAATGGAGAAAAATAAATAATTTGCGAAATTGAATAAAAACTCAGTTTCTTAAAATAGATCGAATTCTACTAACAAAGTCACGGCCCAGTCAAGGAATTTAGCTAAGCCTCGTTCAAGCTCTTTGATCTGGAACCAATTGGTATGGAAGGGCATCATATATGGTGCGCGGTTTTGATCGTAGTAACGACGAAAATCTTCCTGCAGCCACTCAAAAACTTCTTCCGGATCATGATTGTGTAGCACGCATTGGTCCAAATATGGGCAGTGGCCTCCTTCGTAACTCTCCACGTAATGCGCATTTAGAGGTAATTCCCAGATTCCTGAGGATGAAAATGATTTGTAGAAAGAATAATGACAAGGATAATATTATCAACGTGCGCTTTTGCAAGTAAGACCCCCTTACCTGGGAAAGATTTGGTAGGACAAGTGCCAGCTTTACATTCGTGCGGAATTTTGTAATCCAAAGTATAGGGCCAAATGGGTGTTTTCAACGGTGAGATTCCAATGCTGCTATCGTATATGTAACCAAAATCTTCGAGCACCTTGTATTGAGTATTTCGTCCAGGCTTTAAATAGGGGGCACGCATACCCACCACTTCGCTAGTGCTGATGTTGCTAAAATGCTTTAAAATCTCTCGCATACCTATCATCTCGCCAACCCATTCTTCAAATCCCTTATCTTCCAAACCCTTCTGCAGCCTGAAACCAAACAAATTCACGGGTTTATTTTTTCTTTCTCTTTTTCTGTTCCACGGAAAAAGAAAGCCTCTATTATTTAATAGACATTAATTCCTCAATACTTACGAGATAGTTTCAGTCGCTATTTCATGGCCATCGTGAGCCAGACTCTGCACCATATTGTAATTGCAATATTCGTGCGAAATGAAGAAAGTTCCTTTCAAGGGACAATTGTTAGGATTTAGCCGATCCTTGGCGAAAATTTTTTGATAGTGATCAAAATTATTGTGGTTTATAGCTCCGTCAAAGGTCATGATTATCATTTGAGGTGTCTGTAATTGAAAGATGAAATAATTGAAAGATATTTTACTAGCAATTACCATGAAATTAAGGTTCGTACGTCTTCAGGATTCAAGCCACCAGGTATAATTGTTCCATCGCGAGAGCAGAAACAATAAGGCAATTGACATTCGGAATAATCGCATCTATCTGCCAGATCTGTTGGTGGTTCGGTCACTGGTGCTGGGGCTGAAATTTTAAAACGAAACAATATCCTGCAAAGGGACTCATCGTACACTCGTTCTAAGATTAAAGAGAGTCACGATTTAAGCGATCATTTATTTGTATTTTGTATTCCTTAAAGCGGGACGTTACATCAACTCTTTTGTGTTTGCTTCCAGACTGCTTTACCATGCGACTACAATAAGTTTTTCTATATGCTTTGTTACTTATACTCTTGCAAATTTTTCTTGATAGAAAATTTGCCGATCCTGAATTTGAGTTTGGGGGCACAACTAAACGACCTATCTAAAAACGTGTGGCATGTATGACCAGTATAGTCATGATAGATACTTACTGGTGGGGATTGGGCCACATCGAGCCTCGTTCCTGAACGTACAGAACTTGCTGATGTCGTCGAAGTGAAGTCCCGATGGACATCTGTTCAGGTATGGATATCCATCGACGCACTAACACAAACCCAACATAATATAATATATTAAAAAAATAAGGTCAATCGTCCTGAGAGAATTTATTTATTTCTGCTGCATTATTGTAACATTTACCTGATAAAATCTTCTGCACGTTGCGGGATCCGCAAAGTTTCCGTTTCCTTGACCTTCCGGGCATCTAAATTCCTCATCCTTCTTCTCGTCCTCCTTCTTTTTTTGGCAATTAGCTACGCATACAGACGATGAGAATTGTTTATTAAGTTCGATCGGTATCATTGAATGAGAAATAAAATAAAAGAAAAATCCAATTAAAAGGTCATCGTCTTTTTTGTAACGACTACGGGCTACAGAAGACTTTCGAAGAACCGCTACTTCTTTAGTATACGTGATTTCTCGCATCAATAGAAATCGAATACTTCCAAGAATTTCGAAAATCATAGTCAGGACAGGTAGATGATTTTTAAACAGCTGTACTATAAAGTTCCAATGCTAATCGCCTTTCACGATAAAAACCAAAATTTCCAATTTTCTCTTATCTCACGTGTTTTTATATACTTTTCACCTAACCTCATGAATATACAGATGCTGGGCTTTTCAAGCGGGTCACCCGAATATCTTTGACAGTTTTATAAAATACCGTAAGACGGATTTGCATTTTTTCTACGTTTCAAAGTCATTGATGTTTTCTTAAATTAAAGCATACTATATTTTTATGCAAGTTCTCGTATCTGCTTTCGAAAACTTTTCAAAACTGCGTACTAATGTACGATTAAATCCACGAATTTACGAGGCACTTTGTTTCGACATGCTAATATATGTTGTATGTGAGCGAATGCCCCGTATGTATGCATTCTACTTCAGAAAACATACACTTGTGTAGAATTTGAAAGTCACGTGACTGGTAAGAGAACACTAAATTTGAGGGAGAAACATTTACATTAGTGTGGACATCTCCTAAAAGAGCTAGTAACTTTTCCTTATGATAATATTTTTATGTATTCTGCTTTTTTCAATGCTGGCTATTATATTTTCATTGAAAAATTTCACAAGTTGAGAAGTGGAATAATTGAAAATCGGTAAAAAATATCGTTGGCCGCACGCACCATCGTCTATTCAAGGCCCCCTCTCTGATACTACGTAGAAAAGGGTGGAAAGTGGAGAGGTTAGACGCGTTAAAAATCTGTAGTTCAAACCATTGATAACGCTAAACAATACTGTGTATATGAATTTAAGAATGACGAAAGATACGAATGATATGTTGAGGAATTTATCGGGAGAAATTTCAAGTGGATCAGAAAAGTTTGAGAAAGCGAAGAATCTAGTTATAAGTATTCCAGACAGTTTAAGGACAAGTGACCACCTGTTGAGTGTGACTACTCGTCGGTACACATGAGCAGAGCTGTATACATATAGGCACTGGCACATAAAGAAATCAAAGGTGAATGAATTATGTGAAAACGTGTGGATTTTACGAAACAATTTCAAGTACGCAAAATATAAACATTTATAATTTTATCCATCGTTTTCTTATTGCATAAAATAAATATTACACATGTTTGAGCGAGTAGATGGTGAATTTACATGTATATATAGAGAGTCAAATTATAAAAATTGGTTGCTAATTCTTATTCGTACTCTATAGGGTGTCGAGTAACTAGAGTATTTTATCTGACTAAACGGCCTCAGTCGACGAAATAAAACATTTTAGAGCAAAAAGGGAAAAGTGAAGGTGCGGATCGTGTAGCGACACAAACTCGTATTGCAGCAGTGACGAGACTCGTTGTGTCGTTTCTCCCTCCTCCCCCCCTTCCCCCATCAGTAAAAGTCTCAAAATATTTCATGCAATGTATGACTTGGTGCACTTCCAAAAATAGAGCATTACAATAATTTTGAGTCCTCTGAAAACTTATTTCATCAGCACGAATACTGCGGGTAAAATCAAAGTTTAAAAGAAAGTGCAACGATATGTGAAAAGATTGTTATGTAAATCCAAGAGAAACCCCGTTCGGAATCAATGAGAATTTCACACGCCTTCCCTTTCCTCTCTCCTCTACCTTTCCTGTACCTTTTGTTTTTTCATTATTTCCTTCGTCCTTCTCGTTCTCTCATCCTCTCTCTTATTTCTATTTGTTTCGTTAATATTTTGCTCGTCTCTTGCTATTATAGTTAATTTTCAGCGACAAATATATATCTATTTAGCACAAAGAGGGCTGCAATTGTTTACACAGTATGGGATATCTAAGAAGTAGATTAAAAGAAATTGAAGAATGAAGAGTACCTGCGAGAATGACTAAGAGAAAAACGTAGAGGAACGGAATAGTCCTGGCTGGGGCCGTCATTTCTTCCGTGTCAGGTGGCCCCGTGCGCGATAATCTTTCGCGTTCTTTCACTTTCAAGTACACTCATGCACTGCACAGACACACGACTAACAAAGTTTGCTTCCTGTTTATTTTGCTCTCTTCTCCCAGGTTTTTTTCCCCGTGCGCGAGGGCCTGTGCCACTATTTTAATCCAACCTGAAAGTAGTTCCTCAACTCTCGGATGGTGTGGCACTTTTAGTATTTTTGCTTGGACGGTACTCGTTTATCCCTCTTATGCTGACTTGACACTAGCCTTGATACCAGCGACCAGCGATACTTGTCGAGAGTACAGTAGAGTTGACTCCGTTGACTCCTACAACTCCTTAGCAATGTTGCCGATCATCTACGTGGCCTTCTCCCCGATCTCAACAGGTTAAAGCGGGTAAAACAAATCATTCAGAAGGGAGAGGGAAATGGAGAAAGATACAAATGGAGGGAGAGGGAGAGAAACGAATATGGGAGGTATAACGAGGAAGAAAGGGAAGGTAATAGGTAGCGTCGAGGAATCCTAAGTGTGTACGTATGTCTACGTTGATCTTTTTCGTAAAACGACGGCAACGAGAACAACACCACTTTGCAAACTACAGCAATAACAAGAATCGTTCTTAGCTCATTGGCTGACCACTTTCTATCGTACTCTTATCTCGGTCCACTCTTTCTCTCTCCTACCAGTCCAACTACTCTCCTCCTTTCCTACCGCAGGGACGCAGGAACGATGTTGCTTCCAGTCCGGCTTGTCCCATCGAGAAAACTCCTCTTTTTACCTTTTTGCCTTTTTGCTGGTAAATAAGATAAATAAGCTATAAGCACACCCTGCCTGAAATACAATGCTAGAGAAGCGAGAATGTGTTGCTTTATACGTATAAAAAATGCACAGCGAAACACTTGCTAACAACATTGTCTATCATTCATTTTTAGCAATTTCTCACTTTGCATTTTGTATACGTATAAAGTAACACATTCTCACCTTTCTGTCGTTGTATTACACTTAAGGTACCTATGCCTATAAGGGACCTGGACATAACTGAAAGGAGTAATATATTAAATATTAAACCGAGCTATTTCGAACTTCTGACTGGTCAAAAGTTTGCAAATAAAAACAGAAACAAACTTTTGCCCATTCAGATGTTATAAATTACTTAATTTAATATCTAATATCTTATTCCTTTTAATTATGTCCGGGACTTAATACACGGTATACATATTAATTATATGAATTCTACCTCGACTCCACAAACCCTTTCTATGTATGAATTTAAGTTAACCACCCGTATATTGGGTACCATCCCAAACGTTGCTTAATTTTTTCCAAAACATTTTATGCGTTTAAAAAAGATCGATCATTCCAATAACTGACTGACATTCTCATTTCCTTTTTTAATTTATGTATTTACGTAATTTATTTAATTTATTAGATACAGATGATGCAATATAAATCTTGAATTTCATTTAATAAAACTTTCAGGCTCCCTTTTCTCTGTTTGTATTTTAATATTGTAAAGTGTCAAATTGTTCAAATTTTAGAAAGGGGGGAACTTAAAATTAAAAATTTCTGATAAACTCTGTTGGCGAATTGCTTAAAATATACTCTAAATTATTATTTTTTTAAAAATGTACATATATTAATATTTACAAATGCTATTGTTTAGTTGAAAAAGGTTTTTTTTATAAGTAACGGAGGAAATTGTTTTTCTATATGTTCATATATATATAGTACATATGTATGTACATACATATGTATTAGCTGTGTTTTATTTAGCTACACTTTTAACACTTTCCGTATTTCTGTCTTTGTCCATTGTATAAGTTGACACCTTAAAAAGTGCACAAAGTGTAAAAAGTGTAGCAACTTTATGCTAAATAAAACACAGCTATTATTATCTGAGAACGGGAAATGCATAGTGGCGTACTCTATGTGGGGCGCATGTGGGGCGTATATAATGTATACTTGAATGTCTTGAATTCACTACATATGTACAAAGCATGGACAAAACAAAATTCATTTATCTCCGCAATAAATAGATATCAATTTTAGTATAACACATTTTGGAATCTTTTTTCTATTTATTTCCAGAAACTTATTATATAAAAAATTAATATATCTTAATATATGTAAGTTACAGAGATGAATGAATTTTTACGTTTCTGGTCTAGGGCCCGGTTCCACAAGCCTTGTTTAGACTGGATTAAGTTAATTTTGCTATATTTTATGTCACATAGAATATAGCATAATTAACTTAATCCAGTTTAAACAAGTCTTGTGGAATCGGGCCTAGGGCAGTCTAGGGTCATTTAAACAAACGGGTTTCTCTTCTATTGGTGCAGTTGGTATTACACCATTTACAGTAAAACAGTTGGTAAGGATTTTAAATATTTTTAGTCAAGTCCGTCAAGTATAGGTAGAGTTGTCATAAATATTGTGGATATTATAGTTTTTGTTAGTCATGTTAGTTCTTTCTGAAGTAATTGTTTCGAATTTAACATAGGCAATATTTAAATACAATACATGTGATATAATGCTATTTTTTACAAATATTTCCACTTCTTGATAAGGTATTGGCTAACAGAAGGTTAGGCTACACAGTGGCTGAAAGCTCAATATGCTTATATTGTTGTACATTTCTCACATTTAGCCTGTAGTTTTTATATTGGGTTATCTTTTATGCCATAACTTTTGATTAATTTAATCAGTATTACCCATTATCATTATGAGTTGTCAAGAAGATTATAACATTGCAACAAAATATAAGGCTGTTCGTAAGCATTTAGACAGCTTAGGCTATGACCTGGGTTTTTCACTTGACTGTCTTCCTTTAATTGAAAAATTATTAGCTGATTTAATTCAAACCACTGAAAGCCTTAAACATTTTAAAGCAATTGCACAAGAAAATATTGAGGTAGGCTAGTTAATAAATATTTTTCTTTAAAAATTGGCTTATAAACTGATACATTCATATTGGTCAATTTATTAAAATCAAATTATCAAATACTTATGCATCAGTGTTCTTCAACTGTTGGTTATGATATTGTCACTTTTATATTAACAAAATAACTACATTATTAAAATCATTATTTTATACAATATGAAGTAGGGTTAACATTTTTTTCTTACGAATAAAATAATAAAATTATTATCTTCTAATAAGTGTCTTAATTTTTTTTAACATACAATATTTACAGACCTGCTGTAAACTACAATCTACAATTGATCCATATAAATGTGATAATATACGGTTAGTACGTGAATGTAATGATCTTCATGAACACTTAATTGCCATTAAGGAAACTCATGATCAACAAGTGAGAGATCTTAAAAAGCAAATCAAAAAATTAGAGAATGAATGCAGTGGCTTTCAATTAGCATCTTCTAGGAATTTAAAGAAAATTAAGGAATTGGAAATAGAGACATCTAAAAAGTCCAAAAAAATACTAGAGCTACAAGGAAAATGCTCCAAACCACATTTGACTAACCCTGGACTCGGTATTACAGAAAATTTGGACCAGCTTTGATTAGCTTTGTGAATAAATTTAATTATTAACTTCCTATTATTTCAGCGAATAAGAAGCGTAATTGTCATCCACTGAGAAGGCCTGCTTTAGAATGCGAGCCTTTACCTAAACCAAGTAATAGTTCACCATCTTTACCAAGTTTGAAAGCTGTGGAGCCAAAGACTTTTGATCTTCTAAATATGGCTGACCATAAAATGAATTGCTTAAGCTATGAGGTAAAAAAACTGAAAGGAGAACTTTCAATACAAATTGACAACATGCAAATAATGAGAGCTCAGGTACAATAATATCAATGATGAAACATGTATTTTTGGATTCTTCCTTTGTGTGGCATGCTTTTGTAATTTGTTTGTAATTAATATTAATCATTACTTTTATTACAGAATGGTAAGGAGCTTAATCTATTTGTTGTTTCGTTTAAATATAATTTATAATTTTTCTTTTGTATTTTAACATTTTATAAATATTTTAATTAGTGATCTATAACAATACTTTTTTATTTTACATAGGCTGCTACAAAGGAGAAAGAAATACAACGTCTAAGAAAACTGTTAGAAGGTGGAAGGCCTCATACTGCTGTGGTTAGCGATTGCTATTGTAAAAACATGGAGGAACATTTCAATGAATCACAAGATAACAGAGAAGTTAGTGAACTTAGAATATTGCAGCAAACCAAATTAGAGTTAGAGAAGGAGCTGAAAGGTAGGCTTATTGTAAATTAAAATATTTGATTTAATAATTTTATTTTAAAACTCTTATTTCTGTAGATGCATTGCAGAAACAGCATGAAGCTATGTCTCATGCAATGAAATTAGCAGAACGAAATGAAGAATTAGAGAAAGAATTAAGAGATATTGATAATATAGCATTAGCAGTAGAGGCTGATTGTAACACTGCTGTTAAAGTAAACCATATGAGAGTTTGTAAACTTCAGGTAAATCAATAATTTAATAGAATAAATTAAAATTAGCATCATTTATTTTAATTTTATGATTTTGTAGCAAAAATTAGATGATGTTGTGACACAAGTTCACGTATTAGAAAATGAATTAATGGTAGAACGTAGAGAAGTACAAGAACTTAGAGCAGATTTAACAGCATGTAAATTGGAGAAACGTAACATTCAATGCTTATTTGAGTCTGCTTTAGATGAAAAAAAGCAGATGACTGATAAAATTAACCAATTAATGATCAATGGTAAGTCACATATGTTGAAATATTTTCATTTTTGCTTTTGTTATTATTTATTTAGATTGTCCCCAGTTTTTCATATAAGTAAAATTGAAAAACAATTACACTGATAACAATCGCTTTTCACGATTTATCATCATGTTATTCTAGAAAAAAAATTAAATGAAGAAATAAGTAGATTAACTAAATTAAATGAAAACCAAAATCAAGATATACTACGTTTACAGTCTAATAATAAGAAGTTAATAGAGCAATTACATTTGAAAGAAAATCAAGCTGAAGCTAGAAAAGATTCTATACGTAGTGAGAAAGGAGATAAAAATGATCAAAGTAGAGGAAATAAAAATTTGAAGAAACATTCTGGTATTACCTTAGAATAATCCAATAGCTTATATTAAAGTTTGAGTAAATGCATTATAAAATTTATTTTATTTTGCTCGTTTTTTTTTTTTAAGGAAAAGCTGTGAATCAACTCCTTATGTACAAGATTTGGTTGATAATCTAATATTTATAAAAAAAAAATGTCCATTTAACCAACGAGCTACTGATTTCTTTTCCAGCATCCAAAAATCGGAGACATTCACATTCACCGCCAGTGCTTGACAGAAGTAACGATCATGGGCGTAAAAGTATGAATAGGGAGAATGAAGTTACAAAAGATACAAACAATATTCTTCAAAATCACATGCAAAAAATGATTAATGAGAAGGATGCGCAAGTAGCTTCTGTAAGTTGATATTATTTTTCTTTTGTATTAATACTCTCCTGCACCAATTTTAATCGTAACATAAAATTGACATAACTATTATGTTTATGCTCATTTTGTTGACAAAAAAATCACATGCCTTTCAGTTACAAAAGACGATAGGAAAATTGGAAACCGAGCGAGATTTTTATAAAGATGAATACAATAAACTAAAAGATCAATATAACAAAATAAATGGATCGGATAACGTAAGAATACTTATTACATTAGGGCAAAATATTTTTTTTAAGGAAGAATCCAAAAACTGATCGAGATGAATTAAAATTTCTTGTGATTCTTAAATTTTTGTGTCGTTTACATTTAGTATTTTGCATGATTAAATTACAAATTATAATAGATGGAGGCATTGGCACGAACGAATGAATTACATCGTCAACTAGCCGAAAAGGATCACGTTTTGGCGGAACTACAAAAAGAAAAGCATGAGCTTTGTCGTGAAAAATATAATTTAGAGTCGCGTCTTCAGAGTTATTGCAAGGACTACCACAGAAATTCTTGCAGCCCGTGCCGACAATCTCACACATGCAATTACCAAGTTTTATCATCTTGTCTCCAGGATAACAATAGTGCAAAAGTATAAAATTTACTGAATTTCTAATAATACATTCAAATTGCTTTGAATTGAAAAATATAATGCTTATATGTATTTTAGTTATTGATCGATCGATTGGAGCGAGAGAGAGATACAGCAAAAGCTGATGTTGACCGGTTAGTACAAGAACGCGATGCCTTGAGGGAAAAATATCAGGTAAGGATGGAGAGTGTTAAAAATAATAGTACAGCTATTAATTTGTCGTTGCGGTCGAAATAGGTAGCATCAGAAACACACAAATGTGAGCAAAAGTGCCTTAGAGAAAATTTAGTCGATGTACAAAATCGTTTGAAGAATATAGAAAGAGAAAGACACGATGTTTCGTTAGCACAGGTCACTCAGCGTGCAACGATAAGTGGGCTTGAAGATCAATTGGATGACTTGCGTAGGGAATTAAGGCGAACGAAAGAAGAACTAGCATCGCAGCGTACACAATATTTCCAACTCAAGTAAATTGTAGCATAAAATGCATTAATTTTCTAATGAAAAATAAATTAAATGTGCCCTTAATCGTTTGCATTTATATAAAAATATATGATAGTGAGATGGCTTACGTTGATAATAATTAAATGCTCTTTTACAGAGCTTTGCAAGATCAAACTGATCAAGCATTGGGAGACGTGCAGTGTCAATTGACTCAATCAGAATCCGAATTGACGAAGGCTGTAGATCGCAATCGTTGCATGGAACAGCAGCAAATGCAAATGGACCAGCAAGTGAAGGGGTTAAAGCAGGAAATTAATACTCTTCGCTCCAACATGGCACAACTGGATCACGAGAAAGATCAGTTACTGGTACAACAATTGTTATTGGAATGGAGGGATTTTTAAAAAGAGTTTTATTTTCATCAATTTTTATTTCTCGCAGATGCTACTGGATGAGAAAACAGAGAAAATCGAAGCTCTGGAAAGGGATATAATGGTGAAGGAGCAGCAAACAGTGGGAACTGAACAGCAAATTCGAGAACTACAGCACAAGAACGAGTAAGTTTATTTTATGTACATTTATAAAAGCTAAATTTTATAAGTAGATTCGTGGCACTTTTTAACATTTTATCAGCTAGATGTTGTATGGTCGTATGTACAATTACGTTAATAGTGGTAAATAAATAAAGATATTCTACGTTGGAGCGACCTGACAAAGCAGCCGCGACTTTGAACTTGGTGGCACAACACGTACTAAGCAAACATTGAGCTCACGGTTCTATCACGATAATGGAAAACGTCAATACGAGTCGTCCTTCACACTACAGAGAACAGTCATTATATGGTCAGAAAGTTCAATGACTTGATTCTGTCGTTCAAGAACTTTGCCAACGTGACCGTTGGGGGTTGACAACCTCCGCTACTCATCACGCTATTACTGTTATTTTCTAAATCAGACGGGTCGAAATTTTCATTGATTCGCTTGTACCCAGGTCTACACTCGCATCTGGCTTTAGGCTTTGTTTCGCTGTCCTGCCACAGAGTCTTCGGCATTCTTTGTGCAACCAACCACTCGCCTTCAGTGCAAGGGCCCTGTGTGTACAATTTATAGCAAGTCCTATTTATCACTACCATACCCGGTGTATCCTCGCAGCGGTTACTTTCATTTTCCGTGCAGTTGCCAATATTCTTTAAAATATTCGTGCAACCGCATACTCCGTTGTAGCTGATTCCATCTACGGATGGTCTCACGTTATAATCATACAGGACTATTTGTCCATTTGGACATGGTCCCCTAGTACCAATTTTGTAACAAGTTCTTTCTTCTGGGAAATATAATCTTCCACGTTTGCACGGTACGGGAATACAACTCGTTGAGTTCACTAACATGTATCCATTCTCGCAAGGTCCTCTCGTATGAACTCTGTAGCAGAGTCCATCGTTGTACGGAACATGATTAGGCTTGCACATGCATTTAGCTCTTATAAAATCATCCGGATCGTTAGTGTTTTCCGTAAAAACGAAATGGTGTCCCTTTCTGCAGGGTCCGATACCGCCTGTAGCACAAAAAGCGTATAATTACTTTTTTTTACAAATCAATGGTAAAACTCCGTTTGACTACTTACCTAGCTGATAGCATAATCCAGTGGGTGCATAATAATGAGGTAGAGAATTATGGCATCCGCATGTTCCACCTGGTAGAAATAATTCTCCAGGTTCGGTGCAAGGACCTTTGGTATAATGTTCGTGGCAACCTCCTCCACTTCCTCCCCAATAGTACCTTCCAAGTTCTCCTTCCGTTGAACAAGAACACGTTGCAAGACCATCCTCGCCCATTACGAGTAGCTCGCCTTTTGGGCAAGGTCCCCTGCTAAGTTTTGCATAACATTTTCCGTCCCTGGGCCAATAAATTTCTCCCTTCTCCAGGCACGGTTCAGGTTCCCGACAGATACCCCATCGTCTTTTTGAACTGTTTTTTTTTTTCAATTAAAAATGCACCAATTATAAATTTTGTTTTTTTTTTCAGACAAGTACAGTTAAACTCGCGTTACTCACGAGCTATGTTAGTTTTAATTTTCTTACCTCAATTTGCCAGAATTTTCTGGTACAGGAGCAAAGTACTGTCCTTTGGAACAAGAGGCTCTGGTGAAAATTGGATGACACAGAGCATCTCTGGGTGACTGTGCAGTACCAGGAGGACATCTGCATTCGGCTTTTATTCCTCCTCCGCCAGCAGCAGGTCCCAACTCCATTGTATCTGGACACGGGGCTCCAATCTGTAATGTGGAGCAATCAAGTGTAAATTAAACTTCCTGGATTAAGAGCAGTGGAAGGAAGAAGTGCAACTTGCCTGAAAGATTTTGTAGCATTTTCCGTCGGGTGGCCAATAGAGCAATTGCCACCCTCTCGGTTGTTCAGCACACGGATTGCTCGACGGATCAGCCCATGGTGGAGGCATTATTGCTGTCCTCACAGTCACCACTGATAAAAACCACAGGACGCTTCCCAAAAACAGCTGCATCATTCTGAAATCAAGACATCAACGTTAATCAACTTCACCGATTTATAACAAAGCTATACGTTGCAAACTATTACATCTATATCAGGATACTGAATACAAGATAAAAATGTCTGGTCAGCAGAAAACCGAATTGGTTCGAGTGAAATATTTTGCACTCAAAGAATACAATTTATAGTTAATTCCAATGGAGAGGCAACGAAGTAGCAACAATAACTGTTATATTCTTATTCACACACAACAAATGTGGCACAGGATAACTCTAAATGCAATTTTAATTTTGTCATTATGGATCAACACATCACGAGGCCCGTAACTTTTATCATCGAATTTTAATCACAACTATCGCACGATGAAATTTATATTAGCCACGCCACTTTAATTATAGATTTTGATACGATACAATTGTAAGCCTTGTTTCGTTACCTGTACTGCTCCGCCAAAACATTATTTGAGCGAAAAGCGCTGTAAGTTCAGGCATCGAAAATAGGCTCGGTCGTGCGTGTCCTCCCTCACCTTCATTGCCTAGTAATCTGAAGATTTGATGATCCGTGACGTCACGCATGTCGAGTATTATAGCTGTGATTATCAGCGCGACGGATACAGTATTGTATGCGAGTTTTATCGAGTGGCGGGTTGTAAAGAGATGCAAATATGGTTTCGTGGCACGAGATAGGAGATTGGAAGAGGGCGTTTAACCGGTTCGTCTCGTGCCTCCTTGTGATTTTCGCGCGTTGTTTGGGCAAACATCAGAGCTCGCCGAGAATGTTGAAGGAGCGGAGCGCGCACACGTTTCTGCGAGGGCAGCGGAATGAAAGAAATAAAATGACCATACTTTCACTGTTTCGCTATGGCAATGGCATTGTCCCCGACTGGCAGGGTTGGGATGACGACACGCATGTGAAATAAGAACGGCAGCTGGTCTAGAAATGCTGCGTATGTCGCCAAAACCGAAAGTCCATTTCTTTTCTCCTACTCTTCATTCTCGAAAGCAATTATTGCACCATTCGACCCTATTTTTTCTCGCTTTTTCTAATTTTCAAGTCAGCTTCTTCGGATCCGTCTCGCGATTAATTCAGAGATGATTTAAGATGTCTATTCGCATTCTCTCCTGCGTACCATCATTGACAAGCAAAACAGGCGTGCTGCCATCACACGCCAAGCCTCTTTGTTTCGAGATAATGTTCATCCCAGTTTTTCACGTAGTTTTATGAGACCAAAATTCTATCTCACGAAAATTGTTTCTTCGAAGAGTCATCATATCGAGCGCTATACTCTGGAAATTCCTTCTGCGAATCCTCAAGGTTACGCGAATTTATTTCTGCGAAGATTTCGTCGTATAAGCAGTTTTTTAATTACTTACGAATCTCTTGATTTTCTTTGTTCTTTCATAGATTTTAAGCGACGATTACTTATATCAGTTAATTCACGCACATGTTCTTTTGATTTTGTTTTTCATCAGAAAATTGTCTTATGGAATTTTTAAGCTAGCTGTTTATTCTGTGAATACAGAAGCAGAGGCGATTTTTTTGAATTTATTTCTACAAGGATTTCGTTGCGTCCATTTTTTTGTTGTTAATTTTGCGCCTTTATTTATCTTATTGATTACTCTGATTTATCTTGGAGGACTTTTAAACGACCACAATATTTTTGTTGACTTTAACTCACTTGACCAATAAGTACATTCTTTGTAAATCGTTTCGTCGAAAAATTCTCGCTTCAAATATTAAATTAGCAATTTGTTCCACGAATCCGCAAGGTGAAGCAGATTTGCAACTTCGCAACTACAAAGATTTCATCGCATAGATATAATTTTATTAATCACTGATTATTCTCTGGCGATCTAATTTATATCAATGAAATTCTTATAAGAGCCGTAAGGAGAATCGTTATGAAATTTTTGGAAAGATTTGTGGAGTCACGTGACCCGCATATATTTTTCTTGTCACTTTCGCGCGGCATTAGCAGCAGCCTATCGTCTTTGCGTCGTTCTGTTTCGTTCGACGAAACTGGAATTCGTGTAGTTTTGTAAAAAAGAAAGAAGGAACACACCACGAGCAGCACGTTACCTCGGAGGAATCTAATTATTTCCGCAAGTAATTTCGAGCACGCTACGAGCCGGCAAGGAAAGTTTTTCCCGCCAAAACTCCTCTTGGACATAATTTAGACACTGCTGACACTTGACAATGCGAGGCGGAGCTTTCTTTCAGGATTTTCCACTGTAGGAACAAGTTTTCTGTTCATTCTTAAAAACGCATCGCAATAACTGGTTTCCACTATCGCACGGTGCGATATGCCAGCATGAAAAATACCGTTGATTTATCAAGCGTACCAAAGAGAAAGAATTTCTCTCAATCGAACTTTCCCAATACGCGTTTATTTTCAACTTTAAATCAATCGTGATCATTTTGCAAAAGGTTTGTCGAGTCAGCGCCACGTTTGCACGCAAAACTATCCTCACGCGAAGGAGATGTCGCAGAAGGATATATATGCAAGGCAAATTTTGTTCCACTCTCGTGGTAAGAGAATTCAATGAAAAAATGATTAAGGAAAATTGAAATTATCATGTTTTCAGCGGTGCCGCGGAGATGAACGTTTAACGAGAGTTTCGCAGGTTTACAGAGATTGCACGCTTGGCCGAGCGTGATTCGAGGCTGAAGAAGAACATTGGACGAATGAGATTTCATGGAAAAGCCGGAGGTCCAAGATTCCGCGAAGAAGAAACGATATTCTGGATCCCCAGGCAGACAGGGAGGGAGCATCGGAGGAGTCGAGACTAGGGAGCTTCTTCTGAATTTCTTTCTGACCCATCGGCCTTTCGAGCTCGCTAGCAGCTCGGCTGCATTAATTAAAAACTTAAGGAACCACCGTCTCTCTCTCTCTCTCTCTCTCTCTCTCTCTCTCTCTCTCTCTCTCTCTCTCTCTCTCCCATTGCACAATTACTTAATTACCGGTTTAAGCGCGGGACAACGGCAGAGTATTACGTGATTACTTTCACGTTCCAACCGTGGCATCTCGCCTCGCAAGATGCGCCTTGATAAACTACTTTGTGCGCCGGAGAGCGTTTCCAGAATTGGCCACAACTGCCATTCCGCATTCGCTGGCTTATAGAAATGGAAATAGAGATTTGCCAATCGAATCCAACTCGAATCTTGCCAGTCGAAATTTCCTCGGTCCACGCACCGAGAACCCTTTTAAGGCTTCTAACGTTCTCTGGGATTCCTACTGCGTGGGTCCATTCTCCTTTTGCAATCCACACCTTCCGCAATTAATTTGTCAAACGACAAATCTACCACCAAAATTCTTTCTCTTGCTCAACGGTCTTCCACGTCCATGAAGAATGAACGTAGACTGAAATGGAGAAAGCATTAATCGATTAACGATTCGAGATTAAAATAACCAAAAAAAAAAAATGTCTAAATTGGGTGAAAATTATCGGTGACAGTATAAATTACTTTTTGGTCTTTTGTAAATTGAATGTATGATTATGTTTTGGTGAACTGGACGTCGAATCATGACGAGTCGTCCTGTATCAAAATTGGGATCCTGTAGTGCGTGCCGTTACTGTTGTCTACCGTCCGGGGACGATTATCGGTTTAGGTGAGAGTTGAAATTGTGTTGATTGACTGTAATGTAAATACGTGGAATTTCAATTGCATAAAAGTTTTATTTGAGCTATTCGTTAAGGAATCGATCGAGTAGCGTTGCGCGATTATTTTTTCGCAGCCCGGTTAATTGCGCGGAACAAATGGTGTTCTGAAATTTTACCATGGTTTTTTAAAAGCCTGTTAAGTAAAGTGGAGTCGAGAAATTATTTTTCCAAGTGAATTCTCGCCAGCTCCGTGCGTCGCCGGTCTGCCGGAGCTTCTCCCGATTGTGGACGATGCGAGGAATCGCTGCGCGCTTTAGTCCACTTATATTTTTCCGTGTCTTCCCAGCGCGCGAGGAGCAGGAAACGATGGAAAGTTGATCCATTAAAACGGATCGTAGGAAAACGAAAGCGTTACGTCACATGGTATCGAATAGATTTAATGAGCATTGCTCTATCTAGATTAATAATAATGATAAAATGCAGCATCGAACTTGTAACGCCTTCAAATCACCGCATTTACATTTCCATCGCTTATAAAATTGCTTGTTTTTTGTCTCGTGGCATATTTTACACGTTTCCTTAATTTTCTTGTTAAGAATTACTTTCTCCTGATGTAATGTAAACATTAACGTCCCTATTATATTTACTCGTAAAAATGCTACGAAATATCAATTTTTACGATTCTCGGCGAACCTTTGGAATATAAAAAAGTGGTTGCAGCAGTCTCTCTCTCTCTCTCTCTCTCTCTCTCTCTCTCGTGTACTTTGTTTACTGAAAGGAATTAAAGTGGAACAGTAGAGTCTTCGAGTTAAAGTGTCACACTGGATTACGTAACTATATAAAAGTAACTGTGCCAAGCGATGATCCCCATGTAAAATTTAAGCTCTGTTATTATTGGAGCATGGCTATCATAAGAATTCTGATGATGCATCATTATAGAGAAGCTTTATCTCGTGCTGGAAGGGCACCGTGGAGATTGAGACTGACGCAACGTGTTTCTACTTTCCGGAGAAATAAATAAAGAGCCTTGAATGCTGACATGATTTATTGGCAGTTTTTCGACGACGAGTCTGAAGAAAGTGCAGGCTGCCGGTTAATATTCCGTCATAAGTGTCGTTCCTTGCCCTTTTTCATCGACGCACATTTGCCAGCTCCGAGCAATGTTATACAATCTTCTATATATCTTTCTTCAACCATTACTCTTTATCATCCTGTATGTGCGTGTGTGATTTTTAATATCTATAAATTTCCACGCTTGCTTTCGAAATCGATTGTTTCAAGTAGATTGACTTATCTAAATTTGACAAAGTGATGATTGGTCACTCGTTAATGAATAATAATAAAGAGACTTTAGGAAAGTTGAAAATAAGCTTACATTCGTTGATTCATGACTGTGATGGAGGTCGAAGGTGGCCGTTGAGTTGAAAAAAATGTAGATTTCGGTCGAATCGGAAGTTCACATCACTGAGGGAGGATTCACTTTGTCCTTGAACGCAGGAACATTGCACATGTTTGTTGGTCCGTGTCAATGTTCCAAGAAGGGAGCACACGCTGGCTTCTTATCGCTTCGACTTCCGCGCGCTGACTGACTCGTGCTCGGATCCGTTCCGCGACTTCATACTCGTTACCTAACTCACCTCTCAAACACTCCGAACGTCCTAACTATATACGATTTACCTGCACCATCCACTCTGAGGAAAATCTCGCTTTTCGTCGTCACCTTCTCCAGAACAACTTTTCCAATCTTTAATCTTCCTTTAAAGAATCCTAACGATTCGAGCAAGACTCGTCCCTGAAGAAAGAAAGAGTATATAAATTATTCCATCACACCATTATCACTAGATTTCAAAAGAGAGTTAAAGAGTCGAGAAAAAATTGAGCTCCCAATACTCCGTATATGAAAAGTCGTTAAATCTGAAAGAGACTCGTGCAATTTGAACGCACGGATAAAAGACAGAAGTGAAAGGTGACGAATTTGAATGAACGGGAGAAAATCATAGAATCACGCGGAATTTGCGTGGTAATAATTAAGTGCATCGACGCTGCACGAATTATTGAATTCGAGACTATAACCTACCTGCGCGTGGGCGGGCCCTTGCAAGAATTGTCGTGCAATTATATTATACGCGGCAGGTTTGCCGCCACTGAAACACGCGACTCCTTTCAGGAAATCCCTAAGAGTTGCGAAAGAAAATCACCTTCGTCGGTGGATTAATGAAAATGTTTATTCAATCGTGTAGAAAGTACAGAGAACGCGAGAGAAAAGTGAATTGAATAAAAATCATTGTGGCTCGAGGCTCGGAAAGAAGCCGAACAAGCGGTATATATAAAATTACGGTGAATATAAAGCGATGCGTGACGTAAGAAGAATTTGGAAAAAGAAGAATGAGAGGAAAAAGGTGACAAGAGCGCGAGGTATTGTTTATAGTATAGCTATCGCCTTTCACTGTACACAGGAGGAACAGGGGAGGGATAAAATATTATCCACTCGTGGCGCACATATAATATGTTTAGCCGAAATTCTCATCGCAAGACTTTGGCGAGCGATTACATCAAAGACTCTCCTTGACGAGTGACCTTCCAAGGACCATCCATCGGTTAGCCGATTTTACCGGTGATCGTGCAGCAGCGGCGTGCACAATTGGCTCATTAAGCTGCTTCGAAATTCTCGCGTACACGCCAGATACATATCCAGTCGGTTGCATAATCCGAGTGGAGCCCTAAGGCGTGTATCCGGTAACGGGAACACCGTAATCGTCCAATATACTTTCGGGCCTTCGTCTTGTGCCGTAATGCCTCGGATGAACTGTTACACGAAAGTCCAGAAAAGAAAAACGCTCATTGATTTCTATATCTATATAGAGACGTAGCTAGCTAGCTGCTTACGCTTACCGTTCCAAGAAGCAGCACATAATCCAACGGTTACCCAATTCCGAGTAACCATCTCAGGCTTCGTTCCAGCGATCGCTTTTGTCTCGTTTGTTTACATATTTAACTCGGCCACGATCGCTGCTGGAGTTTCGACCAGTTTACCATGGGATTATCATACGATTTCAGCCACAATGGGGAGATTCCTGCTAGATGAGTATCGATCGAGGAAAGCGAAAGATATTAATACATTATGCATTGGAAGGATGGGTGTGTGACGAGTATTGTGTGAAAATTCAATGATAGATATGGAGGGAGAGAAATTTTTCTACGAGCAATCTCGGGAGTTTATTTGGAAGTTTCCGGGAGGTTTTGAGGTTAGGCTAGGGGTGTGAAAGAAAGAAAGAAACGGTTGTTAGGATATTGGGCGGATGGATGGCGTGCAATGCCCTCTCGATGTAACGTCGTAACGGTATATACGTGCTGGCGGACCGGAGCTTCTCAAAGGGCTCCCTGAGAGTGCGCTGCCTGGAGGTGAGGCAATTCTTTCATGG
The DNA here is from genome assembly GCF_024137725.1 of Prorops nasuta. Classification (NCBI taxonomy): domain Eukaryota; kingdom Metazoa; phylum Arthropoda; class Insecta; order Hymenoptera; family Bethylidae; genus Prorops; species Prorops nasuta. The sequence goes on from NW_027116810.1 coordinate 6,402,330, forward strand.
GAATAACAAAGAAACCTCTCGGGCCGATGCACTCTGACTCACGGCACTCGCACCCCCCGCACGGTCCACACATTTTACAACTTATGTATACAGTGTGCCGTGCCGCGCGTTCTCTCTCTCTCTCTCTCTCTCTCTCTCTCTCTCTCTCTCTCTCTCTCTCTCTCTGATTCTTTAATACACAGTTTCCATGTTAATTTCCACCAAACATCGCGCAAACTAACGTTGAAAAGTTGGCTAAATGGAATTTTCTTTGCACGCAGGCCACCACGTCAGCAACTCAGATCGAAAGTGTCCCGTCTTCAAGGACGGCGACCGAAGGAAGGACAATTTTATTCGAAGAGTGCTTCGCCGTTTAACTATTATCGTTAGAAAATTCGACGTCTCGCGGACCGCTGAAACTTGTACACGAAAATTATCCACGCTTCACATGTACGCGTAAAGTGCAACTGTCCATCCAATAGACTATTTGGAAAGAGTCCCTCTGTTTTTTCATTACGCCTCCAATTGGTCCGCTTGATAACTCTCGATCGCATCGACCAAGGACGAATCTGTAACTCTGGCGTAAGATTCCTCTCCTCGGTCTCGATTTCAGGGATCTCTCCGACGGCGGCCGAGAATGAAAGTGTCTCGGCTCAAGGCCACTGCCTAGCGGTACGAGATGATCCCAACAGTTTTCCTCGAGGATCTTGAAGAAACGTTAAAATTTTTCTGAATCATCCACGAAATACTTAACATGTGTAGATACGAGAGACGCCTCCTCCCGAGGAAACTTTTGTCACTCTGCCTGGATTTTCCAGCTTGAAACGGAAGATTTTTCCAGCCACACCGGAAAGTCGCGTCGACATTGAACAATAGTGGGGGAGAAGGATCTTTTCTCCGGGACATAGCAATGCTCGTGGAGTTCGGGTTGACCCTGAAGAATGGTAAAGGGCCAGGAAAATGGTCGCACTCGAGCGATGCGAACCGGAAGAATTTTTTAAGAAAGCTTCTATGCGTCCCACGAGCAGGCAGCACAGACCTGCACCGAGCGTGAATGCAACAGTCACGCAGGACTAACCGCGTCGAGTCCACGTGACCGAAAATTTCATTCGAGGATCCTTTGTCACTCTCGAGAATTCCCTCGGATTTTATATACGAAACTGGAATACACAAATAAGCGACTCGCAGGAACACCGCTCGGCGTCTTTAAACTTGTTAAATCGACTTCTCTCTTCCACTTGGGGGTCATCGACCTCGAAGGGACCAGTTGACAAATTTCTGTTGGATCGGTCGTAAAGTCACAAAGAATTTCCTGCGCAGCTCGATTCTGGGAGGCGATTAAATGCTCATAAAGGAAATGATCGCGCTTCGACTTCCGCAGTCACTTGAACGCTCATTTTTCCATGTTTGCCCGCGCGCGCGCGCGCACACACACGTAGACGCGCAGTGAGACCGGAGAATGCTACGTTGCATTGAACTTGTCCGTGCTCCAGCGACGAGCAGGAAGAAAGAAGCAGACTTTCGATTGCGTTTTACCGCGCAGCTTCAGCGTCTCCCGCGCGACTCTCTTCCAATCCCGGTCATGGCTTACTTCGGCTCTATGTCTTTTTTTGCCTTATTTTTCTTCCCAAGAATCCTTCGATCAGCGTCGCACCCTCGAGAGGCGAATATTCGCCTCTTTCTGCTAATAACAAATTTCGAGCTCTAAATTGTTATTACAAAGATTGTGTATACCGGTGTTAAGTATACATTATACGATTGCGCGTGCGTTTATACATAGGTAGTAGATGCAATGACTGAAAATGTCTTGAATACTCGTGGCAAACGAGATGCGTATAGAAAAATGCGTAAGAAATGTAAAGGAGAGTAGAGCCGATGGGGATAAATGAGAAGATTTCAATTTCCCCGATAATAACGCGTTTCGTGACGTCGCGTGATAATTTTTGATGATCCTGAAGAGTCCCAATTAGGAAAGCGGACATTTGGTTATAAATTTTCTCAGTTGGATCCATATGTACTTTCTATGGTGGTTTTCACTCACTTTAATAATCGCCAATCGTAAACTTTCCTGGGTGCGCGAGTGATTCTCCGAATAATGGGCTCAAGAGAGAGAGAGAGAGAGATGGGAAAATTATTCTTACATGTTCGAAACGATTTTGCCTGTTCTCCAGCGCGCCACGCTTCTTTGCAGCACGATTGTTCCACATTTCCCTCGATATTCTTCACGAACGGTACAGATACTCTGTTAGATTACATTTATAGAATAAATTCATGGATTTCTAGCAGTTGGAAGGATAATTTCACGGTGTTTCCTATCGAAAGGTTCATTTAGAGTGACGCTGGATCTTGTCGGACATGAGAAATAATCGAAGCATGACGTTAACTTGACAAAGAAGAGGAAGCCTCGAGGAAGATACTCTGTGTATCGACGCTCGATGATGATAGTTGGACTCGACCCTCGACAGTGTGTGTGGACTAGCTTTAGCCCAAGTGGTCAGAGACCATGGGCTAACGCGCGGCTAAAGTAAGACCACACTTTCAGCCCAGAGACAAAGGGCTAACTGCAGCCCGTACTTTCAGACCAGTTGGGCTAAATTTAGCCGATGACCTCTGACCACTTGGGCTGAAGTTAGCCCGTGGGTTCTGGGCTGGAAGTGTGGGCTAACTTCAGCCTCATACTCCCCTCGTAGATTCATACGCTTCCTTTACATTGGTAATGAGAGGCAAAGACGACGTTTGAATAACGATGCACCTCCAGTCAGCATTTAATAATCTCCGAACATCACCGAGGGCCAAGAGAAGCTTCTCTAATAATTTTCGTGCTTTCCAATTGCATTTCAGTATAGTAGCGAGAGAATCCAAGTTTTGTTATAATCAAGATGAATCGGTGAAATTAGCCAGGAAAAAGGAGCCAATGGTTAGCGCTGATCGATGCTAAGCAGCTAAATGTCAATGTCTCACTCTTCCTTTCTATTTAGGATCAATTTCTAATCGGTCAAGCCGATCGTTCGTTCGCCATTAACATCCTCGTTGACGAATATTCAATTATCATTTCCCATCGAAGAAAGCGTCCCAATGACACTTTCCGTTTCTTTCACAGGCGTTCACACTTTGCTTGCAATTTGCCTCTCGTTCGCCAAGTCGCGTTCTCTTTCTCTCTATTTAAGAAAATCATTTGTCATTGTCAAAAGGACAATTATCCACTTTCCCAGTTTCAGTCTCCTCCCACATGTATACGTATCGTATCATATAGGCTCTTTCTTTCCAATTCTAAAGATTGTTGTTACACGCGGGGAGAGCTTTTATTCTTCAAGTATATATATATATATATATATATATACAGGTATAGAGATTTATTTGAATTTTATATTATAGGTGCGTGGTATATACTCTTGTAATTGAGATGGGAATGACAGGTATGAATTTGTATATATAAAAGGGAAGTTTGAGGGACAGGTGTAATTATAGCGTAAATTGGCGGGTCGACTGGATGAGAGGAGATGAAAATGGGGGAGGAGAATAGAAAAGAGTGCGAGTCGAGATGGGAAAGAATAGCTAGGCTGGGACGTGTGGCAGGGACATTCCGCGAGCGAGTTTTCACTTTCGCGGAGGGGCACGGTACAAGGAAGAAGAGAAGATGCCTGTGCGCGGAGTCTGCATGCTGTTCTTCGTACGCCGCGCCGACCGAGCTGTAGTCTCGCCTCGGACGAGAGAAAGTCTTTGATCTCTGCTTTGTAAGCCCGAAGATACGACGCTAACGTTGCAACGACCAATTACGCAAGCCCCTCGTAATCGTGAAAGATGGATGGATCATTGATCAAACTTGCCCGAAAACTCTCAACCCTTTATATATATATATATATATATATACGGGCAGGCAAAATGCTACAAATTTGTAGAAATTTCTTCATTACGCGCATCTTCCGTAAAACCTTGCAAATTGACCAAACTGCCCAAGATAAACATAATAATCGAGAAACGCGCAAAGTCGTAGAGCAAGAAGAGCGAGTGAACGTAAGATTTCTCTTAAATTGTGAAAAAGTGCGAATAATGATAGGAATGATGAGGTAGTTTTGAGGAGTGGAGGAAGGAGGTTCTCTCTCTCTCTCTCTCTCTCTCTCCGGAGCGCGAATAACTTCCGTTTTCCGCACTTACGACGTTCTTCGGAAGCATTCGGGTTTTCCTCCTCTGGAGCATCGAGGATGCACTCGATACGCGTGCATGTTGGATCGATCATGGATGGTTGAGCTCGATTTGTCCGTGTGGCTCGGAGTAAACTCGTGTCCGCGGTCCACGCGGAACTCTCGAAGAAACTGCAGCTGTGCTATCCGGAAAACTTTCGTCCCGCTCCTCCACTTCCGTTTCCGCGCTATCGTTTCATTCTTCCACGGATGATCGAGCGGAACATTAGAAATGCATCAATTAAAAAACCAGATTCTTTCATTGAATTGCTACGCTGAAACTCGTCATGTGTATTTTCTAATTCGCCGATGGTACCAATGGCTGACGTCGTAATCATCGAGAGGAAAACACAGAATGGTGCAAGCTGCCATTTGCCCTTGTCCTCTTTCGAGAAAGCAGTTTGCGTCACTCTCCGCTGGGTTAACGCGTGATCCGAATGAGAGTGGCCGAACCGTCGATTCGATGATACCGCCTACCGCAATAGCAGAATTTTAAGCCGGTGATCGAGCCGAGGCATAGGTAAAAAACAAACCTGAAGGACTCGTGATTGTTGGGAGAATTCCATTAGTCAACGGGTCTGTCCTTGAACACGTAGGCTACTCGATCTACAATATTCCAAATAATAATTCCTATAAGAAAGCTGCAGAACTGTTGGAATTTAGCTGTAAAACTGCTGTATGCAACGCTCAGTTGCACCATGCGTGAAAACCATAGGAAAATCCTGCTAGTGTTCATAGTTTGCTTGGGAGGGAAGCCCAATTGCGAAATGATTGGTGATGACTCTGTTTCTCCTGTTCGTTTTGCAGGATATGCGTGGATCAGAGTGCCGAGCAGGAGCGACAAATACGGAATCTTCAGATGGAGATAGAGAATGTCCAACGACAACTGGAGACTAGCTCGTCCGATCGTGAAAATGCAATCCAGGAAAATAGGAGGCTCCAAGATGACCTGGCATCCGTCAGCTGCGAGGTTCGAACTCTTCACCGTGAACTGGAAACTTCTCGCGCGGAGGCCTCTGACCTGAAGAGACAACTGCAGACTTACGTCAGCGAAGTTCGTCGCGCCGAGGAGCTACTGAATAGAAAAGTTGGTCTACCTTGTACTTCTCGAAACGCTAAATTTCCCAATTAAGATCAATGATCGAGCCATTCTTTCTTCCTATGCGATAAAGCTGCGCGTGCGTTTCGCCACTTCATTTTCTAATCAATAATCTCCAAGTTTTCCTTTTCGAATAATCTGTAAGTTGAATCGGTTCAAACCAAGTGGTTATATATTTGTTGTAGGAAAATGAGAGAACGGAGATGCTAAATCACTTCAGAAGTCTGAGTCTGGAGGCTTCGGTGCTGGAAAACAACAATCACAGCCTGGAGTCTGAAGCCGCCGAAGCGAGAGGGGCGCTTGAATCGGCAAGAGACAAGCTACTCGATCTGGAACGTCAGCTGGCAGATAAAGAATCTTTGACGAGGGAATATGAAACTCAGGTACCTCGTTGAACCAACGCTTTCAAATTTTAGACAGTTTGGCCTGTGCGCACGCGCCTCTCCGACAATTTATGCAGCACCTTGCATCGAATATCGTTCGATGGAACTAATGGCGCCTCTATTGAAAATCTATTGCTTCCATAGCGTTAATTCAATCGTCCGCTACAAGCTTTGCAGTTAATTGACAGATCCGATTGGATGAATCGTGATCCTCTCGATAATTCGTTCATTCATTCCTTTCAAAGTTTATATTAAATTTTCACTCTAACGCTTCTCCCTTCTTTTCCAGATAACTCAGTTAACGCAGAGTGTTGCGAGCCTCGAGGCACAATTACGTCAACAAACGGAGCAACGCGAGATGGCTGAGGCTGACTTGATTGCCGTTCGTGATTTATGCATGAAACTGGACCATCAAAAGGATAGTTTGATGCTGCAGTTGGAAGATAAAGATACGATGAAATCACAGGTATGGATTAATGATTCTTCATGGATATGTGTGTACAAGAAAAAATTTCATTTCTCCATTCGTTTTAGTACGAGAATCAGCTGGCGAGATTAAAAACTGAACAAAACGTACAACAGGATCAACTGAGCAGGGATCGAGCAGCGAAAGATCGATTGGAGAGTCTTCTGGATGAAGCTCGTCAAGAATCTATAAAGGCACAGGCTACTAATCAACAACTCCAGAATGAGATATTAAGACTGAAACATAAGATATCTGATCTGCAGGGTAAACTGTAGGTGTACTTGTTTTTTTTTTCTTTTTTTTTTAGACTATATTTATTAAATACGTTAATAAAATTATCATCCTATTTTATCGTACAGATGTTCTGAATCGGCTGAGCTGAGACAGTATCAAAATCAAGCAGCAGAGTATAACAAGCAGATTATTGAACTTCGAAGACAAGTTACCAATGAAAGATTCGATCGTGCCATGAAGGATGAAGAAAGTCGGAGGTAATGTATTGTGCTTGAATGTTTTCTGAAAAGTATTAAACGATAGATATTTGAGAAAGCATATTAAGAAATGTGCGGAATCCGTCCTGTTAGATCTAGTCAAGATCGTACACGGAAAAAGGGCAAAGATTTTGAATATTATTACTCCGATGGTGAGAATGATTTAATTCAGCTCAGGTAAACATTCTATTGTGGACGGTACACCAGCTTCTAATTAATCATTCACAAATTGAATATATTCTATTAGGCAAGCGGAACGGCCAAGTTTGATGCAAACCTGTCAAGAAAGACCCAGGTAAATTCCTGTATTCTAATTTAGACAGTGATTAATGAAAAACATCGTACTTTGTACAAAATTTCAGTGCATCCCAGGATACCATGAGAGTGCGTAAAATGAGTCCTGTTAATCGGACGAGCGAAACCTCTACCAGGTAGATTTGTTAGAAAATTTAAGAATTTCTTAAGCGATGTAAAACTTAAAAAAAAAACAAAACGAAAAACATTTGTTTAGAAAAGTAAGTTGGACTACGGACGAAAACAAAGGAAGTGAAATCAAAAGTAGAAGGTATATGTCTTTGACAAGTTTTTTTTTTAATTTACGTCAACGGTAAATCTCTCTCTCTCTCTCTCTCTCACTCACCCTTTGTATGGTCCTGTCAGTAACTATTCTTCTGAAGCGTACTGCTTATAGTTACCAAGTCGGGTAGCAAAAGCAGGCCTTGTTGAAAGTAGGAATTTCTTTTACGTTATTACTGAGCGCTACAAAGAAGAGTAAATCCCATTTATTTCATAATTATCTAAACTTGTCGTTACCCGATTAGATTTTCATTCTATTTTTCGGCAGATAAAATTTTTCTGCAGAAAAACATCTTTTAGTTAGAAAATTATGCAGTTAAAAGAAAATAATAAATTGAAGATATCGATGAAAGAATGGAAGAAAGTGTTAATTCATATTTTAAATATTTTCCATAATTTGACACAAGCGTTTCCACGTAGCATAATCTGCGCATATGCGATATGACCCGTTCGACATTAAAAACTTCCTACGAGATAACGAATAAAGAACATTTCCTTTAACTAAGGCTTAAATCTGTATATGAGATTCTTAAAGTATGCATTAAATCATTTTCTCGAAAAAGCGTTAGCTGACATCTTTCATCGATGTCTTCATTTGTATAACCATGTCAATTGAGAAAAATTCTAGCATTAAAAAAACTTCTAAAATCTGATTTATCTTAAAATATATCAAACAGAGATTAAATCACCTCAAATTATAAAAAGACATACATTTACAAGTAAAATGTTATTCGAAGAGATTCGAATACTAGATTGAATGAACACAGTTAGGTGATCTGAATAAAGATGATAATGTAATTTTGAGCGAAACGAAAAGTTGACCTGAATCTAGTTTATTTAGAGAAAGCCAGGAAATAATATTTTAAAGGTAGATTAATCAGAAGTTTTTAAAGAATTTGTAATTAATATATCTTATTAAGAAAAGAATAAAACTGATAGGCGAACAGGCTCGTTTGCTGGATCGACAGAAAACGCTGACGATAAGAGAAAACTGTGTTCGGGCTATTGTGGGAAGGAAGAAAATAATAGGTACATTCGATAGTAAATTTGTGCAATATCTGAAAAAAAATTATAATGACTGATACAAAAATTGATAGATCAACATCCACGCATACTGATTTGGTCGAAGAATCTAGTCTTGTAAAAGAGGATGATGTGTTTGGTAACGAAGCACCAAATTGTTCAGAGTCTTGTCCATCGGAGGATTGTACTATAAAGTGGCAAAGGTAGAACAAATAATATTTTGTGCGAAATATTGGATGATACTGTAATGATTGATCAAACAAAAAATGATAGAGGAGCCGACTGGTTGAAGAAACCATACACAGCAGTGCCAACTATCGTCTGCGTGCCTTCATGTAAAACGACGGTGGACTATGAAAGAAGAGCTTCGCGTGTCTCTCAATGCCGCTGCTTGTCTACTAGAACAGTTGTGTGTACCTGTCCACCAAATAGAATATTATCGAAATGCTGTTCTCCATGTAGAAAAAAATTTTATTCTCCGTGCGGCCATTAATTATCTTTCAATTTTGATAAAAATTCCATTTTATTTTTTATCCACTGTTTACGTTTAATAGCGTTGCCTGCAATGTCCTTTTTCTTTGATAGTAAATATATTGAGATTTATAAAGAGTAGTATTTTTGTACGGGCTTCATAAATGCAAGTTATCAATTATTTATGTTTATTTGTTTTGCAGGTCACTCAATTCTACGCCAGACAGTTTTAACGTAGACTTAAATGTGGTGATTTAGTTATATCTAATATATATTGATCAATAGATCTTTGCAGAATAGAAAAATGGAATTGATGAGAGATGGCAAAGGAACTCACGAAGGTATAAATTATATCGCTGATAAACAGGAACGTCAGTTGTCACCCAAATGCAAGTGTAAATTGGAAAGAAGTTTCAACAATTTTACAAGAGACCATACGGAGCACGAAAATAACGTGAATTCTGCAAAGGCCAACACTTGCCCAAGCCAGTGGATTAAAGATGCTTCAATTACGAATGGACGAAAAACAAGGATAGTCCCACATATGCGGAATAATCTAAATAATAGTTATAACAAAAATAATTGTATATGCGCGCGAGCACCGTCCATGAAATTCCCCAAGTGTTGCGATATTAGATTAAGGACGACCAATTTAAAACCACTTAATAGCAAATGCGATCAGCGGGATCTGAAAAAAAGTCTTACCAATTTGTTGAGTGAAATCTCTTTCAAGTCTGCTCCTTTGACCGGTAAAATAACCAGTACATTGAAAAATATGCGAATAAGAAATATGGAAGACAGGCTTAATGGAATTATTACACCCAGTTGTAGTGTTACAAATAAATATAAGAATGATTTTACGATTGGTAAGGGGGATAAAACTGAAAGCTCGTTTCCTTCTAGCAGCGCTCGTCGAGGAATATTAAAACACTGCTTGTCGATAAAGTGTGATAAGACCGTCAGTGATTTTAACAGCGAGTCTGCACCTATGCAATCTGGAATTGAGCCAAAAAGCCTGAATAGTATGTATTTCGATTATTGCTTTTGTACGGGACCAAATATTTCCCCTTGTGGTGTAGATCGAATTTTATCCGACGAAGAAATTAAATCTGTGCCATTGAGCATAAGAACAAACAATATCTGTAAATGTAGTGATTTTGAGTTAAACAATTTTCGCATTGTCCCTAAAAGTTACAAAGGAGTTTCGATGGAGAAAGAAACACCATACAAATCTGTAAATTTTTCTAATAAATGTAATGTTAAAGTATGTACGCAATTAGACGATAGGATGAATAAATTATATACTGAAAATTTAAGCAAATGCTGCGGTACAACAGATGTCGACTGTTGCATTAGTACGAAAGAAGCTGCTGCTGCTACTGATGAAATAACGTTTACCTCTAACTTTTCCAAAAACGAAGAGTATGTAAAGCAGGGGAGTATCGTGAGCAAAGTTGTAAAAAGCGCGAGTAAATTAATAAAAGTAAGCTCGAAGCAGAGTATTGAAAGAAATGATAATCTCTGTAGTGAGATGCTGGAGATTGAGAAAACAAATGAAGAACAGTTGGAAAAGGAAAGAAAGACTGCTAGTATACAGGTGAACGATCCAGATCTGGTAGCGATTGATTTCATGAATATAGCGCTAATTTTTATGCTATCCGAGTTAAGAGAGCATACACTAAGGTTGAAGCAGCAATTGGACGCGATAAATCGAACGATAGAAGGGAAAGATAGAGATAAAACAAAGAGAATGGATACGATTTCGGGGAAAAATGAAAAGGAATTTTGCGATGAAAATTGTGAGGGCTTTCCTAGAAACGAGCAAATTAAAGCAAGGGAAAAGAAGAAAATTGAAAAAGGAATAATACAGAAGTCGTTAGAATTGAAAGAGAAAATCATGGGAAGACATAAAAAAACAAAGTCTAATGAGGAACTCCGCGGTAAAGAAACAGTGAATGCAACAAACGAGAGTAAAATCAATCATAATAAGAAAACTCCTGTATCGGTAGGTAATACGGAAAGCGAGCAAATGATGAAAGTTTTACAAGCTAGCAAAGACTTGCTTATTTCGAAGAAAAAGGAAATTGATGAATTTATAGATGGATTGTCAAGAACGAAACCATCTACATTCAAAGGGAATGATTCTTTTCTGGAAAAACAACCGGTAGCTGCTTCCACACCAAGAAATTCTGTAGAAAAAGAATTACAGACCAGCCAGTCCTTTTTCAGAAGACACGCTGATTTTCCATTGGAACGTGACGATTACAACTCATCAAAAATACAAAAATCTACGAAACAGAAAGAGACTTCGAGTTCAAATAAATATCTTTCCAATAGGCGAAACTCTGGTGAAGAGGGATTTAAAACTGTACCAAAGTTTTTAGTACCGAAAGATGAGAATTTAACTGCAAGAATGACGTTGAAAATGAAAGCTCATAAGACTACATTGTCGAGATCGAAGTCAAGGGATAATATTCGATGTCTGAACGTTTTTAATCAAAAATTACCAAGACGGAAGGTGCTGGATGATTCTTTCGAAGGTAATTTGCAGAATGAGGCGAGGTCAACTTGTGGACAAAAGAGAGATCAAGCTTCTGGGATTATGAGCGAGAAATCGGTTTCATTTCAAACGGATTCTTTTATGAGGGATCACGGGAGAAAATTACCGTCACATTCCACTCCAAAAGACAAAGGACATAGGTACACCTTGACGGAAGATTTCTCGAGCACTCTAACAGATTGGGACCAGAACGAGGAGCTAATGTTGAAATCGGAAATTTATTCATCGCAAACGTCGAAATCGTTAACTTGCGATGGATCGGACCTAAATGATAATAAATCTAAGACTGACGGTAATAGCAAGTACAAGTATTCCGATTCTAAAATAAAAGCTAAGCAAGAGTCGAATGGTAGAGCTGCCGATAAAAGTTTATCGGGAAATCCCAGCGTTTTGTACGAAATACGTCCCGAAAGCGCAAGATTGACGGATCTTACGGAATTTCCGGAAGTAGTGAGGATTGAGAGTACCTTGAGCAAATCTGAGCCTTTTAAATTCAAGAAAATACATTTGAAGCCTAAAGCAAAAGGAGCTACTTCGTCTAGGAAACGAGGAGCCAACCGATCGATTCGTGATGTAGATGCAAGCAGTCAGACTGATTCCATTCTGTTGGATACCAAACGCTTGAAGCTCGATCAAAAATTAGACGATAGGCAAGAAATTCAGTAACGACCAGCAATAATTGTAAATGAGAATTAAAGCGAAAATTATCGTTTGACTTAAGAGAAAATATTTTTATACGCGCACTATATTATATGCATGAAATTTTATCGAATTAAATAATTTCAAAAAAACACGAGTGTTTGTGCACAAAATAAATGTAACTATACATATATGTTATTGAAATAAATATTCTTCTATTTTATATTAACCGAGTTATTATTATGATACTATTTTTCTTGTGTAAGAACATTAATCATCACTTAGTACGTAAAAGCAAGACGGAGCAGCGCAAAACGAACAGAATGAAACTCGACTGAATGCGAAACGAATAAAAGCTTAAATCTTTTTCATAGACATGAAACATTTTATGAGTCGTTTAAATGTACATTTACAATGATTGAGTTGAATTTTGAATAAAAATAATTTCTTTGCATCTTAAAAATGGTAGTCTTTTTGATTTTCAGCTTACAGCATAGAAACTAGAATCTTTCAAGCAGCAAAAAGTACTATTGTAATAATTCATAAATCTCAGTACTTTTAAAGCTACTTTACGAGAAAGCATAATTTATTTATTTCTATGCTCGAAAGACGAAGAATTCTTCTAAGAATTATGTACTTATTGTTTATTCCTTCATCTAAAATATTTACTGCTAACATTGTGTACACCTTGCGCGCATTTATTTTAAAACGCAATTGGTTCATTCATTTTGCATCGTGGATTTTGAAAAATTAACACAGAGCACATGAAAAATATACGATATAATTGTTATATTTAAGTTCCTTTGCAGTATATGTACGCCTGGCTGACAATGTGGCAAAAGATGTTAAACGGGGTGCTTGACAATGACCCAATTGATAAACTTTCATCCATCAGACCTAGCACGTTTCTGTTACATTCACACAGTATGATGGCAAAATGGACACTCACTCAAAGTTTTATTCCCATCTTTCATATCTCTTATTTATTATACCATCCTCTCTCGTGCCTTTACACAAATTTCTCATATTCGTGGTCTCAATGATCGTACCAAATAGTGAACATCTAAACTAGATAATTACAAATAATAAAAATAAAAAGCCTCTCGCAAGATTTTTGTTCTTCTAAACGTTTAGCTATTAAACTTGTTTTTGTTTATATATATATTTATATATAAAATACATAATAGAGGCTCGCACAGGGTCCATTACTATGCTTTCTCGCATTCTCAGTTACCAGTATTTCGGCTATTGCGTAACACTGACCCAGCCATTTTTTTTTTAGTGTTTTTTAAATCCTGTTAAATAATTACAAAAATCCATTCCTTGCAACATCTACGTTTTGTCATAAACTATTATAATACAGAGTTTCTTCTCATCGCTCCCTTATACGCTTAATCTTACAACAGTACGAAATTTACACAGAGGTTGTAACATCATGAATGAAATAAAAGTATTATTTACAAGTATGTATATTATATATATATATAATTGAATATGATCAGCTTATTCTTTATATAATAACGTTACTGGTGTTTTGGAGAACTCCATGAAACAATACGTAAATGCAATTCAAGCCCTTTGCGAAGTAGTGAGTCGTCCAATGATATAAAAATGTATTAGTAACATCAGAAAAGGACATTTCTCGCAAGACGTATATTAAGATACGCCAAGCTATGGGATCAGCCTGGCCGATAGCAAGCATTTTGAATTTTTTCTAAGATCACCATTGAATGGCGTCTCGTTTTGTACATAATCGATAGAAAAATCTTAGTATTGGCTCGCTGCATTTTTTTGTATGAAAAATAAAAAATCACCACTCTCAACAAAGGATGGAAATGAACTTTGTCATTATGCGCGTCATAGTAGAGTTTTCTTTCTTTAGAGTTTTGATAAGTTATAAAAAGAAAGAACAAAAATGAACTTAGCGTTTCAAATGCTTCGTTGGTATAATTAACATACCACGTGAAATAAAAATTATTGTTCGTGATGTCACTGAGTGTAGGAATTGATGAAAGTGGTTCAATGAGGGTGAGTTTATGATACGCGATGAACCAATAGCAATAAGTAAAGTAAAAGTCTAAAGTGTCTTAGGCCTCTTATAGAAGACATTTGTGTAAATTTCTAAAGGCAGGAACGCTTGATTCGCAATAGCTAATAAATCATTTGGTATCAATACGCACGACCAATACTCTTAGAGCTTCGATATATTCGAGTTTTGCATATGACAAAGCCTTATTAACCTTTACAAGACCGGAAGGCGTTGATAAAACTCGAAAAAGTAATGAAAAATAATTAAGCTTTCTTTTGTACAAGAGTCTTTACTACATTCCTCTATAATTAATTTCATAAAGCTTCATGAATAATTTCGTCGGTCTTGTAAAAATTAAAATAAATCTCAACCTGACTCTCCTTAACGTAAAATTCTCTTCGAAAAAAAAAAAAAAAAAAAAAAGGAAACAAAAACGATTCAGTATTTCAGAAATCAATCCTATAAAAGCCACCAAGCCATAGCTATCCTAAACTAGATGCTTTTGACTTTTCGCAGTGATATGAAATAGTTTGCTGTTACAATAAAGTTCCTAATGTACCAGTGTTTCTACCGCATTACCTTACAAACTTCTCTGGCAATATTAATCAGTATTAAAACAAAGAGAGACAATAATATAGTCACGTAATTGCAATATGCAATTATAAGCAAATGATAAATTCCTAACAAATATGTTTGATAAAAAGATCCTTTACATCCTAGGCTCATGATGACTTAAGCAAAAAAAACATAATAATAATTAATAATGATAATAATAATATAATATTAATAATAATATTGATTATAATTAATTATAACGTCCATAAAGTATTTTCTTCGCCGTTTTTGTACACGTTTACTAAAAACATTTTTTCCGCTTCTTGTAGAGAAAATAAATATTAATATTAAATCCGAAATATTATCTCGTTCGTTATCACTGTTCTGCATCACTTCAATTACTGCCTTTGTCTCTTTCCGTCACTAATTACGGTCCTTACTATTTTATCATCTAAATTGGCAAATCGGCTTGCCTAGTAAGTTTATAGGCCTCTTCTTGTATATGGAACATAGCTAATTCTTCTGGCGATTCTTCATTATTTTGTTTAGTATTTCATACACAAATACACCATCCGTGCAGCTACTGTCGGCATATTACGATCCTCCAATATCCCTCGATCTCTTCCACTTACAGCTCGTAATAATCAAGTTGATCGCAGCTCAAGTTTTGTAAGAGCTTTAGAGGCCTGTTTCAAGAGGTCACCTATGATTACTATTGCTCTGATCGTTCATATCGTATAGGACCTGTGCGATTGTTCTCGAAGATTCAACGTTACTCAATGCTACGCCGGCCAGGTGAGGCTCGTAAGCCCTAAGGTGTCTGAAAAAAAAGGGAGAAAATTTTACTGTAGAAACTGCATATTTTTATACCAGAATATTATAAATAAAAAAATCTAAATATAATTTCTCAAACCTTCTTCCATGTGTTGAGTATATGACTAGGTTTCTGAGAATAAGAGCTGCCGTAAGGCGAATACTTTTGGTCACCGGACCTTCGTTGTCATCCTACAAATTAAAAAATTGTTTTCTCCATAATTTCGTATACATTGAATATGATTTGAATAATGTTAAAAGATCATTGCACATAATTAGATACATTAAAAAATGAATTATACATAAGCTATTTACTTCTTTTAAATAACAAATAACTCTTTTTAATTATTACTGTTTGTTTGTTTAAATAAAGAGTAGAAAGTCCACATTATTAACAATGACAAGCTATAGCACTAGTATGGTCTAATGTATACACATTTTAAAATACCAATGTTTCCACCTTAACCATGACACGTTTAATGGATAGTATGATAATATCACAGTATTACTGAAGCAACAGCCACATAAAAATGGTTGAAAACTTCAGAAACAACTGTTTTCAATTATTACTATTATTATGTTGATTCAACCTGGAGCCTTTCTACTGTTCATAACTGCATAACATATTATAAAAACTGCCATAAGAAACAATAACAATAATAATAATAATTATTATTATAATGCAAAAATACATTGATACGACAAAAGCATTTATCATATATTGCAATGCGCTATGTAAATAATATACTAGCACTTTCTTGGCAATGTATGAATTATCCAGTTAAAGGCAACAAAAACAAAATTATAATATATTGCAACCTCCATACAGATAAGAGAAATGAAAACCATGCTAGAATGAAGAGGAATGACAAAAAAATTAGCCAGAAAAAAAAACAAACAGGTATGATGCGTCCCAAGAAACGAAAAAAGCATAAAAATTTGACGGGCAGCACACAAGATCTGTGGCCGTGGAAAGTCATTCTTTCCATGTTGCACTAGGTGTTTACCTGTTCTGGTGGAGGGTTTTGCCCGGGTCTGGGAGAAGAAACGCTTGAAGTGGCTGCAGCGGGCTTGCTTGGCCTTTGCTGCTTTGCCAAGAGAAGAAGAAATTCAGTTAAATTCACGATTAAAAAGTTTGCAATTTCAAGGTCCACGCGTAAAAACTACAAAATTCTATTCCACTAAAGTATTTTCTCCAAAAATCTAGACCATACTGTTTTATGGGTACCTCTTGTTTTAATTATTAATTACTAAATCATTTTAAAGTGATTCAGATGAAGACAACGTTATTAAGACACGTATCAGACAAAAATTACTTACCATTAATTCTTTCGGATTCACAAACTCCAAGGCATGCCTTTTTATAGCATGGAATGCTGCATTGGGAGCATATCCGGGATGGTGTGGTGTAGGTACTGGGCTAGTAGTACTAGTAGAAATTTCTGTTTTTCCGCTGACAGTAAGCTGTTTCCTTCGCATCATCATTATCTAATAAAAAATTTAATCATTGAATCATTGGTGCATTAAACAACCAATAAATAGTGTATTATACAAATAGTGCGGGAGGCATGTTTTTTTTTTAAATATAAAATTTATCACAGTTGCGTAGTCACAATCAGCCACACGATTTAAAAAGCATCTCGCACGTGTAGCATTTATTATTTAAAGTGCTATGTGCGAGGAACTCGACTTTTCAAGCAGAGCTGATCGTAAGCATAGTAGTGATTTAAGGCACTTTTTGTACAAATGTAAGATGCAATAGCTTTTCACATCCAAATACCTCCCGCACGCTAGTGCCGCATGAGAAGTCGAGCTTCTCGTTTACCATTTCAAAAAGGAATAAAAACTGAATTTTCAAGTGCTTACATCGGAATTACAGTGCCTGTCCAACATGTGGGTCATGAGGGAAAACCTTCGTCTCTTCAAGGCATCGCAACTTGCCCATAAACATAAAATTTCTTCTCCACCGGTTGGGCAATGAGACTCGCAAACGTGCATATATACTTCGTGCGGTGTTTTAAATTGTCTATAAAAGAAAATTAATAAAAATATGTTGTAAATTTATCACAGATTCATTTTTAGCTGAAGTAATTGAATTATTTACCTTAAGCATCCTCGCCATTCGCAGAGGAATGCATTAGGGTCAATTTTGATCGTTATAGTTTTGGTTTCGGAAGGCTGTGGTTGTTGCTGTTGACTCGTAGAAGGTTTGGATTCCGGTTCGGTGGAAGTGGACGAATTGACAGTTTTGATAACCTTAGCGGGAGGCTTGACCTGTATTCCATGAGTAGCAGCGGCTTGATGTGGTGTGGTAGGCCTCGTGGGAGGTGGTGTGGAGGCCGGCGTTGGAGTGACAACACGAGAAGGAACGCTGGTCGAAATTGGATTTGGTTGAGCTATAGCCGGTATCGTTACCGTTACTGCATTCGGATTTGTCTGTGCTACCGAACTGTTAACAATTATGGAAGTTTGTGGAATAGTGGCAGACGTTGGGACCAATGGTGGAGGAATATTGCCTAAAGCAGGACTTTGCATAATAGGTCGTGGAACTTGAGTGACGACAACCTGCTGACCCTGATTGGTGACAGCCACCATCTTCTGGGGAGCAGGTTGGGTGGCCGCTTGTGGCTGTAAGATGATGATGGTCTTTGCACCGGTGCCTTGTTGCTGCGTTGTCTGCGCGACCAGAACAGTTTGTGCTTGACCCTGTACCAAAGCAGTTTGGGGTTGTGCCAAAACATAATTTTGTCCAGGAACTCCGCCCGAAACCACGTACTGCAACTGACCGCTCGGGCTTTGTTGAAACAATACTTGCGGCTGTGGTGTTTGTCTTCCTTTTACAGCAGCTGCCGGTATAATCATTTGATTGTTAGGTTGTAGTGCTTGCTGCACGACAATTTGTCTAGGAGCAGCTACAATAAGCTGCTGTTGCTGTTGCAGTGGCTGAGGCGCCTGCTGAACCTGTACTTGCGTCGATTGATGCTGTTGCGGCTGCGGCGTGGTAGTTATAATTTGATTGATAAAAATATGAGGCTCTTCCTTGATCACGGGTGGGTCTACCTTTGTAGTAATAACCTGTTCCTCTATGTCTATTTCATCCTCGATACAATCTGCGGCTAAAGCGGCATATAAGTTTGCAGCAGTAGACGAAACTGTCACTTTCTCACTGTCTTTCTCGTCATCCTGTTCCTCAGATTTGATACTCGAGACGGTCGATTCTACAGTGGTCGAATCCACTGCTGGGTCAGGCGACGTTATCCCATTCGAATATTTTGGTTTCTTGGCATCAACCTCGTCAGAATCGGACGCAGTTCGTTTCATCCCTCTCGGTGCTTCGATCAAGGTTTCCTCGGATACTTCCGTTTTAATCATTCCACTGTCGTCGGGCTCAAGCTTAATTTTGATATCCGTCGGAGATTCTTTTAATACTTTTTTAATGTGATTCTCGACCAGGTCCATTCCTTTCTCGTTGATCGAATTTTTCCCTAGTACGCCATTCAAAATAGGTTCCTTGTCGACTTTCTTCTCCAATAAGTCTGCCAACATCATGCTTTGTAGAGGCTTCTCTTTAGAACCAACACTGGAGGAATCTTTCGAAGATCCATCGTCCTGTGCATCGATATCCAGGCTGCTCGGTGCTCCATTCAGGAGTATTCCTTCGAAACTAGTTAGTGAATTTTCTTCCTCAACGCCAACGCCAGAGCAATCTCTGCTACCCCCTATGCCACTACTAGAAGCCAGAGAATTGTTGGTAGAATCCGAGTCTTCGGCAATTGACGTACAAACGCTACGCTGACTCGTCTTATTCGTAGTAGCAATAGTATTAGTGGCTGTGGTAGCCGTGATTAACGTTGTAATTGGCGTCCGTCCAACCTTAGCAGTCGAAGATATGTGATTCTCAGTCAAATTTGTAACCACGTTTGTGGATGTTAAGATCTGGTTGATGTTTTCGCTATCATTTACTTCAGTCTGAAATTATCAAGAATAAAATTACGACAAAGGTGAAAGAGAGGGTTATACATGAACTTATAATTCCAATGTTCTAGTGCAATATTTTACCTTCTCGCAATTATTAGTCATAATGAATTTGGCTCCATTGAGCCTTTGTATCTTTTTGGCAGGAATGGGTGCAATAGCTGGTTTTTGTTTCGAATTGATGGGCGATTTGGGGAGTATTGTTGTTGGAGTTGCTGGAGTGGCCGAAGGTGCAGCTGGCTGCACTACACCTGTCAACTGTTGCTGCAGTAACCTTTGTTGTTGTTGGCGTTGTGCAACCTATGGGATTAACATAAAACACATTAATTTTCCGAGATTCGCTTAAAACAATAATTGATGGATTTCTCGTGGGTTAGTAATATAAATCATAATTCTGTTTGAAGAAATTTTTCAAGATGAAAATATCAATTACTTTGCAGCCTTCAAATTATCCATTGTCTTGGATAATTGTACAAGATTTCAATAATGTAGAATGACTCATGCTTCGGTTAGTACTATTCGTATTATCAGTGCCTATACTTGTCTGACAAAATCACATTGTTAAATTTTGAGTTAATTTTCTGTATAAATCGATAAAAAAAGGAAGGAGGAATTACAGGTATCGAGTAGCAAAGGAAACAAATTACTCAAAGTAAATATCATAACAACTATCAGTGCTACGTCATACACAAAACTCAAACAACAAATCATAAAATCACAAAACTGTAAGATAGAAAAATAGGAAAAAGAACCTTATGTGATGTCTGTATTTGTAATCATGGATTAATTTTCTCTCTACTCGGTCATTTCTTTGTTTACAAATACAAGCATTGCGTACCAATCAAATTTTGTCATTAAAAACTGCGGATAATCGGTTTCGCGTAACTGAGGATCTAGACCAAAATTCATTTATAACACTCGTAATGGTAGAGAGAAGAAAAAAAAAACAAAAAAAAAACTACTGTTTGTTAAATAGCACATCAAAGATACCTGGTTGTTGGTTATTAGCTGGTTGGCACTGATGCTGGATGCGATGCTAGTAGTAGTGTTTGTTACACAGGCAGTAGGGATGGACACACAAGACGCAGCGGCACTGGGCATGCAGTCGCCGCTGACTGTTACCTTTGTAGCCAGAAGGCTTTTTATTATCGAACTGGATGTAGTGCCTCGATTATCCTCCTTCGAAACTACCTGGACAATCTGAGATTGCTGGAGTTGCTGCTGTTGACTCTGAGACCCACTGGCCAGCAGCGCTTGGCTTAAGTGAGGATGAGATACTGATACCTAGTTGACAAGTTACACACAATTCTCAACAACTGCAAGTTGTAATAAATAAAGAAACTAGAATTTTTACTCTATGTAAAACCATGCTTATGATGACAATAAATTGCAGTATAAAGAAAAAATTACGTATATATCATTACCCAAAATTGAATGAGTTTACTGAAAATTAAGAGTAGAAAGCCATGTACCATGTTAAATATCACAATTATCTACAGAAGTTCATTCGAGAGTTTGAGATCTTTACCAAATATTCTGTAATGCATGGTCGTTCGAGTGTCATTACAAAAAAAAAAGGGATTACTGATTTTTCGTACCAAAGAATATTTTGATCAGCGAGCCAAATGCTTTCTGATTATTATCGTTCGATTAATGATCATAATAAAATAAACAAATTCTACTCAGAAGCAATACTGTTAGCTGAATATAGATAACGAGAAAGTAAACTGATCATTATGTACATAATAAAGGTGGCTACAGGATAGTGAGAAGGATTTGTGCCATGCAAGGGTACGTTAAAAGGAATCTGTAATCAGTGTTAAAGGAAGCCCGTAGAGTACGGAGAGAGTAATTTTCAACTACAACGAAAGTGAGAACCAAGGTCATGAAAGAATGGCGTACAGATCTAGGACTCGGACCCACCTGACTTTTGGAATCAACCTTGGTGACTGAATTCTGGGTTTGATTTGGAATATTGGTAGGGGGTTTCGGTGGGGCAGACAACTGGGCTTTTAGGATGGGTGACGCAGGGGTTGGAGCTTTTTGAGCCCCGGATGCAAGATTGTCTAGGGCCGTGCTATCGGGAGCAGGACTTATATTCTTGATTGTACGCTGTTGTACGGGAAGCACCTTTGCTGGAGTTGCGTTGACTGCTGCAATTGGAGCTGTATTAGTGGCAACTGCGTTTTGGCTCGGATAAGTTACTGGTGCAGGGGTGTTCCGTACTCGAATTCCATCATAATACTGGGTACCCGTCGTTTCACCTTTCGCAGGGCTTGGTCCAACACTTCCACCAAAAACTGTCCTGTTAAAGTAGAGAAATGTATCATCGAATCTACCCTTTCCCACCTAGGCTGTATACAATAAACTTATCGTTGTATCCACTTACCTCACGCATCTAGGAAAATGCAGCGGTGCTATAACACCTCTTCTACAAATTTTCGTACAGCAGCCAAGGTATTTTTTGTAAACTTCCTCCTGTTCTAAACGAGATCCTGGTGCAAGTTCAAACGTCGCTTTAAGCCAAGTTAGCGCAAATTGTTCGTTTTCTTGAATAATTTGTTGGTGAGCATGCTGCTGTTGAAGGGCATTGGCTGCCTCCGCGGCTTCTGACGATGGAAGTATGATATATTATCATTGAAGAGAAAATCGGGGATAAGAAGAATATTGACTAGTTTTGTGAGACTCTCTTGGGGGGGGGGGGGGGGGCATATTGACCGATACGTACTTTGCGCGGCCTTTGACGTAGTCGATGCAGGTGTCGTTGGCCTGGAAGGCGACGGGCTCGCAGGAGGCGGTGATGCAGTAACGGTGGCTGGAGTCGTTGGAACGGACGCAACAGTGGCAACTGGAGCAGCAGGTGCGGCGGCGCTCACCGAAGCGTTTTGGGCGGTGGTAGCTGGTGAAGCTGGTACAGTAGATACAGTTTCAACGACCCTCATTAAGATACAAGCTTTCGGTCCGTAACTTTGGGCTTCCACGGTAACCAGCGCGACTAACGTGTCGATAGCACCGCGTACCCGCGCGACGCTTGTACACGGTCTTTCACCCAACGAAGTTAAAGCGTATAAACATTCCAGAGTATAGACTAAAAGAGCTATGTCGCTCAGAGCCAGAAACCTGCAAAAAAAATTGATTTCGTTAGAAAGCGGTCTTTTGATCGCGTGGACGATGCAACGACTTATCATTTAGCAAGAAAAAGTATGAAGCGTTGACCTTACCTGCATATAAGTTCATAAACGTTATCCTCTAGCCCGAATGTAACAATTTCTTCGTTGCTATCTTGCTGGCTGATTTTATTAAGCACCTCTAGACAGGAGATAACGATAAACCTGTCCTGGGACTCGATTCCCCTAGCCACGCAAGATAACACGACATCCGTTATCCTCTCACCCGCTTCCTTTAAAACTACCTCATTCGCTATATTTCCTAAGATGTCAAATCCGAGTTGATGCAGATTACTCCATCTGGCTCGCACGCAGAGCAACACGAATCTGAGAAAGCACCGATCCCTTCCAAGTATCGCTGCGTTCTCCGGTGTGAAGCTAAGATTACGCAGGATTGACGCTATTTGCAATACTCGCTGCCCGTAAGGATCCTGCGTTCCTAGTGTTCGACCCACGCAAAACAGATCTCTGTCCTCTTCCTCGAACTTGATCGAATTTTGGTTCTGATCCTTAAAACTTTCATCCTGGCAGTTGAATGGATCCAAACGGGAACAGTCTGACAGTACCTGGAGAGGGATGAAGGTGCAATTAGATATTTCTATCGGCATTAAACGGATGTGTAATAGATTGGGTGGAACTTTTCGAGTTGGTCTACAAACCCCATCAACGTCCATCGGTGCTGCAATTTCTTCGACTTCCACCGACGTTTGTTGATGCTGAGCAACAGCAACAGCAGCAGCAGCAGCAGCAACAGCTTTATTCTGTTTCTCCTTCTCGATGGTTTTTCGCCTAGAAAAGGTGTGTGGGGTTGGGACTGGCTTCTTCATGAAGCTCCTCTCGTTGGTAAGGTCTATGACGTCTTGCGAGTCCAGCACATCGGACCAGAAAGAATTAATCGAGTAATTCCTGACGCGTGAGTAGACTTGGATGAAAAGTTGCCGCGTTCCTGGCGAGTCGAAGACACCTGCGTGCGCCAAGAGGATGTTGACGAGCCGAGGATACCTGTCCAGCCGTAACGTGTGCTTTCCCTCGTTCGACAGGAGGGTGCACACGTTAATCGCAAAGTCTTGTTCATTCGGCAACGGCGAGAGAAGGGAGAGTGCCAACTTATCGTAGTTGGATGGCTTGTAGAGATCTGCCGAAAGACCGTTGTATTCGCGAAGAGATTCTGTAACGAAACAAATTCTTTCAATAATTATCCAAAAATACTCGCAATTCCTATGAAATTTATTTATACGTTATCCTCGTATTTTTTTTACACGCGTGAACAGTGCATGAAGATTAGGAACGGTTCTTAAAGGGTACCTGTGACTAATCGGGTTAAAGAAGGAGATCTTTTGCTTCAAACAATAGTGCAATTTGTTCAAGAATAAATTTTATCAGAATTTCAGGAAGAAATTCATTCAAAGCATTGACATATGGAGGTTGGACAAATGTATCGATCATGTGGATTGCAGTGTATGCGTGATAGGATGCTTAAATCGCTGCTTTTTTCGGCATTTTATTTTCATAAAATTTACAATATAGGTATTCATCCGATCGATTTGATTAAAAAAATGTAAATCCACAGTATTTGGCAGCCATTCTAAATGCACTTTTGCAACTCATAAGAATATTAACAAAAAGTTTGTATAGCAAGGTGAAATTTTTCTTCAAAAAAATCACTAGATTCTAGCGCTATAAACGTCGATTGCCCATTAATGTAATTTGATTTTTCACGTGCAGCATCTCCATTAAAAGCAATATCTCTAGCTGCTTACACAAGCGAGAGAAGAAATGCATTTTATTGGAGGTGAAACACATATGGCGAATTGCGTATAGTTAATCAACGTCGGGGAGTCCAGGCGAATGGATGTTTGCTTGCTTTCACATGCAGGTAAGTATACATCTCGGTGTGTGCGTTTGCGTGTGTGTGCGCGCAATAGCAATAGGATCTCGTCGAGTCTCATAGTTGCATCTTGCATACAGAACTAGGAAGGACTTGGCAAAGTTTGGAACGCACAAAGCCTGCGTGCTTAGACGGATCGAATGCATCGGGACAAATTCAAGCAGCAACACCATCGAATTACCTCGGGGGGGGGGGGGGGGGGGGCTTCTATAATTAAACGACTCTTCTCTCGACACCTCGATATACGATACTCCCTCGGAACCATCTAAGCAATTCTCGGATAAAATTTTGATCATCTCCTTAAATGATCTTAATTCAATTACCACGTTAATGCCAAGCGTATACTCGTGCAATTTTCACGTTGCTCATTGAACCGTAGCAGCTAAATAGAAGAAAATATCAGGGAAAAGGTCGAGAAGAATTAGGAAAACTATGTAGAGTTTCTTCGTATTCTGGAAGAAAAGAGTCATTACGAATCAGTAATTAAGAGCGGCGATTTCGCAGGAATAACTGACATGTGATACTAAGAAAACTAATTGATATAATCTCTGGGGATATGTTCGCTTGGGATACCAAGGTATATATATATATATATACTAGCGATAATAAGGCGTGTAAGTCGTAAATCAGTTTGACAGTGGTAGTTTTGCACAAGAGTTTCCACGCAATTCCGTGGCATCGCAATTATAGGGAAAAGTTTGCGGTTGCTTGGATGGAAGAAGCGAGTGGAATATTTGCAAGATGGAAGAAAGGAGGGAGAGAGAAGCACGAAGAAAAGATTAGAATCGATGGGTGATTTTACGGCAGCAACAACGTTGAAAAATATATATCATTGGGAATGGCGGTGAAAGAGTCTCGAGACGGAGAAGCTCGATCAATATCGCTTGAAAAAGTGCTGTCTTTCAGCGGAAGCGCGAGGTCCGGTAACAGGTCGACGCGCGCGAGCGACTGATGGAGAGGCAGAAATGAAAGAGATAAGAAGAAAAGGCAGCGGCGGCAGCACAAGGGTCGTTAATAAAATTGCGGCTCGCTCATCGACACTATATACTACTGGAAACTCACTGACTCGGGACTCCCCCCTATCCAAGTATCGACCCCATCCCCCACTTGCTTATCGAGAATACACGCAGATTTTATCGCTCCTTCATTCTCTTCTTCTTTCCAAAACAATTAGCCTCGCGCTATTTGTTGCTCCTATAAATATATATATATATATATTCGAGGATTATTCCTGTGTGTGTATGAGGCGTAAGAGAGAATTCTATCATTTTCGAGGGGAATAAAAGCGTCAATATAAACTTAACTTTTAATTTTATGCTGCTTTTTTGTTTATACCAATTGCTAAAGGAAAGGTAAAAAATTAGAGTGTGGTGGTATAGGTAATTTGGAAGATTCGATTGGGGATAATTTTCCAATGGTTTTGGTTGATCGTTTCTGCGCGGGGCGGTTGGGGAACGTTAATTGGTCTGAGATAAGTTGGTATAAAGTTTTGGTACGTGTGATGGGGATGGATAGAGAGAGCTCCTTCCCTTCCATTTTCTAGAGAGAGAGAGAGAGAGAGAGAGACGGAAGGGTTGCGCGAAAGCATCGATGACACGGGACGCGACACGCGGTGATCCAGACGTCGCGCCGAGCCTCGGGATTGCTCGTGCCCGGCTACGCGGCTGGATTCGCATAACTCTATGTGCATGTATATATAGGCTACTGGGGGAGGAGCGGGATAGAAGGGGGGGGGGGGGGGGAATTGCGCCATGCGTGTGCGCGCGCGTGATGGGGTGTCGGGGAGCAACACGCAAGCGCGCGCCTATACACGGGGTCGTTCCAGAACCGGAGAGAGGAGTGGAGAGCGCCTCTCTCCCTCTGCCCCTACGAGAAACGCTTATTGATTGTCGCGTCTCTCTTTCAGCTCCCGGTCTTCCCTTCCACCTCCCTAAGGCAGATCTCTGCTTTACCATCCCTCTCCCACCACACCGCGTAATCCCTTTTTATCTACACCGTGCGATCTCGTCACCCTCTACACATTATTCTCCACCATCCTTCCCCCACCCACCCTCATTATTTGCTCAATCCATTAATCTCACAACGCTACAAATATTTTAACAGCATCGCGCCAAACTCCCGCTCCTCCTGACAAACACTCGATACCAACGACATTTCGTTGTTTTTTTGCTTAAAAGAAGAAATCCGAATTCCACGTACGAGTTTTTGCTACTCGCGACAACAAACAGATTGCTCTTTACGCGGAAATTTATGTAAACAGATTTATTTCGTCGTGCATCAATTATGCTTTTATCGAATTCCGAGAAAATTCAGTTACGGCCTCGTTAAGTCAATCTTTCTGCCAGAATCCGCGCGCGCGCGCGAGAGAGAGAGAGAGAGAGAGAGAGAGAGAGAGAGAATTCTGAAAAGCCACTTGTCCTGCCCGTTGTTATTCGCTGCAACTGCTTCATCTTTCATGGGATCAACGCACAAGTACGTTGATCAGCGTTTTAGACGCTTTTTCAATTGCCCTAGCTCCTCTCTTACGTATTCCGGAGCAACGTTCCATTGAAAAAAACCAAGCTGGGGCTGATTGTCGCGAATCTCGAAGAATAATATTCGTTATACGGGCCGAGGATTAGAGAGGAAAAAGTTGTCTTGTTAAAAGAGTCGCAAGCGTGTGGCAAGGATTTTAAAAGGCGCGGTGTTAGAAAAGGGAAATTTCTGAAGAGCGTGGTAAACGCTGCTGGTTCTGGATGAGCTCGATACCGAGATATTCCAAGTTAGCCGGGCTGCAAGTGCAACGATCTTGTAGCCAGGCGGCTGGGGTCGTTCCAACTGCCAGCCGCGCGCTAATTTGCAAACTCCACATAACACCTAGGCGACAACCCCCCTGCCGAAGCGTTGGATCGGTGAATCCGGATAAAATCCGATAACGCAGAATCGAACGATTTTTAACGAGACGCGTTGTTCGCTGGAATAATTAATTAGGCGAGAAAATTAGCTAGATTGACGTGGACGGTCGAAAGGCGAGGACACGCATGTTTACGATTTTTTCTCGGTAGACACGTGTCGTCCAACGCGTATAGCGAATGTTTCGCCAATGACCTACATCGGACCCTTCCCTCCAAATTGCGAAACGAGCATCTCTCCCAAACGTTCAGCCATCACCTTAGAATTCATTAGTAGACTCGACAGGACGTAAACAAGTTTTCGAGCGTTTCGCAGTTCTGGATAGATAACAAAAAAAAAACTTGTCTTACCAGTATAAAAACCTAACCTTCTTCCCTCCCAGCCAAGCGAAAAAACACTTTACATTCGCAGGAAGATTCCCCATAGTTGAATGGATAATTCACCAACGGGGACATCGATCTAGGTACCGAAAGTTTCAGAGTTGTCGAATCCCTGCGGATAATCGCTTCTGCTGGGATTGAAACGAGTAGGTGCTTTCTTATAACAATAAAAAAAAAAAAAAAGAAGGAAATAAATAGAGGGGAGTCGTGGAGAGAAGGAAGGAGAGTTTAGTGCGCGCACGCAGTGATTATGCGCGCGCGGGGTCAGAGAGAGAGAGAGAGAGAGAGGATGGCTTCCGACGACGGGAGCAGCCGAGGTGATCCGAGATTGGCCGAGAGAGCTCCGGCAGGAACGCCAAGTTTGCGCGAACTTGCGGCTCGTTGGTGGCTCACTGGGTGCTGAAAAGCAGGGGTGGTGCTCCAACTCCTTTCTTGCTGGTGTTGGTATGCCAAGCCTCTGGCCAGGCATAAAGAAGAGCAACGCGCGCGCTCAAGACAAAAACAGAAACGCAACCGCAGAGACGCAGGCCTCTATAAAGAAAACTGGAGGTGGCGTCTGACTCGAGTGGAGGCTAATTAGTAAATAAAAGAAACGCGTTGTAGTGTTGAAAGCTATACGGAATATTTCTGAAGAAAATGCAAAACAATATGTTTCACTGCCACGATAAAGAGTTTTTTTCTTGTTTTTTTTTTTTTTTTTCAAATACAATGTTAAAATTGTATAATTTCAAGAGATTTGTGGAGCTCTCTTGTATATATCGAGGGCTAATGTTGGGGGGGGGGGGGGGGGGATAACCGAACGAGGGGACTGCGAGGATAATTTTTCGCATCGTAGTCGCACGTTTTACACTCGGCTTTACCGGCTGTGAGATTATTCGATGGGAGAAACAGTTGACGCGCGCAAGCGCGCCGAGTATAGACCCGCTTTTCGCCACTCGGATACACCTACGTAACTTTGTGTACCGCTCTGTTGTTTCCATGTGTGTCATGACGATTGCCCATTAAATTATTCTACACATCTCGTGCAACACGCCTTGCTATCCCTTCTCCCCCCCCCCCTTTTTATCTAACCGTTCCCTCGTTTCAACCTCTTTACACCCGACCACATCGATTACACCCCCCACCAACCAACAAACTCCTTTCTTCCACCTCCTCATTTTTCTTCGCGATCTAACAATCATTTCTTCTCATAATTTCCATAGAAGAATAATGAGACGAGAAATGGGATATTTTTCTTATCGCGCGTTTTAACCAGAGGGAACGTAACAAAAAACGCGACATATATAGATATAGATAAAAATTATCTTTGTAAATTTGGAGCTCGCGGTGGAAGGGAAAAGAGGGGGGGGGGGGGGGCCTTTGAAGAAGGCAAATTTTCAGACGAAACGCGTGGCTCTCGTGTTGGTCCTTTTGGATGCAACGTTTGGCTTTTTTCGCTCCTCTCTCTTCTTCTTCTTCTTCTTGTCTCGTGTTCGTCCCGCTTTTATACTCTTCGGTGCATGGCTCAGCGGGAGTACGTCAATATAACCCGTTACCACCTCGACGTGGTACATGTATCACCAAGTTGCATTATACACACACATAGACAGAGAGAGATAGAGAGGAGAGCGCGCTCTCCTTCTGCACCTCCTCGCGAGATTCCGCGCAAGCTTTTTTGCCAAAACGAGTTTTGTCCTTTCACCTGACGAAGAAATAACGCGTTCGGCCCATTCAATATTTTCCGCTCGTCAGCCTTTTCCTCTCACGATACACCAGCTCCTCCCTTTGCACAATCACACGTATACATATACGCTTCTTTCTTCGCAATCTCCACTGGGATCATATTTCATTTTTCTTCCAGAGGGAAAACCTCGCGAGAAAAGGCCTCCCCCCCCCCCCCCCTCCCCCGCTTCACCGAGATTAATCCTTCCGAAATTCAGACCAATTTACAAAAGATGCCTCGTAGATTTTCGTAAAATAATTGCGCAATATTGCTCGACTGTAATAGATACAATTTTCTTATTAATCGAGTCGAAGAAAATGAGTCATCTTTGGCATGTCACGTCGCACACAGGAGTTTTTGAAAATTCAGCCAACGTTTCGCTATGGATTGATATGATTTGGTTTACGTTCGCAACGATCAAGGTTGATCAACAGTTGTGTTGGTGCGTGGGATAAATTTATGGCACTCGCGATGTACAATTGAGAGGGGGCGAGAAAGAGAGAGAGAGAGAGGCGTCTCTCTCGAGTATTGAGAAGTATACAATCTAGAGAGATCTATTGCGATGCACCAGATATTTGCACACTCGAACAAGTCGAGGAGATGCACGAGAGGCAAATATTTTTCTCCGGTTATTATTAAGCATCGGAGATGACGATGAAGAACGCAAGACTTGTTTAAACGGGTTCTTGTGTGAGTATTCCATTTGGATGGAACTTTGCTATTTCCTCGTTGCAGGGGAGACAGTGCAGATTGCGAAAAATTCAGTCGAATGGAAATTGGCAGTATGGCGAACACCGTGGCGCACACTAGTAGCGTACGGCAAGAGTGCATCGTGCTTCGCGAGAGAGATACGAGAACAATGACGCAAGCTGGAAAACAGTTGAAAGTCGTCCAGTCGTGTGGACGTGCATACGAAATAATAATAATACTACGGTCTCGCGGTGCTGCTATGGTACACCATGGAAATGACGTTTTATCCAGTACAATCGTGAAATCTTCCGATCGATCAATAGCTATGATAGAATTTATTAAAAAGTGAAGAAACACAAACTTAAGGGACAATTTAGTTTCTCGATGACGTGCAATTTAAGGAATTCAACGAGCCACTACTGTATTTTACAGGGATATTATAGTTTTCAAACGTTACAATTTGTGAATCCACAGAAGCGGATATTTGCTTAAGAATGTTCCAAGAGTACTACTGTTGACGACGATCGTTCGAGTTTTATCCGCGAGAGATACCATCCTATAGTATACATGTAATAGGCCCAAGGTAAGAAGCGATGCCAAAGGAAGTTGCAAGGCTAAACATCGACTTGGCTCGAATCTTAATGCAATGCGAATTTCCAATTTTACGTTCGACGCAGCTGCAGGAGTTTTTGCTTGTTTTTTTCTCTCTCTCTCTCTCTCTCTCTTTTTTCTTTCTCAAAAGCACCTTAAGGGTTAATAATCTTGCTACGAGTACTACACATCTTTATTCCTGCTTTATCGTGGATACCAATCTTTCGGTTCCTCTGCAGCCACGCGTGTAATCTCGCTCCTTGTTAGCTCCGGTAGATTTACCTGCAACATTGTGCTGATGGTGATTGTAGGTAAGAGGAACTGAGTGTAACGATCTGGCTGACCATTTCCGATGTCTCGAGTCTTCGTCGTCGTCGTACGCTCCTTGACCATCCTCGCCCAAGAAATGGACTTTCTCATACCTGTCCAGGTACCTAAAAAAAAAAAAAAAAAATACAAACATTGTTAATCGAAAGGAAAATCTATCGAACAGTTTGCACAAAACATGCATTGGAGAATATCGTTAAAATACGATAAAAGATTGCATTTTCGACGAACCAGCTGGTTCCAGCAGAGAAAAAACGAAGCGAAATAATAATTTTACAAAAGATTCGCTGAGAATTTTCCATGCATAGGCGTCGAAGGAAAACTCGAGAGCTATCCCCAAGTCGGTTCGCGAGTTTTCTTAGCGAAGCAAAAGTAACTTTAATCATAATAAAACCCAATCGATCACGACCATGACTTCCTGTTTGAAGAGTAGTGTATTCTAGTCGTAAGAAAAGCATCGTCTATTTTTCCAATCTTTTCAATCAAGTTTCTCATGGAAGTGGAAGGCCAAGATGCTTCCAGTGTTTCCAGGATAGATCGATCCGGTGCCGGAACGATTTGATCAGGTTTACGGTTGACTACGAGGCTGGAGAGAAAACGTAATACCGTTTGTGAAGGAGAGGAGAGGAGAGGAGAGGAGAAAGAAGAAAAAAAAAAAAAAGGGAATATAACGATGGCTTTGCTTTGGTCTCGCACCTTGCACCAGCATTTTATTCAAAAACTCTTTTATACAGCTGTTCCAGGAAGATGCAACGGGGCTAAATTGAGATACGATGAAAAACTCGAGACTGCGCCTCGGCCATTTCGCGATAGAATCCGCAATAGTGCTACGATCATTTCATTTTACTTTATATATACAATTCCACTTTTATATTACGCTTGTTCCGATTGATTTGAAAATCAATTCGCTTTAATATTTGCTCTCGCGCATCGATTATTCCACAAGGACTACAAAACTGTCCTTAATATATACATATGTATAGATCAGGCATCGCGTATATCGTAATTACGCGAATGTTATATCGAGCGCTGCGCTGTGTCAATGAATAGAACGGTCCCTGAGGAAATTTTCCCGCCAAAATTAGATGTTATCGGATAGAGGTGGCAAGATGTTTTGAAGGAAGCAAAGGGAGGCTGAGTAGCTACGAAAAAATTGAGTAGAAAGCAAGTGGTGTGTCGCACCAAAGGGAATGTTGCGCTATATTAATGGGTCGAACGGTCGATGAGAAAGTTTTCCCGCCAAAATCTATGTTATCGGGTAGGTAGGAAGATATCTTGAATGAAGCAAAGGGAGGTGGAGAGGGGAGCCAATACTGCGGAGTGGGCGAAAGAAAGTGGTGGGGGTAGGTGTAGAGAATTCATTCATACACGAATGTATATAGTGTTGATGGTGAGAGAACGCGCCAAACTCCCAAGTGTAGGCAGCCAGACAGAGCACGGTTGACCGTCGTTCGTGCAGGTCGATGCGCGGAGCAGCTTCGCTGGACGCGAACTTCCACCTTCCCTACTTTCTCTCTCTCTCTCTCTCTCTCTCTCTCTCTCTCTCTCTCTCCTCCATGCTCCAACGAAACCTCCATTCATTCAAATCCCGCACGCCCCTCTTCTCGAACATCGCTACTTGCTACGAGTACTCTCTTCATAATAATGAAAATTCGTCCAGTGGAGAGATTTCGATTAGTTTCATCAATATTTAACCTTTGCTTGGCTCGATCGAGAGACACGGTAGCATCTCGAGACGGAAAGTATACATTACCGCCGAGCGCTATACCGCGTAATTATACAGCAATTTTTTCACCGCCCCAATTTTCAAACCAATTTTTTCCCTCAAATGATGCATTATCATGATTTAAGCGAAGCTTTTGAGAAAGCTTTCGAATGAGATTTCAAACGTCGTATATCGAATACACGTGTAATTGTACATAGCATTCGAACGAAGATTTACTCTCCATATCGATCTGTTTCTCAGTGGAGACGCTTAATTCGGTCCTTCGCGATTGTACCATGCATGCACGAACCGAAAGGCAACTTGAAGAAATAATTCTGGCACGGAAAAGGTATTTCATCCGTATAGGAGCAGATAGATATTTAGAAATCGATCCGTTGCAGCTTTCTGTAAGATTGGTAGTAAAAGCTGGTATTCTTGAACCGCTTTTCGAGCTGCAAGGACGCGAAACGTGAAAACTGTTTTGTAAATGATATAAAGAAGTTGAAAAATTTAGCAGCAAGAAACTCGAGTTAATGAATTATTTAACCGAGATATATAGCGAGTAGTAGGAATTATCGGCACAACGAGCTTTATTAAAATTTCAGGCTGGAAGATTGTTGTCGAGAGCATAAGAGACGATACTCTCGAATCGCTGCTGTGGCTGAGAGGATGCAAAATGTGCATGGAGACTACACTTTGTATGGATAATAGGGCTGTGTGTGGGATTGGAGAGTGTCGAGGAATTCTCGAGCGTAGAAGAGCGGGATCGATCGAGATATCGTGGGAAGGCGGCCAGGGATTATCGGTTTAAAAAATTCACTGAGAGACTGACTCGTGGCGCGAGTCGCGGTAGAATTTTCAGGTGGGATTGGAGGTGAGTGTAAGAATGGTTGTGGGGCAGGGAGGCGCGGCTCGGGAGAGGCGGGAGGAGGGGGGGGGGGGGGAGGGAGGGAGGGAGGGAGGGAGGGGGGGGGGGGGAGGAGAAGGAAGCACGTGGTCGGCCGAGGATGCTCGGGGGCTTGAATGAACGTGCACGTACGAGAGGGAGAATGGAGGGGGCGGGGGCAGGGTACTATACTACTACGACGACGGTCGTGGTACGGTGGTGGGGGACGCGGAGGGAGCATCGCAGAGACGCTCGGGGTGGCAGACATGTTGGAAGAGCGCGTGGTCCGAGGGAGAGTGGGGGGGGGGGGGGGGGAAGGGTGCCCCGGAGAGACCGCCGGCAGAGCCGCACGAGAGAGCGGTAGCTATACTTTCTCAGTCGATGACCGTGAACACGGGTCGCACGGGGGCGGTCAATGGAGCGGAGGAGGAGAGACCGATCTCGCGCTCTCAAGGTCGCAAAGCTGTCGCTGATATCGGCACGCGCTCAAGCCCCGATACGACTCTCAAGGTCGTCCACTCGATAGGCAAATTCCCCGCTGGTATTTTCCACTCGAGGAACCACGTTACTCCCGCAAGGTCTAATACAGCGGCGACTAGAGTTTTCAAGGTCGTGGGAATTGTGGTGAGATTTCGAGGAACGCGAGTCGCGATTCGCCAAAGGTCGAATTTCGTATAGGTTTCGCACCCCGTGAAAGTCGTGAAATCGATGGTGTCTTCGACTCGAGAAAGCTGCGTTCGATATATGATAAGCGGATGGGGGGAGCATTGGATAAACGCGGTAGCTCGTGCCGCGCAACCGAAAATCCCTCCTGTAAGGATTCTCGAGGAGGAATGAGCGAGCAAGTTTTTTTGTGGTGGAGCGAGCGAGTCGAGTTCCAGAAGAAGCCACGTGGTTAGGCTGGCCGGCGGCGCGAGCGAGTCGGAAAATGTGGTGGGGGGTCCTGCCTGGAAGAGAGAGAGCTCTCTCCGCCGTAGCTTCTCTTCTCCAGCCCTGTCTACCGAGCCTCGCATTCTTGCTCTACATTTTCTTCTTCCCCAGCCAGACACGCGTCGATTCTCGAGCAGGTAACATCGAAACTCTCGCTTGTGCTGTTTCGCGCCGCCGCCACACACGCGCGAGCAACGATAACAAACGCGTGCCATCGTTATTCAAAAAACTTTGCAACGAGAGCATCGATCTATTTAACGACGTATACAAGTTTTGCTCAACATGGCTCTCTTCATTTATTTCTGACCGTTGCGCCTCGCTGGAACCATGCAACTGTTTTCTCTCTCTCTCTCCATGTGCTCTTGTACAAAGGACTGTGTTTACATTTTGATTCGGTGGAACGAGCAGTTTGACGAATACTCGGATGCTTCTCGGAAACTTACCGGAGATATATTTGCTTAAGACCAACTCCGCTGTTGACGCAGCCGTCGGGAAGATGGAATTGTTCGCACAATGTTGCCCACTCGTTCAAAGTATTTACCTGCGAACAAAAAGAAGCGGTGAAAAAATCGTTCGAGGCTCCAAGTAATTCGATTCGCGATTGTATATAATTATGCAAGCAAGTCCTGCTTCGAGCATATATATAATTACGGAGGAGCTGCGCTGTGAATATGCTCGGAGTTTGCGCACGTCCGTTGAAATTTTCAGTCGGATCTCTCTCTCTCTCTCTCTCTCTCTCTCTCTACGTGCACCGAACTCGATGAATAACGCCGCTTCGTTATTTCCGAGACAAAATATTTCTATCCGTAGGTCGTTGTTTACAGGTTTCTCGCTTCTCATTTTCCATCGATCGTTAAATACGAGGAATTTTTTATATACCCTATGGACTGTTTATATATTCTTAGGCGAATCGGGTCTTCGGGGAAATGACGAAATTGAAAGGAAAAAACTTGTAATTCTGCGAGACACTCCGTGCTTTTCCTCGCATCCAATCTCGTCGGCAGAAATATTCAGAGCTCGCCGTTCGTTTACGACTCGGCATCTGGCCAAAGGTTTTATAGCTTTGTGTACGTCTCGAGGAAGAGAGGGAGGATGAATGAGGAGGAAAAAATGTTACGAGGGCTAGAGTCTTTTTCGCGAAACTCGAGCAGCTCCACGGCTGAGTCGAGCGGGGCTCCCCAGCAGCGACATCTTTGAGGAATCCTTGCATGCCAGCGAGCCGAGAGACGAAACGACAAAAACGTATAAATTTCTCATGTTGACAAAATTAAGCGGCGGCAACTCGTACCTTATTATGATCCACGTTAAAGTTCACCCTAGTGAGATGCAAAGTAATTTCGACTCGACTCTTTCGCTTTATAACGAGAGAAAAAATTCACCCTCGCCCGCCGTGTCTTGTAAACCAAGCCTCGTGCTATATATTCCAACGTGACTCGTTAATTTTCAGAGGCAAATATTGCCAACGTATAATACTCGTCCGAAATTTTATGATCAACGTGCATGTGGACTTTACGATGAAAACTATGGGATTTTTGATATTTTTTGCAATTGAAATGCACTTATATATATACGTATCCGTAAAAATGTGCTACTTATTCTGTAGGGAAATTTAAATATTGGAAAAATTATTGATGGAATTGTGGATGCGTGGGAGATTGGGTAGAGAAAATGGAGAGGATTTTTCTGTATTTGGATAAGCGGGATATGAATGTGTGGAGGAGGAGATTGTTTTTGGAAGGCACGCGCGTACCGAAAGGCGAAGAGGGGAGTGGCCCCGCGAGATAAGCAGCAGCAGACGAGGATACTGGGTCAGTGCTCTCTGGATCCGCGCCCGTGCTTTGGCTATTCCTGTCGCTCGCGGACGTTCGAGCTGATGAACCGAGAACAGCGAGAAGCCCCCCCTCTCTGTCGACTCTACCTCGACACGCGTCGACAGCGAGAAATCCCCGAAAAACTATATACATTCCGACAAAAGCGATTCATTCCTCCTATTTCCCAAATTTCTAATTTTACCAAAATTTCACGAGCAATTTGTCACTCGTTCGGCGGGACGCTGGAGCAGCTATGGCGCTGCGCTCTTGACTTAATAAGCGACATGTGGATATATATAGTTCCCGAAACACCCCTTCGGAGCATGGATGAAAAGAGACGCGTATCTATCCCCGTGAGAGATATCAACTTTTCGCATCTAGGACTTTCTCGATATACTAGCTGCTATTCACATTCGCAAGTTTTGCGCGTAGATTTCTGCCATTCTTATAATGGTTATGGGGAAAAATACAAATACTCTCTTACGTACATGTTTTAGGGCACTTGTAGAGCTTACGAAAGGTGGAAAATCGGGATACTCTATATGTTAAAAGAAAAACCCAAATACGAGCGAGTATTTTGTATTATAATTTTAATAAATATAATATTCTGATTTACTCTGGTTTCGCCGAAATGTCCGGAATACGAATAAAAATCCGGATCCACGAAGAGAGCTTTACCAAAGCACCAATAAGATACCGCTTGAAATTTCAATTATAAAAAGCTCTTCGAGCCGGTTTCGTAATTTTCACGAGGCCTTTTGATCGAGCTCGTCGGATGACTCCGACCAAGCGAGTAAGCAGTCGCTGACTCGAGGAACACAATGCTGCTGTTTCTTGGCAATCTATATCTGCGCGCTACACAATATTATATAGCGCTTTCTCATAAAGCCCTCGCAAGCGAGAAAGATATGCTTGAGCCACGCCGTTACGGGTATGAGGCGAAAACTCTCTCTGTTCTCGAGGAAAAGTGCGTGGGCCAACTTTAGCCCACGCACAGGGCTGAAATTGTGGCCTGTAGCAAGGCGATGTCGGACCATGTCCTCCGTCCCTATACGGGCTACTATACCGGGGTGGTAGCCCATGCTCTTTCAGCCCAACAACTTTTTCAAAGTGACGAATGTTGTGGCCGCGAGGAAGAATTTTTGCCCTTGTGTTTGTCACATATTGGAGAGAGACTGGGAGAAGAAGAGAGGAAGAGAAGAGTGGCGGAAGAGTTATCGAAGGTTATTGAATATTGGGTAAGGGGGAGAGGGGGGATAGACTGGCGGGATTTTGGCGGGTTTTTCGGGATTGGGAAGGCGCTGGCCGCCGCCAGAGGTCGAGCCGATCTATATCGACCCCCCCCCCCCCCCCCCCCACGAGACGATAAGGCAGTATAGCAGTGATGCGAGCGGGATCGTGGCTCGGCCGTAATCGTGCAACTTTGTTTGACCTTGGTAGCATGAACGTACGACGGTGCGCATGCGCAGAGATCTTCTTTGAGAGCGTCGAACGTATCCACGTGTTCGCAGGGACTGCTGCACGATGAAAGTGTCTTTGGCGCCACGTGCTCCGCTCGTTGGGGTAGGACATGGTTTCTCTCCCACCCCCCCCCCCCCTCTCCACCCCGCGCGCTCGACGCTCTCTCTCTCCCCCCCACCAATGCTCTCTCCTCATATATATATACAGACAAACACGCTAGCGCGTTGTACGTACATACTACAGACGCGCCGCGCCATGCTGCTCGCGCTCCGCTCTGTCCTCTCCGCACAAACTCTTACCCATGCACCTCCCCTCTCTCCTTCCCCTCTACAACCACTTTATCAAACGTCTCCCACTATGTTTTCCTCTCCAACTATCGATACATCCCTCTGCAAATCTGCTCCCCTTCTCATCCTCGCTCGCTTAATTTTCCACCAAATTCACTGGCACGCTCTTCTCAAGAAAATATCTTCTTCTCGTGTTATTATGAGAAATAATCCTCTCTGCTTTGGTTAGTAGTAGTTGGACCAGCGCTTTGCACGTGTTACTCTCCTCGTCGTCGATCTGCACGATAAACCGTGTTATCGCACCGGTCAACGACGAATAATTACAAAGCGGTGTGATTTTCCCAGCAGGACTGTCCTTAACCGAGCTTGTTGGCTTGGCTCGTGCGAGGCTCTTGAAAATGTTGCTCTCCTTCCCCCTCCCCCCCCCCCCCCCCATATACTCGTATTATCCGTCATTTATAGAGGTGTATCGTAAAAATTCTTTCGCGCGATATAGGGGGGAGGATTTGCACGGAGATGTTCTCTCTCTCTCTCTCGAGTTTCGTAATGACGCGATACTTGAGAGGAGGACGGCGGGTACAAAATGGTAAATATCTTCGGGAGATATATATATATATATGCCCTATGTGGAATATGAATCCACGGTGCGCACACGCATTCGTTATGATGGATAGAAAAACTGAATAATACAATAACAGAGGTTGACCTTTGGCGTGTAATGGCAAACAATAATATTGCGACACTCGCGAATCGAGAGTAACACCACGGATGAAAAACTAAACTAGTGTGTCGAGGTATATGAGCTACGCTGAAAAATAACTGTTGCTTCGAAGGAGGGGGAGAGAGAGAAGAAATTATCCTTCCTTATCGCAGCCACTAATAAAGCTATCTCGATTGCGAGTGTTCGCTGAAAAGCGTTTAATTTCAAGATTTATCATTGGCGATTCGAGCCATTCATCACGGGAATTATCGATAATTACGAGACTCGAACTTTCCACAGAGTAAACGAGTGAGTAAGAGTGTGCAGCAGGCGGAAATTGTACTTTATGGCACCGATATATACAAGCTTTCTAGCCTCGAAGATGATTGATAAAAATATAGAATGGACAATTGAACGGAGTTTTTGCGCGCATGACTTCCCATCGGATTCTTGCTTCTCCTCCTTCCTCTTCCCACCAATCCTAAATAACAGCCTGGATAAAAACCCATGACCTTTCCACGGTGAGTTCCATTAAAAAAGCGAGAAATTGTCATGGTGAAAAACCTAGCTATTATTAAGCCATACTTTATTCCACAGCTTTGCGACTCGTCCGAACAAAGTCCGTGTTGGCGGCTATATGTATTTCACGCCAGGCAGAGGCGAATAAAAACGAGGGAAAAACTAACTCGAGTCAGCGCGCTTAACCAAAACCGGATGGATAAGAAGCGCAACACGGTAAGATCCAAGAAATTGCAGCTTTCTTTCAATATCAAACTTTACGCGCGAGTAAATTATTTTCGCGTCAAGGTAATTGGCAGCGTTTCATGATTTATTTAAAAGAGCCTCCGCGCTACAGAGCTGTATATACATCGAGTTAACCCTCGGACAATTTTAGTTATCAAAAGTGCAAATAGTTTATGCGTTTGCGAAGCTTTTAATCCACAGAGCGAGGGATGAAACCAAGCATCGATGGGCCTGTTCCTGTATAGTATACACGCTAATACAATTATAACATTATCCAATCGCGAAAGCTGTACAATCTAGGTTGCACGCGCAGCGGGGGGTAGAGAAGCTATATCTATATGGCTGAGCCATCTATATACAGCAATTAAGAGACAAAAAGGAGAAACGCGAGGCGCTGAGATTGGTTTTGCCTCGCGGATGCGTTACGTCGACTACATGCTTGACGCGGGTATATACGGAGCAGAAAGCGCGCTCTGGAGACTCTGTTCGCGGAGAGAGAGAGAGAGAGAGAGAGAGAGAGAGCCCAACTACGATGGAGGAGCACGTGGGTTCGCAGGCCCGACTGACAGTTCCCAGTCAGCTGATCGTGTTTCCGGAGAGGTGGGGAGGGGGTGGGGGGGGGGGGGGGTGAGGGCTAAGCACAGCAGCACCGGCACACCAAAAGATGGAGGTGGACGAGAGAGAGAGAGAGAGAGAGAGAGAGGAGCGGAGGGGAGGGGAGGTGGTTCGGCAGTGAGGAGTAGGGATGGGGGAGCAGGGGGAGGGGATGGAAGGGGTTGGCGACGCGCAGTCTGGCCGCTACCGCTGCCGTCGTCGTCGTCGTCGCCGTGGTCGTCGCCGTCGCCGTGGTCGTTGCCGTTGAGGGATCAGCTGATAGGCGGAGGTACTCGCATCTCTGCTGCAGTTACTGCTGCTGCCTGACTGACTCTCCGAATGAACGAATGAATGAACAAGTCTTCGCGTGCGTACGCGGGCGCGAGGAGGGGGCAGCAGGGCGCGTATGCGCGTGTCCGACTAACTACCAGGGTGAATATATACCAGCGAGCAGCACGCTTGCTTCTCTCTCTCTCTCTCTCTCTCTCTCTCTCTCTCTCTCACTCGACCGTGGCCCCACAAGATCAACTTAGCCCGATACTCCACTTTCAACATCGTGTGCCTTCAACGCTTGTCGCAAAGATCCACCGAATCAACCGTGTTGATCATTTTCACCATGAGTGAACAAACTTGTCGGTGGTTCTTGCACAAGTTGCTTCTTGTGTATTATAGTTTTTCAAAGTGGAGGGTCTGTTGTGGACTCTCCCTCCCATAGCAGAGTTTTTTTTTGTAGCATTGTTAAGAGACAGCTCTCTTGCATTTGTTTTCTTCTCTTTATATACATATACATATTTTATTTGATACTGTGTAGGTAGTTGAGAGTTATTCTTCAGAGGTTGCTCGATCCGTGGTTAAGTTTCTGAAAAATAATAAGGTTTTGTGTTTGTTTGTGTTGCTTCGCGACCAAGTTGTGCTCGTAATAGTCGAGACCCTTTGGAAGCCCGTGGGTAGGAGTATGCATATATTCTATTTGAACTCTTTCCAGATTTTCTTTGCTGGTAGAGCAGTATAGCTATTGTGTCAGTGTAGCGGTGTGGATTCGTCTTAGATGGAGCTACATATATATTGCATAGCGAGGCGAAAAATAGCGTAATTTTTTTAACACATTCACGTCCAACGATCTATTTAAAGTAGCTGAATCACAGATCAGCATGGACGTCGAAGAGTCGATCATTTATCTGCATTTCTTTCTCAGGACAAATGTGCCGCTATATTTATTTTTGCACAAGCAGATTCAACAGATTTTTCGTTAAGAAAGAAAATTCGATTGTAGAGCGAGTACCTATTTGCAGCATGGTTCCATTCCACCGTTAAGCTTCGTTCGTATAATAATTTCTCGCGTTTTTCCCTACAATAGTGCGTGGGACTAATTTGGCCAGACCAATATGAATGTGTGGTGTGTACGATGAGTAGGTGTGTGACGCGTGCGCAAAGGATTAGGCATTAGGAAGGTAGCGAGGAAAGATTCGAAGAAACGAGGAGTCGGTCGAAATAAGGAGAACAGGAGAGACGGATAATCTATACTCCGGTCGATGAGAAAAGGTAGTGTGAGATATGGTTGCTCGCTGTTTAATAAAGAAACTAGTGAATTTAGGATCCCGTCAAGTATTTTTTTTAATTCGTCCTACAAACGAGTTGCTGTATTCTCATTTCCAGGTTGGTTAACCCTCTGTATGATTTC
This sequence comes from Prorops nasuta, assembly GCF_024137725.1. Classification (NCBI taxonomy): domain Eukaryota; kingdom Metazoa; phylum Arthropoda; class Insecta; order Hymenoptera; family Bethylidae; genus Prorops; species Prorops nasuta. Next base: position 6,444,006 of record NW_027116810.1, read on the forward strand.
TGGAAGAAAACTCCATTTTATGTCTTTTCGTTTATTGTCCGCTTGCGAACTACAAGATTAAGCCTCGTTCGCAACAATCAATCACCGCTTATTTACATTTCTTTGTGCAATAACGAGTAGCTTTACTTTAGTTTCGCGAGGTTGGTTAACTTTAGTTAATCCTGCGAATACTTTCTGGAAGAAAACTCATTTTTATGTCTTTTCGTTTGTCTGCTCTCGTTCCAAGCTTAAGCTTCGTTCACGATATAATCCTCTCACACACACACACGTGCATTTCTTTACGTAACACACTGTAATCATTCTTACTATATCCACGTGAACATGCGAATCGTAATCTTCGCGAATAGCTCGTGCAATTGGTGCTTGCAATAAAATATAGAAATCATCTACTAAAAAATAATTGTTTTTTTCAAGTCATTGCAGTGTCTGACGTATATATATATATATATATATATGTGTGATAGTGTATAGGTAAATCGAACAAATCCTAAAATTTTCTCATCAACAGGATAATCTATAAAAGCGGAAACTCAGAGTTGCAACGTAAAGGTAGAATCCCACAATTTTCCAAAGTAGAAAATATATGCGCGCCTATCCGAGATAAAACGTAGCACGGCAAATATTTTCGTTTGCTTTGCATTATGCAAGAAGAATAATGATGAAATCATTAGCAACCCGGGTATTAAAACTACGTCACTCAAGGTACAAAGTCAGTTTCCATTATAATTCGTAGAAAAATGATTTGTATAACACGTTTTTTCATTCATCGATACGTACGATCTCGAGAAAGCAAACGAACCACGAGCATATTTCATAATTAACAATTCAATGCTTGATGCAATATTTAGAAAGTATGTATAAATGGAATAATAATATAGTAGGTTAAGCTCTTTTTAGATGATACAACGTAAACACGTGACACTGAATAATAAAATACAGAAACTAAAAAAAAAAAAAACTCGCGTAACATCCATTGGACTGTGAAGCATTATTCAGTTCGCCATTCGTCAGTCTTTGTATACATAATCAACAGGTACCTACAGAGAGTACCAATTGAGGCAGGTAAAATATTTTATCCCACGCATTTGTTGTGAATCTTAGAAGAAAGCTTATATATATACGTGTACACATATAAAGGTTAAAACTGTCAGAGTGGAAATGTGTATATTTGCCAAAGCAAGTATAGCACTCAAAGCTGGAAACTTTTAATTGGAAAGCCTTATTGCCGCGCATGGTCCCGATTAACTGGGTCGTGGGTACACCGTCTTATCTACTCTCGTCAACTTCAGAAGGCGTAGTCCATTTGCTGAATCACGCGACCTTTCAGACCGAGCTACACGCCTTCTCGTGAGACACTCTCACTCCTCCTCCTCCTCTTGCTTCCAATATTGCTACCAGCAATACTCTCACGACACTATCTCGCATCGAATTAGCAGAAAAAATTCCACGTGTGAATAGAAATATATTGCCAATTGCGTATATCGTTATTGCTACTTATATGCATGGGACACGAGCGAGAGGGAAGACTAATGCACTGAACAATCTCATTATTTTAGCAAACACTCTTTGCACAAGTTAATACTCTATTCTCTCGAGTTTATCGTAGCTGAGGATATACTCGGTGTGCATATCATATAGGAAAAGTTTGTAAAACTTTGCAGTGACTTTTTTACGTTGAAAAAGTGCTTTTGGGTGTATTTAAAAAAGAAATTTAGATGGAATTTAAAATTCACGCGAGTTTTTGTCCGATAATTTGCTAGATTATGTTAGGGATCGAAAGTGAGCAAACGTTATGGAAGCTGGCGGAAGGAAAGTTGGCTGGTTAGTTGCCTTTCCACGCAACTTACGATCGATCGCTATTGAAATTGCTCGCTTTGAAAAATTCTTTAGAAACTTTTGCCGTTAATCGAAAATGGCAGATATTTCAAGGTGCAGCGGAGAGAAGCTTGTGACAAAGGTATTTCATTGTAAACTCTCCGAGTGTAAAACTCGCTAGAGGAAAGTGCAATATATTCTAGCAAAAATGCTGGGACTTTCAACGTAACATTTGGAATATATTTGTCAATCTGAAAGAGGGAGACTGTTATATCTGCGATAATCAATGGATAATCCTTCGGCTAAAATTTGCTAAAAATTCCGGTAGTTCAAGAGTGGAATTCCCGATGAACGTTCGAGAGGGTCGTTTTGCCATCGGAATCGATTGACAAACACTGTTTACGATCGTATCTCAGTTTATCAGCGCATAAACCGATCGAATTTGAGATTCCTCGATGTCACGAGGCCGAATGTATATAGGCGTATAGAGATTCGTGCTTGCAATGAAAAATTGCAAATGTTTCTCAATGTTAAAAAGTGAAACTGCGATGATGAAGAAAAAGAAAGCTGATTTTTCCGTCGGAAGCAATCGATGATCAGTTGGTGGCACAATGTTGAGCTTAAAAATTGTCTGCGATAAAAATGATTTGAATTTGAGATTCGTCGAGAGGCCACGTGTAGGCGTGCATTGGTATAGAAGAGAGAGAGAGAGAGAGAGCGGCCTGGCCGTTGTGTGTATATATAGGAGCGATATGGGTATACGGCGTACATTTCTGCCGTTATAAGCTGCGGCTCTTGTAAAGTCATCGATCGGATGATCTCGTTATGCGAAGCGTGTGCGTGCATGTCAATAGAGGCGTGACGAGCGTCGACGCGCGATACTCGCTCGTTTATAGAAAGGACAGCCGGTGAATTAGCTTGGCGACCGTTTCAGCCAAGCGCTCGTATAGGATATATATATGTGTGTGTGTGTGTGTATACAGGCGCTATAGGAATTCCGCTGTGCCATAAACGAGACATCTGCTGAGACACATGCGGGTGCCGCGTCGTATACATGCGTCGTCCAGTCAGTTGTTGCTGCCAGAGACACAAACAATGCCTCTCTTTTCTCTCTCCCCCTCCCCCCTTTGTTCTACCGTTACATAAGATAAACCAATCTATACGGTAACTGTACGACAAGGGAGATATCCTCAAAGATATACAACTATTTATTTATTCCCATATATAACGCGCATCTCTCTCGAATTTGCCATTTTCACCATTTTCCTTCGTTTCTCTCTCCAAAAATCTCTCTTGATTCGTGCAAATCAAAGACATTTTTATCACTGTCCTTTTATGCACAAGTAGAAAAATTACAATTTTTTAATTTTCTTTCTTTCATAAAGTGTCTCAAGTCGAAAGGCTCAAAGGGGGGGAATCGCACGATGTTTTTTTGCATCTTCGTGTAAGAAAGAAATCGAGAGGATCTTGTTCCCCAATTGGTGATAATTTTGCGAGTAAACGAGCTTGATATTGATTTCTAATGGTAAGCGGGGTGTCTAAACGTACGTGTATAAGCGGAAAAAAGAAGTAGGCTTGCCAATCGTGCAGAGATGGATGAAATGTGTGTGTTAGAAACGCGCGCGGCAGGGTGAGGGGCTCGAGGAGGAGGAAGAGGGGAGGGGGGAAGAAGGGAAGGTGCAGTGACCTCCAAGTGGCAGGGCTCGTGCTCGAGTGTGATGGCTTACCGACTGGTACCAGCGGCCAAGGCCACTAATACCTACATCCTTCGCGCACTGCAACCTGGAAGCCGCCGCCCCGCCACTCTTTTTACCTTTTCTTTTCTCTCCTTATTAAAGACCGCGCAGAGAACGTTCGACAGCCACTCTGCCAACCAATACAAATATTGCATCAACCACCAATTGCTCTACCCTCACTTACCTATTTTTTTTTTTTTTTTTTTTTTTTTTTTTTTTTTGGCAATTTTCAATACTCGCAACGTGACTCATCTCTACGCTCTGCCAACCAATGTAAATATTCCATCTAACCCAGATCTCTGTACCGTACATGATTTTTGCAAGATTTTTGTACAAACTCATTTCGATTCAGTGATGGACACAAGCTAATCTATATTTACTTGCGGTACTTTTACAAGCGTGTGCATGTTCCCGTGCTACTGGTATATTCGTGCCAGGAAAGCTTTCAAAAATCTCAATAAACACATCCGATTTGATCTTTAAATCCTTAAATATGTATATAATTAAAAACGAAGTTCGTAATTGAATATTGAGAAAAAAGAAAGGAAAGATTCGCATAAAGACTCCAAGTAGTAACGCGTGTGTGCGAGGTAGCCAATTTTCGAATCTCTTTAAAGAAAAGCCAGACGCGTATTTCAAAGCCAACTTTCCCGTGTGTATAGAAATCGTGTAAAGTTACGAGGAGTTTAACACAGGCGCACTCGAGCCTATATAGAATTAGGCAAAAATATAGATTAATAGGAGCGGAACGAGGCAGTTTTGCCGAAGAGTGTAAACGTCAGCGGTACTTTGTTTTTTATATCTCTCGAGAATCAACTCGAATGTTGAGTTGAAAAATGGAATAATCTCTTTGCTCTCTGTTCTTACGAAACAGCGGAGGTTATCACACACACACACACATGGAAAAGGAAGAATATTTCGAGAGCATAAATAATTTTTCTCGAGAATTTTCGCGAGCGAGTGAAAAATATTGGAGGAGCCATGCCCTCGAGCAGTTCCAATTGGTTGCTTTTCGTACAATTCAGTGTTTATTCGGTGCTATACGTCGTAGAATGACAGCGTCGTGAAATTCCTTGAAACGGGAGGGTAGAAAATATTGCTCGATGTTTCATCGTGCAGTATAAATCTATATATGCGTATATACATCCACCTGGGTTAACTGGAATGGCCATAGGAATAGAGGCAGTAGTGGGAGAAGCGAGCACACCAACGCGAAACAACAGCGAAATAAGAATGTGAATGAGTGTACACGCACACCGTACATATATACGTATATAACAGCCTTATCTATCGTTAATATTTACAATTTTTAGACGGCACTTTTTTCATACACTTGTATCATATAGAATCGCACACTCTCACTCGGCTCGAGTTGCGTCGGTGTGCAGAGTTGGCGCATATTTGCTGGTAGAGTAGCACTGGATGCAATGGTTGGAAATTTGCTGGCAGGAGGGTGGCGAGGATCGGACAGGGGGGGGGGGGGGGGAATCGCAAGGTGCTTCTCTTGGCTTTTCGCGGAGGAGAGGAGCGACGGATACGACGTGTCCGGTGACTGATCGACGCTGGCCAAAGGCGTCGCCTCTGTGGTTTTCCTCCACACACTTTACGTTCGCCGTGGGGAGGGCCCTCTCTCTCTCTCTCTCTCTCTCCTTATTCCTTCTGGCAACAACTAACGGTTAGTGTGCCTCCTCGGGCCACACACACATCCAACCCGCTCTCAAACACAAATAAACGTACACACGCACGAGCCGCGTCTCACTCGGCTATTTATCTCGGCTGCGCGACGTTGCCAAAGCGTCGGGTAAGCGCTCGTGCAAACTCACCCGGTTGCCAGCTCGAACCTGCAAACCTGGCAGCGCCGCGCGCTGAAAGTCTCTCTTCGCATTCGTTCCTTCCCTTTGATCCGCCCGTCTCCTTCTCGCGATCGCCTCGCACTCTACACGCGATCAATCGGCTCGAGCCCGATTCTCAACCCGGATATTCCAATTTCGACTCGCGCACTAGTTGCGATAATCGTCCGAAACACACCGCGGGGGAACCCATAATATCTCTCTATATATGTATATACGCGCGACAAAACCAAACAACGCCACACATTTTCAATAGTGTTTATTTTTAAACGAATGCTTCGCTCTTTCTCTCTCGTAACGGGTTCTTCTCCACCTCTCGTTCTCGGACTATGTTGGTTCTTATTTTTAATGCCATATAGTGGTAATATTTTTTGTACCGCGGAAAATAATTAGATAACGAGATAAAGTTGATTTGCATATTGCACAATCCTCGGCTTCTTACGAGAGATTCGTTGAATTTTCTTGACAGCAGGAAGCTAATGTTGTTAGTTTTTACGCCAACTTCTTTTACGCGCGAAGGATGTCTAATTAAGGAATTCTGCGCGTTAAGCACTAATGGTCCAATTACGTTTTGCCGGTAGAGCTTGGCGAAAGGTGATGTGTTTCGCAGTTGCTTGGAATTTTATTCGACGACCGATCGTGAAGACGATTGATGATAGTTTCTCGTTGCATGGGAGGGAGCATTGGTATTTCTTGTTAAAAATCCAGCGAGAAGATGGATATATTCGATGAGAATAAGTTGGGGGGGGGGGGGGGACCAGCAGAGTGGAGATGGTCAGCCAGTGTGGTGTTGCTTATAACTGCTACTAGATTACATCGACCGGGACATCCCGAGGATCTACCGAGAACGTTGGCAATCGTGCAGGATGTACCTGTGAAAATTGCTCGTGATCCAGCTGCGTCCCCCCCACCCCCCTGTTTTTTTCTTCAAATTGGAAAGAGCCACGCACGAGTGACAGCGACGCGCTAATCTCTTCACTGATTGCTCAAAAAGAGATCAGAGCGAGGAATTCGTATGGAAAATGTAAATTATAGAGGAAAATGCAGGATTTATCCAAGGCTCGCGCGCTAGAATGTCGAAGGAATTAATTATAGAGGTTGCCCCACTACGTCGCCGCAATTGATCGACCAGTAATTAAGCTACTATATATATATATATATAGCACCACATTATGGCAGTAGTGCAAAGCTACGCGTTATTTTTCCAAAATCGTCATTCAATTATTCCACTTTTGATTACAATTTTCTTCCTTTCCACTCGGAATAATTAAAATCTGGAGCACTGGTCTGTGAGATTTTATACGTTTGGGACTCGATAGAATTTTCTCGTCTTCGGACTGGAAGGATGAAATCTGATTTTACGTGCGATGAAATTAAAAGAGCTCTGATATATATATAGGAACCAGTTGGTAAATGGTGGAGGAAGACGATGGAAGAAAACGGGATTGAGGAGAGAGGGGAGGACCCGTAGAGTCGTGACGAGTTAGCGGAGCTGGGATCACAGGTGAAAATCACGAAATCGCCTGGGAAGCACACCGAGAAACTCGCTCGGTTCATCGAGAGAAATCTGCAGAACCTGTTAGACGCATCCGAAACATCAGTCCTTCGATTATTAGCTTATATATATATATATATATCGAAAGGGATCTTTCAGATAAAACTACTTATTTGTTTTTCGCAATTCCAATGACAAAACGCATGTTTCAAGCGTTTGTAATCGTTGCACACAGGTCTTGATATCACACTATGTATCCTGTACGCGTCTACATGGACGAATCCAATCGGAATACTAGTGTTTTGCGTACTAAAGGGGGACTCTGCGCAGCGGATCTCTCAAAGAGGAGAGTTCCTTGTTCGAATTTTATGTTGGACTTGGAATGCTACATTTCGCTTGCTAAAATAAATGATTAAATTGTTTTCTTTGTAATTAAACAATTTTCCAGCTCACTGGTTCAAATCTCTCATTAATAAGGGAAGTTGGAATCGCTTGCGACATAGTTGAAAATGAAAGCACCACTCATGTTCGTTGATCTAGAAAACTATCCATTTTTTATGGTAATTATCAACTAGAATCATGTTTTCTTCACTTGCCTTATTAACGCTACTTTTACCCCGCCATTTTCTCTATACTTATTTGGACCGAAAGGTGACTTCCAGGATGAGGTGGAGGAAAATGATACGGCTAAATAAATTAAAAACAAATATTATATAAAAAATCAAAACATTAATTGAGAAAGAATTATTAGACTTGGAAACAAAATTCAATTTAACATTTTAAAATGTTGTCCTTTAATAACTTTCGTAGAAATAATATTAATCTCTCTATCAATTTTATTCTTTACAAAAGATACAAATATTTTTATAAAACTTGCTTAAATTTTCCTAAGCTCCCCTTGTAATGTGTGTTTATAAAAAGGCATTGAAACGTTCGTTTTTTGTGTACTAAAAGGGGGCTCTCCGTAGCATCACTCTTGAAGAGAGAGAGAGAGAGAGAGAGAGAGAGAGAGAGAGAGAGAGAGAGAGAGAGAGAGAGAGAGAGAGAGAGAGGAAGAGGTCTTTATAAAATTTTGATGACAGAACGTACTGCGATGATACAATTCGCTTGCTGAAATTCCCATGGTGTCCACAATGTGGAAGGATGAAATATGGTTTTGTGTGTGAAACTAAAAGAGCTTTGATAGGAACCAGTTGGTACACGGTGAAGGAAGATGAAAGAAAAGGAGATTGAAAAGGAGGAGGACCCGCAGAATCGTGACGAGTTAGCAGAGCTCGGGATCACAGGTGAATATCACAAAATCGCCTGGGAATCATCGAGGCACTTGTGTGTACGACTCATCCAAATCTCCGCACAGCCTACCACATACACGTATACACATAAATTCGTTCGTAATGAATTTATACAAGCTGAAATTTTCGTGACGTAACCAATATTCCGCCGATAAAACCCGTATAAGTTGTTGCCAATCGACAAAGCAGAGACACTCGATACAGTCAAAGTTTATCCCTTTGGCACGAGAATACAACATTATCCATGTAGAAATTAATACATTTCCGACTGTTTACTTTACAGCGGGTCAATTTCATCTATTGTTCATTCTTGTAAGTCGAGACAGCAATAGAGCTTCGTGTTTACTGAAAATACCTCGTAGAACAGTCGCTACATGTATATATTCGCAGCGTTTATAAGAATCGAAAAATAACAGAGATTTACCAGTTATATCGAATAATGAAGAAAGACGTTGGAGAGATCACACAAGCTATAACAATAATAATAATAGGAATTCCTCGTATTCCAGGAAGCGCATATGCATGCAGCGGAATCTCGAGTATTGACAAAGAAATAAAGCTGAAAATCGAGGGGTGGAAGGGGGGAGGGAGGGGGGGGGGGTGCAAAAATGGAGAAGAGGCGTGTGTGAAGTAGTTTTACGCAAGGAGAGTGTGGAGGAATCGGTGGTGTTTGGGTAATTTTGGGGATATTGCGAGGGGGGCCATGGCCGAGCTAGGAAGGAAGTGGGAAAAAGGACGGAAGCAGGGAAGTTAGAAAGGAAGGTACCTCTCGTGCTATAGTACAGTATATATGCAGTGTACGTGTGGCAAAAGGCAAGAAAAGGCAATTGGTTGTTTGGTTGGTGGTGGTAGTATGGTATATAGTCTTTAGCAGGGGATGGTATTTCGCGCGTGCGTATTCCGAGGTTGCGCAGGCAAACGCAGCTTCGGTGTCGCGTGTGCACACACACACAAACGCAGGTGTAAGTGTGTGGAGCGTGAGGTCGCTCTCCTCGCTGAACGGTGCGTCCGTCTGTGTGTGTGCGCCAGCTCGAGCTCTCCGTCCTCTCTCCCCCCCCCCCCCTCCCCATCACCAACATCACGCAAAACCGAGCGAGCGGTAGCGCGAGAGGGAGGGGGGAGCTGTGCAGCGTTGCCAGATCCAACGCAGGCAGTGCTGCCATGCCGGCGGTATGCGTGTGTGGGGCGCGGCGTTGCCATATCGACCGCGCTCGCTCGTCACCGAGAGACCAGCGACGTACGGATCCAGTTTCTCTTTCTCTCTCTTTCGCCACTACTTGCCTTCTTTCGATTCTTCTTCGTCTCTCTCTCTCTCTCTCTCTCTCTCTCTGCCTTTTCTCCTGCCTGCTTCGTATACAGGGTGTATCATTGCCAACAAACTCGTTCGAGACATGGAAAATTCAAGCATTCGAGTCGTACTTTCCCTACCTCGAAAATCATTCCTTCGATAGCCAACAGCTCTTTGGCTACTTTAACTTTCAAGCTCTGAAAGCTTTTCTCCACTGTGCAGTATCCTTGCGAGTAATTGAAAAAAATCTCATCGATCCGAATTTTTATACGTGCACTATTTCAATAATGCTTCCTCTGAAAGAAACCTTCGCGTTTAAGCGAACACGAGAATATAGTTATCGAAGAAACTTTGGTATAGAGAAAGATATAGGCATTTTTGCATGAGACACCGGTCGATAAGTTGCTTATCAGCAGGTGACGTAGGTGATTTTCGGATACGAATCTATAACGAAGCAGTTACACTGCATTGGCCAATCCCATCGATGCACTTCCGTCGAGACGGAAGTCGATTTCAACCCGTCACATCAGTCGCAGCATCCTGCACACATGGTGAATCTCCACACACAGCTTCTCCCCTTGTTCACGTGCCCCTCTCATCGCAAATCAACAACGGCGTTCCTCTACCGATCCAAGCTTCGACAGTCAAAATATGCGGAAAAGACTAATTCTCGCGCCATTTTTTCCATTCTGAGACGAATCGACGGATCGATTCTCAAATCACGCTATTCGAACAATAATAGCGTGGCGTGTCTCGACAAGGATATTTTTCTTATGGGTGAACGTGTACTGTCCGTCGGGACACTACCGTGTCGCGTAGTGTGATTTATTTCTCTCTTCTTCCGTTTCTGTCGTCTTTGGCTCGTCTTCGTTGTTTTTGCGATTATTCTTCCGCTCTTTGGCGTATCTCTCATTCCTGAACGTTAGTCCCTTTAGTAGCAGGAGGGTGGAGGGGAGTTACCGGCTCTTTGGAGGAGAGAGTTCCTTATTGGAGAGCGAACGGAGCGGACGGTGGCCGGCAGCCGAGCGGGCCACCTGACTGACTCAGCATTTATGTACAGAGAGTTCGCACAGTGGATTCCTTCTCAACACTGTTGCTGGTGTACTAGCGCGCAGAGTGCGTGCGTCCGCCAGACCTATGCCAGACTACGTCGGGCTGCCATTGCGCTGATTTGACTCGCGCTCGACCAGTCATTTCGTGTCGCAGTCGCGCCCTTGAACACTTCTCTCTCTCTCTCTTTCGGCGGCTTCCCTTTGTCATGGACGCGCAACAACGAAACCCATCTTCCACCGACATTGACCAACTATTATGGAAATATCCCACCTAATATACTTCAACACTGACCAAAAATTTCTGCGAACCAACAGCGGCGAGCGCCACTCTCTCTCTCTCTCTCTCTCTCTCCCTAATAATCCTCTCCTCCTCAAGAAGAATTCTTCTCGGTACAGTTCCTCGGCTCCCGTGTCTTCTTGTAATAATTTCCAGCAACGCGGCGACGCCTAGCCTTTTACGAAGAGAGATACATCTTTTGCAGGAGGTCTCTTCTCTCAGAATTCGAGCATGGGCCTCGAATAAAATCCTCTTACAGACCCCCTAGACGCGCTTCTCCTCCAAGCTCGGGCTATTTCTCAAAGATATATTAAAGCAAAGCAATTTATCGTTAACTGCATATTCCGATTCTCCGGTTTCCAGGTCGACCGAGCGCTGCTCGTGGCTCGGGCGGATTAGCTTTCTAGCGGCCGGTTTCGAAATCGGAGCTCGAGATAAAATGTGTTTGGATTAATGGCAAACCGTGCGAGAGAGTGATGAACTCAGCAGTCTGCATTACGATGTAAAAGCATATCGCGGAGGTGTAACAACACGAGTAACGTTATAAATATTTCATCCAAAGCACTGAATATTCGATCAAGCTGGAATATTGATACAGATATTTGCGAATGCTCCCGCCGACCGTTGAAAAACTTTAACGATATAGGCTTTTCTTGCAAATATTCGCGTTTCGCCGGTATGCATAAAAACACGCGAATTAGTTTCAACGTATTAATAAATTCCCTGCAAAATGTGGAAAATCTTTGGATTATATATTTCGCGTGATACGCTATTATGCAGACTTTATAAAGCTACGGCTGCTAAGTGGCAGTCTTCAAACCGCAGTTTCTAATAACGTCAAGGTCACTCGAGTGAAGGAACAAGCGTTTTATCTCTGCCTTCGGTAGCTCAGTCTCAAATGCGAAAGACGAGAGACGGTGCCTCGTGAAATAAATGACGCCTACCGATACATTTCCAGTGGATTGGTCTTTTAACAAATATAAAAGAGTAAAGCTGGATTTTCTGGGGGAAGATAGAGTTGCCAGCAATTGCTCTTTTGCAGTCAATTTCAACCAAAACGTCATCACGCATCACATGTGTGTGTGTACATATATATATATACACGTCACTCAAGATTGTTTTTTTTTTTACTGTAAACTCTGGAGAGGGTCTCCACAGGATGAAAAGAAAAGCATTTTAAGAAGAACCGCGCGTCTTTTAACGGGAAAATAATCATTGCTAAAGGGCAAACGCTACCGTGCGTCAAAACACTGGAAAACATTTCGGGTTGCTTTGTATTTAAATGGAGGCGTGTGTAAATCTACGCGAAATTTCTCAACGTACCAGGAAGATCATTAGTGCATCTTACATAAATTTAAGAGACTCCTGCGGAACATGTCGTGAAACTTCCTCGGAATATAGAGGTATACTTCGGTGGAGGATTTACGATGCGGTAAAACTATTGACCGCCCCCCCCCGTGGCCACGCGATTACTGAAACGGATCGACCATCTGACAATACTTATCCCGCCGTGTAACAAAATGCAACTGATACGGAATACCGGATTTCTAGATCTAATGATTCGAGTAAGTTCGCGTTTCTAGCTCGCTGAGGATTAGATATCTCTATGTATACCTATCGCTGGTAATATTAATAATAATAAAGATCCTTGTAGAGCGTACTAAAATCGATTCAACCGAGAGATCTGCTTGGCTATTTCGATTTCACCGAGTCACTTGGAGAGTATCAAGGGCTATTATGAACAACCGAGTGGACACTCCATACCAATTGACTAATTGCTTAAACATGAAGGCTTTTCTTCGCTGGTGCCTTGCACACACACACACACACACACACACACATATATATAGTGGTTCATATACAAGAGGAAGAGGAATTAATGGTGGATATTGTCTGTGGAACACGTGGGATTTATCATCTCCCTCGAATAGTACATTTTCATCGCAAGAAATGGTATATAAGAATAGTCGTCGATATTTTTATACACGAGTGTATCATTGATGATAGGTTTGAAATCAAGTTATACCGAGGAATATTTCCCAAGTACTTGGAAGGAATAAAATTACCGCGAGGCAAGAGTGGAGATTTGAGATTATCACCTTCCTATATAAACTCAAATTACAGTCTACGTAAGCAAGTTTCTCTTGGACGGGACTCATTACATTGGATTCACATGGTTGGCGTCGTCGACAAAAGGGATTCCCCGTTTCTAAATTATCGTCGGAACAATCGAAATTAGCTAGCTAGCGGTCTCGTTAGAATCCAAACTGGTCCATGGCACTTTCACTGCACACCTACCGCCACCTAGCACTATTCGCCACTTGGCAGGCATTTTTACAAAACATCACCAGTACTCGATACATAAATTTCAATGCTACATTGTTTCGCCATTAAAGCCTCCCGGTATTTTATGGATATAAATTTCTAGCCTCGCGATAGCCGATAATTTAAAAGCACTGAAAACTGGTTTATTTTAAGCGAGCCATGCGCATTTATTATCAGGTCCTGCGTTTCCATTTATTTTTTAATCTCGCGAGAGAGTCAGCGTTCGGGTCGACGAGCATGGATCGCAAGCCAGGAAGAGTTGCTGCCAGTGTAAGTATAGTCGACAAGTTCGCAAAGCGCTCTGATCGTAGCTTTGGTCTGCTTGCAGGCTATATAGTCCAGCGAGCTTCGGTTCGATCACACTTGTTGAGGGGAAGCCATCGCAACACCAACTCTCCGCCGCCACCACCACCAACTCTCCTCCTCCTCTCACGATATTCTCTCTCCCTCTTTCTCTTCTACCTCTCCCCCCCCCCTCCCACCTCCTCTTCACTCTACACTACTTCCTTCTCCACCTTCACCTCATGATCTATTCCCCCACCTCGACCCTTGCACCTACGGTACCCCCTCCCCTCCCCAACGACCCTGACCTTGCGTCATTTCCGCATTGTCCTAATGCCTAGATTTAGGTCTACGGAATCTCGCTTAAAAATTACTAATGCGAGAGAACCACCTAACCTCTTCTCGTAACCAAAAATGAAACTTATTCGTTATTTTTATCCCTGCTCTCCATGGGGAAGTCAGACTTGTGGCGTTGGAAGAGGTCCAGTTTACACGAGGCCCCCATCTCGTCGCTCATTTTTAGAGATGATTTTAAAGGCGCGTTTCCACGATGGAAAACAATTTCTAATGAAATGTGTTTACGTTTGCCATACGTCGGATAGAGAGGAACTTTTAAATATAGAATGAGAAGAGAGATCGTCCCTCTCTCTCTCTCTCTCATCGTACCGAGCGCGGAAAGAGCACGAGTTTCCAAGAGAGATATTCCAGTTTGATGGCTCGATCGACGACGAAAGTTGGTTGGTGGACACAGCTTAACGGTTACGCTCAAAAGTAGAGCACATAGCGCACAAGAATTCCTCTTTCAAGTGGAATAATGGCATCGGTCTGCGAATCGCGAAAGCAGGATGGAGCGCTAAATGTCTGATATTCGATCAATCTCATATCTCTGGAAAAGATGCAAGCTGTTTGATTATTCTCGCACAAGGGAATTCGCTCCGTGGAGCCAGGTAATTGTTCGATTCGAGTTTGCCAGTTTAATTAATACCATGGATCGTCCAAGCGTGCTTATTAATGAGTGTAAAAATTCAGCAGGGCCCTAATGAATTCTGCCAACTGTTTCGAGTCTTGGAGGCACATCCGTGCGATGGTTGGTGAACTTTGCGGGAGCGTGCAAACGCGAATATTCGACTGGGCCGCTCATTGACCCCCCCCCCCCTCCCCTCTTGGGGCCCGAGAGAGCACGGTGCAGAGCAGAGCGTTTGCCACTCGTGCATTCCTCTCCTTCCTCGGTAGCGTCATTATAATTCGTCAGAGTTTTCGTCGCCTGGTAGTGGGAGTAGATAGCGTGCTAGACGCGATAGATGAGGTGAGAGGCTCGACGCGTTATATCATCGCGAGCGTGCTGTATCTTCAAAACTGATAACGCACCAGAAGCATCATACATCTCACACTCTGACTCCTGAATTATAGTTGTGCGCCACGTGAGTAGCAGACCAACCAGTCGATAATCCAAAACATAAACGTTGCGCCTCTCGTGGAATCATAATCAGTCACCTTTTGCCCTATCATTGTAAGGAAATGGGCTGTACGGTACAAAATAAAGCTGACCAAGGGCTTAATCAGATATATAGCCAATCCGATCAATATTGCTCAAGTAATTACTTCCCTGGAGATAGTCCTTCTCCATTACTTTAAGCATTAATTAATGTTAACCTCGATTTCCCAGAGATTAGTAGTCTCTCGTGCTTAATATTTCATTCTATTTCATCTGATATCGTAGCTTCTGTAATGATTAAATATCTAATATCATCGATAGTTAGCTTTCCAACAAAGTCATTGACATTTCAGCATTTCTCAGAATCAACTGCGACAAAATTCATGGGACTTACTTGCATTTTGTTTATAAAAATTGTTCTGGGCAGAATGCTTAATTTTTTACTTACCCGTATCCATCCACCATGTGCAGTTACAACCACGTACAGCAAATATAAATCTATTTCCTTCCCACTAATTTTTGGGGCCTTCTTAAACGGAGTTCTGAAAGAGAAAGAAAAGTTTGTATAATTTGCATAATCAATACATTTATTTTAAATAATGGCAATGGTGTTTGTTCTCTTCTTTCTTGTGTATAATAATACAAAATTCTTATAGCAGGAGTTTAGAGAAAAAATATTTTGCTAATACTGTTACGGATAGCATTCATAGGTAGAGTGAAGCATAACGATACAATAAATTGTGCAGCTTAGAATCGTCAAGACAGGTAACTTTGTAATTTGATCTTAATGGAATAAAAAGAAGTGAAAGCATGTTGAATGCAGTAAAGTTAGCATATATTATCTATGACGAATAGTGATCCTTTATATTTTCCTGTTTCACTCTACATGTTGTATAAATTTTCTAGGGTAGAGCATTTATGCTTCCAAAACGATGTTGCTTTCAATATAATAGTACATGCTTTGTTTCAAATTGCAATTTCATTACTTGTAAATTGGATACTCAGTAATTATGTTTTGCATAAAATATAATCTATATTTCAAGTCGATTAAAGATTAAAGTATGAATTTAATTTAGATAAAACTTTTCCACTTGAATTCTAAGATAGAGATGAATATGAAGTTACGATAATAGGACATAGGTATAATAAATGTAGATTTATTTACTAGGAAGGTTTAAAACTATATTTGCGAATAAAAGAAAACTTTAAATCCCACCTAATTTAATTTTTTAACTTAAGCTTATTATTAAGAAATAACATCTATTACATACTTTGGTACAAAGTCAAATTGAAAAATAGTACAATACATTAAAAATAAAAAATTTAATACTATGTAAGAATAAAGTCTGTTTCAAATAAAGCTTACAAATATTAGAAAATTTTAAAATAATAAAAAATAGTGCTGACTTGATACAAATTTAAAAGAAATATCCTTCCTATTTTGAACAATTTATACCTAACCAATCAAATATTTCGACGATCTTCATTTGTTACTAATTGTGATTTTCTCAACTATTCGTTGCATTTCAAACGGCGTGTGTTATTTCATTGAAATTTTTTATCAAATATTTTTCCCAAAGTTACACAAATGTAAAAAAATATCTGTCTGCAATTATTAAGAAAAGCGAGAAAAGAAATAAAGAGAGAAAAAACATCTAGAAAGCAAAGTGAAGCCGTGGAAAGCCAGTGAAATTTTCGTACATAACCTCAATATCGTCCATTTGTTAGTACCCGCACTGTTGGTTTTTATACCGCTGCTCAATTGAATAACGAGGAATCGATCAGAGAGTGGAATAAACATACAAGCAGAACGAAGGAGAAAAAGAAATGTTAAGATAGATAAAATTTTAAAAAAAGGTGTATCACAATTTCGCCTATAATTGTGAGATAGTAGAAGGGAATAAAGAAGAGTATAAATCAGAATGAAGTGTATGTGTGTGAAAGAGAAAAAGTAGCAAAAGCTAGATTCATAAAACTGACTTACCCTCTCGTCTCGTGGAAGTGATGGAGCTCTTTGAGGAAGTTATCCCTCTCCCTCTCATAGGTAACCGGGTCCTTGTTAAGGATTTTGGCCATATTCGCGGCTTCGGGAACGCGTAGGCGTGTTAACGAAGGTGTGCTCTGCTTTTACAGGGCACTTTGTAGGAACAAGGAGTCGAAGAAGAACCAGATGGGCAAAAGGAGGTGTAGATGGGAGCGCATGGAGAAACATTTACGCCAGGAGCGTCCTGGTGATACGTAGGAGGATGCAGACGACGGGCCAGGTTGACGAGGACGACCACGGGTCGGCGTGGCGGGGTCGCGACCCGTTCCCGACATCGGGTTGGTCTATCCTGCACCCGAAATCGGCCGGTGGCCTATTCGTGCGCGCCAAATCGTACGAGGCCTCTGCCACAAGGAAAATATTTAAGTTTAGGACCGATTGGTAAAGGAGGACGTGATGGAGAAAGGAAGTAAGGAAGTAAAAACGAATAGACGGCGGCGGCGACGGTTACTCCAGCTACTTTTCCAGCCGTGTACCGCCACCCCCCGAAATTATCACAAGCCGCCGCGTGCACCACACGCACACACTACAGAATACTTGTGTCTTTTTCAACTCGTAAGCAGAACACGCGTGGGTAAAAATCTTTCCTCGCTTCTTACAATAAACGCACACCTCTCTGGCTCTACCTCTCTTTCTCTCTCACTCTCACGCGCACAGTAGTGACGAAGGAACTCTAACCAATAAACCGCTGCTGGGTCGTTCGGTCCGCCGATGATTTGGGCAGTTTAGCAAGCCAGGAAAAGATGCCCTTGTCCTGGTGTTTGGAATTTGTTCTATCGGCAAGAGTCGGAGGCTAGTTTCCTGGCGGCGGCCGATCGATTCACCTGTCACTTGTCAACGAAACGCACCACGGGATTCGCGTTAGTCGTATAGCGTAGCGTAGCGCCACGCATTCGCCAATCGGACAGACAGACGGACAGACAGAGAAAGAAAGACAGAGGGAGAAAAAGGGAGAGAGAGAGAGACGGAACGACAGATAGGCACTGGCGAAGCTGCTGAGAGGCCAGGCCAGGACCTCTGGCAGGAGAGTGCACCTTTCGTGATTCCGGGAGCGCGCGGTCCTCTCTGCACGGAGTAACAGCAATGCACACACACGCACACACACCCCAAGGAGAATAGATAGATAGACAGAGCGAGAAAGAAAGAAAGAGAGAGAGAGGGGGGAGGGAAGGAGAGAGAGAGCACACGATTCACTCACACTCGACTCTCTCAGTTCTCGTCCCCGTCGTTCGTGCTCTCTCGCGTTTCCCTGTACAGAGCGAACGCTTGACGTGCGAGCGTATATCAAAATGGCGTCTCGTACGGCCTGGCATCCATTGCCGAAGCCACGGCCAATTTCCCGTACGCTTGCCCTGCTGGGACGCGCCGACAGCACACCGCGCACAGTTTCCTAGGCACACCGAACACCGCGCCCGTCGACCGTCCTGGCACTCTACGTCATTTTACGCGCGACACCGCGTAACCCCGCTTATACGCCGTACACCTCGAGATCACTTTTTTCCCCTCGTCGTACCGCCCGACGAAAATCCCGGGTCGCGCAGTATTTTTACTTTCAAAATGGTCGGGCCCTCCGAGCAGCGCCGCCGGACCGTTTGAATCACCGATCGTACTTGCCGTTAGAGGCGCGACTTACTCTCCTTGCTCTTGCTACATTTTGCCGCCATCTATCTTCGACCAATGCAATCTCTTGCGTTTTCATCCGGAATATGCTGCTCCTGGCTGCTCCCTCACTTCACATTCCCCTCGCTGCTTCAGTCACTTGCTTCACACTAGTTTGCAATTTTTTTTTTCTCTCCTTCAATTTTATTTTGCAAGTTTCAACATTCCTCTATCAATTCTTTACGTATAATGACATACAAACGTAAAAAATATCACAGAGGTGATACGCATCTAAAAAAAGGTTGGAGGACCAAGAGGAGAGTCAAGGATCTTGACGAAGTATATTTCGCTGCCATAACCTATTTCTGTCATGTGAACGTGTGATAACTACTTAAGGTTATGCACGTTGTATATCTCACGTTCTATCGTATTTGATATTGGTTTTGCCATATTTCAGATTGATGAGGATTTGAAAGAGGAGAATTTAAATGGTTTGATAAATCAGGAAGTAGACTTGGACAAACCTGGCGCGGCTCAATATTATTGCATACATTGCGCGTAAGTATATGTAAATTCACATAGCAATATTTTTATAGAGTTTTTTTTATCGCTTTTTCATTTTTTTAGGAGGTATTTCATTAACGAAACAGCTCTTGACGCGCATTTCACTACGAAGGTTCATAAACGAAGGTTAAAAGCTCTTGAAATTGAACCTTACAGTATAGAAGAATCATTACGTGCTGCAGGACAGGGAAGCTATATTGAACCTAGGAAGCGTAAAATTGAAACTGTTACTAAAAATACAATTAATGCAGAATCTAATATAGAAATGGCTGTAGAGAGTAAAAGACGAAAGAGTGATTAATTAAATTGTTCCTCAGCAGGCTAAGAGAACTTATTCTAGGGTATATAAACAATGACAAATATGTTTCCAAGCATAATTAACATTCTGAAATATGGAATGTTTAGTGTAAGTCATCAAATAAACAAATGTTCTGTATTGTTTTTAGTTCAAGAATCCGGCATTACGCGTTATATATGAGTCAACAAGTGAACAAAACTGTTTCCTTTTTTTCCATATTTAGACTTGAATGAAAAATATGCTGATTTAGACAAATTGTACCATGAGTTTTTATTACGTGGTTTCAATATGGATATAGCAGCAATGAAAGAAAATTTGAAAATTTGGAATTTTATAGAGATGTTGAGACAACAAAGGATAGCTCCTAGAATAAAAAAGAGATTTCAAACAAGATAAAGGAAATATGGACTGATAAACACACAACAAAAAATAAAGAAAAAGCTACAGAAGCACTGTGAGATAATAAAGGAAAAATATTAAAAAATTACTTGAAAGGAATAAAACATATGCAGTATTAGCCTTCTTCATTTGGAGGAGCATCAAATGGTCTGTTTAAAGATAATCAAGGATCAATGGTACATTCTGGCACGGTTACAAAGAATGAAAATAGTGATGAATATAGGCAAGAATTTAATACGCTTCTGGAGAAAACTTGTGTAACTAAACAATAATGTTTGCGAACATTATATAGTAGTAATAAAACCAGCCGTACAATTACATACCTCAGAAAGTTTAGGAGTTTCCTGCAAAATGTAATCTTCCTTTCTTCAATAATAATTTTACTAGCTGGTTCTTTGGTGCTTGTACCTAAACTTAGGCTGTCTATTGGGGCAAAATTCTAGAAAATGTAACATACCAAGCAAAATAGCAGTATGGTATTTATCCAGATAAAAGATGCAATTGTTAGTATATATATAACAATTTTTAAGGTTCAATGTAAATACTATTTACAAGTTAACTATGTAAAATTTTAAAATATATTATTTAGATTATCATAAATCTCTTAAAATTAATCTTAAATGTATGCATTGAACGGCGAAACCGTTTTACCAAAATATATTATACAATTTTTAGGACATGAATTTTTTCATTGTGATTAAATTAGCTCCTTTTAGTCTGCTTAAATTAAGTAAAACATTGTTTTATCGATTTTCAAAAGAAAAAAAAAACAAGTTGGATATTAATAATTATATTTTATTCTCTATCAATAGTTTAAAAAGAGAAAACTTAATTCTGCTTTGAGTATGTTGAGACTGGTTGAGACTAGATAGAAACAAATACTCATATAATTGTAGAAGATCCTTTGGAGAAATTGTAAAAGCGCAACAAAGACAAATGTTAAATAGCTTGTTACATATGAAACAATTCATATTCCTACATTGCTGAAGATTTTTTGGGAATACAGTAAGCTACTCTTGATACATTCCTTGTAATTACCAATGCAAGCCCCCATCATTCAAAATATGTTGTTTATGCATTACATTTAATATAGAATTTGAGCGTTTTAAGCATGATATGCATGTGGCCGGTGATGTGACTCGGAGCTCAGTCTAGGTAATTTTCGTGTTTATTTTGGCTATGGTTGCATTACTGTGGCTAGTTTAATTCAAAATATTGAATCCAAAATCTGATTAACAATTCTAAAACCTCCTAAACGTTCTAAATGCTTAAAACAAAAATATAAGGTTTCTGAAAGCTATTACTCGTGATGGCGGACTTGGCCGTTGGCCTTGAAGAGGAAAGTCAAGGTTCTTGACGAAGTATGTTTCGTTGCTATAACTTATTTCCGTTATGTGAATGTATGGTGTGATAGCTCCTTGAAATTAGTCACCTTTTATATTTTACGTTCTCTAGTTTTTAATATTGACTACGGCATATTTCAGATTTATGAGAATTTGAAAGAGGAAAATTTAAAGGGTTTGCTAGGAACTAGGAAGTAGACTTGTGGACAAACCTAGCGCGGCTCAATGTTATTGATTACAATGGGCGTAAGTATTTGTAAATTTACATTGCCATGTTTTTTTGGAACTAGTTTACGATTGTTTCATTCTTTTAGGAGGTATTTCGTTAGTTAGACAGATCTTGATACACTTTTCACTACAAGGATTCATAAACGAAAGGTTAAAACCTCTTGAAAACTTGAATCTTACAGTATAGAAGAATCATTAAGTGCTGCATGATAGGGAAGTTACATTGAGCCTAGGAAGTAAAAAATTGATGCTTTTACTAAAAATACAATTAATGTATGTAGATTCTAGTATTGAAATGATTGTAGACAATAAAAGATAAAGGAGTAATTAATTAAATTGTTCCTCAGCAGACTAAGAGATCTTATTCTAGAGTATCTAAAAATGGCAAACATGTTCCCAAAAATAATAAACACTCTGAAATATGGAAGACGTAATACAAGTCATCAAATAAACAAATATCAATCTGTATTGTTTTTAGTTAAAAGGTCATATAGCTCAGCTTTATATGTGACGAGTGAACAAGCAAATAAAACTTGTGTTCATTTTTTACCATATCTAGATTTTGATGAAAGATATGCTGATTTGGATAAACTGCAACATGAGATTTGTTTACGTGGTTTAAATATGGATGTAGCAGCAATGAAAGAAAGTTGGCAATTTTATAAAGATGTTGATAAAAAAAGACAGCTGTTAGTAGAAAAAAGAAAAGAAATTTCAAAAACAATGATGGAAATATTGGCTGGCAAACAAGTAACAGAAAATAAAGAAAATGCTATAGAAGCTCTGCGCAATCAAGGAAGGATATTAAAAAATGACTTGAAAGAAATAAAGCACACACTTTCTGATTTGGAAGAAACCATTGTAGTGAGAGCTTTGAAGCTTCCAAATGAACTGGATGATAGAACACCAAAAAAAGAACCTGTCATTCTTAAAACTGTTGGAAAATTGAAATTAGATGAAAAATGTACTAAAAGTCATATTGAAATTGGGTCTTCTCTTAACCTACTAGAATATAGAAATCCTATGAACTATTACTTATCTAATGAAGCTACTGTATTCGAGCTTGGTTTGTTAAAGCATGCAGGAAAATTGCTTTCAGGTGCTGGAATGTTAAGAGTTTCAGGAACTGACTTTTGTAGAAGTAGCGTTGTTGAAGCTTCAGGAATTGATCACGAAGATCCAGCATCAGTTTTCATACTTAAACATAATGATACATTCGAAAACTTATTAATTAATCGTATGCATCTTGTCGGTGGAGCAAGCTTAATATCGTTCTTGGCTATGCATACAAGGCACATAATAAATTCCGACTGTTTTCCACTTCAGTATTTTTCATTGGGGAAACAGTATATGCCATCATCATTTGGAGGAGCATCAAATGGTCTGTTTAATGTTAATCAAGAATCAATAGTACAAGCTTTTGTTGTTGCAAAAAATGAAAATAGTGATGAATATAGGCAAGAATTTGATAAGCTTTTGGAAAAAACTTGTGACTTATACAATGATGTTTGTGAACATTATAGGGTAGTATTGAGACCGGCTGCACAATTACAAACTTCAGAAAGTTTAAGAATCTCCTTTGAATTATGGTCTTCCTTTCTTCAACAGTATATAGAAGTAGGATATATTTCTGCTTTTGGGACCTACCTTAGTAAAAGGCTATTAATTACATATAAAATGAACAATGATACGAAATTTCCTTCAGTAATAGCTGGCTCGTTGGTGTCTGTACCTAAACTTATAGGCTGTTTATTGGAACAAAATCCTAGCAAATTTAATATACCAACTAAAATAGGAAACTGGTATTCTTCTAAATAAAAAAGGTACTTACAAGAATATATAATAGAATCTTTAAGATTCAATGTAAATACTATTTACACACAAATCAACTTTGTAAAATTTTAAAATATATTACTTTGAACACCATAAATCTCTGTATTTTTAAATGAATCTTAACAAAACAAATGAACTTTTGAAAAGCTATTGTTTTGTTTTTTCTTAAAGAAAAGAAAGAATATATGTTTTCTGTTAAATTTCGCAATCACTCGTAATAAAAAACATTTATAGTAAAAGAAAGAGGAATATTACGAAATTGTTTGATAAATATTTTAGAAATGGGACTTGAATTCGGTGATTTGCCAATACGTATTCGAAGAATTATGTATTATGGAATTTCTCCATTTGAGCAAAAATCTTGGATCAATGTTCGGTCACACAGTCTTCCGAATTTGGTAAGACGATCTATTAGACAAGCTCAATTCTTAGCACCAGGTAATATTTTTTGTTTTTAATAAATATCTATTTCAGTAATTGAGAAGATTTAAACTTTCCATATTAAAATTAACTGATTGTAGGTTTTCTGATGACATTTGTAACAATAATATGGTCCCAAAGAGCGTTTATTCGCGCAAATAGAAAAGATCCATCACTTTACAAAGATGACGAGTAACATTTTGAAAAACTATCAGGATTTACTGGCAAGAGCTTGTGGCTAAACTGTAACGCTTGTTTCAAATATTGATTAAATGAAAGTGTTTTATTTTAAGCATGTTCGCAGTTGGTAGATGTCTAATACATTTTAATTAAAAGCGTAAACCAATTTGTGGGCGTGTTGTGTACCGGCTCAAAGGAAGAAGAATTCCAAGTATTCCCATAGCTTTTAATTTACGCTTTGTATAACATTGAAGTAAAAGAACAATAAGACACGTTTTCTGTTGAATTTTACTAAATTTATTGTTTCTCTGCAATACAATATTATTGTTGAAAAGTACTTACTTAAAAGAAAGAAGAAAGTCTGTTTAAGTTAGAAGTTAGTATTATTTCTAAAAACAACTGTCGACATTTAATAATCAAGCGCACATATCATAGCTACTCCACGTTTTATCCAATGAGATTGTGGCTCTCTGCTGGGAATTTCTGTGGCTAAAACAAAATTAGTAGAATGGCCCGTAGTGCTCAAAGCTCCAGCACGTTTAATAGTCTTATAAATGGGACATATGTAAATTCCTTTCTTAGATATTTTGTGGTGAGCCTCGGGTAATAAAAGTATGGGTTTCATATCTGCGAGGGGAAGAAAAGGAAATGCCGAATAATATTAAATTTCGAGAAATTTTCCTTAAAATCATTACTAATGTCGATACCAGTGTACAGCTCTTTTGGTTTAGATTCTGCAAGGTAACTTCCATCCCAACGACATCCTTCGAGGAATAAGCCATAAATGACACAGCCATCCAATGGTCTTTGGGCAGGACTCTCTTTCAAAACCTGTTTACCAAACGATGGTCTTTAGGCGAATCGATACGAACTTTAGTTTCGAGCTTACCGCTAAAAATATAAAGTTTACTTTGTAACTAAAATCAATAGTGTCGATAGAGATGGCGTGTTTGCGAACGAAATTCTGAAGAGTTCCAGTGAGAAACGCTTGTGGAAAATAGAAGCCTGAGATCCAAAAGGCAGCTGGTATGCCCTTCTCTTGCCAAGTTCTGATAAAGTTGATTCTCGCCTTCAAATCGATATACCAGGCGCCTGTGCACCAAATAAATTTATTGGCAAAAAATGTTGCAAGTCTGTAGTGCAGAAAATTCCTGCTTCAAAGGATGAATTCTCACCAAGTGGCTTGAGCGAGGCGTAGCCTTTGTCTTGCCAGATTTGGGGAATTTTGTTGCTAAACAGTTTATCCACAGTGGACTCTAGCTTATCCGACATTACTATTAAACCTTTTATTGCTTTTAAAATGTCGTTCAAAGATGACTTGATTTCATTCAATAACACGTTATAACGCTTGGCTTCTTGCAGTAAAACGGTATTGAAGGACTCTTCGTACATTACAGGATACCTTGAACGTGTAATAAGAGACTTGACGAAACCATTGGAAAAATGCTGGGAAATTTAAACCGAGGGCTTCAATTGCATTCGAAGCTTTAACTTTGTTGCTCGAATGTAAGCAGACGGTGCGACAACGTACTTCTTCTGAATATCTGCTAGATCCAAATTGTTTGGTAACTCCTGCAACATTTCAGTGGCCAAACGACCGATGACATCCTCGACGCTCTCTTTGGCCTCTCCGGTCTCTTTCGGCTGAATGGCCAGTAGCGTCTCGAGACAGGAGTAGGTTTCAGATTGTTTA
Source organism: Prorops nasuta (assembly GCF_024137725.1). Classification (NCBI taxonomy): domain Eukaryota; kingdom Metazoa; phylum Arthropoda; class Insecta; order Hymenoptera; family Bethylidae; genus Prorops; species Prorops nasuta. The sequence continues at coordinate 6,469,454 of NW_027116810.1, forward strand.
TAGCTGATATCAGCGTTGGGGTGCATGCCAAACATTCCAGGATCGTCGTTCAATGGCAAAGTTTTAATGTACTTTGCGTAATCGGCGAGAGACGTTGTCGGATTCAGCTATAAAATATAAGAAATATTATGGAATTGCGCGTATCAACGCTTCCTCTTCCTCTTGGGCTTTTCTCCGCGGTACTATTGTAACGGGTGGAGAAAAATAAAAAGTTGCAGCATTATGCAGTCCTTCGTGACAAAGAAGAATCCTATTAGCCCAGGTTTAAAAACTTACTTGACAATAATATCCTTGCTTGTCGAATCGATAGCCTTCCGCTACTACATTATGGTTATAATAATCCTCGAGGATCGTTAGCAAACATCTGCGGTCCCAGTCGTCGGTAATACGACCGCCGTAATTGATTTGCCCGGCCGTGTATATCAAGACCTACGGAACCAACGAATTTCTAACGTGACAAATTGAAAAATATTCAAAACGAAAAATAGAGTCGACCGGTGTGGTAAAAGTATATTACACAGGAGACACACGCCCGCGCGTGCATTACGATAAAAATATTTTTTGCATTTCATATATCTCCACGTGCGCACACACAAATACACACATATACAGATAGCGATTCTCTGGAGAAATTACTCCCCTTAATTCAATGCATATGGCTAACAAATTCTGCATACGCCATTCCGCATGTTTTATCTCGATGGAGAAAAAAATCATGCTAGTTGAAATGCTTAGAAGGAAGTAATTCTTGAAATAACCTTAAATGGCAGGGTCTCGTATTCCATTAAAAACATGTACAATTGGGACAAACAAATTGTTAGGTCCCCATCGGTAAATTCGTACGGAATATTAAATCCCAGCGGGCCGAATTTTCGTCTCTCCAGCAGTGCAGCGTGAAACAAACACAAAGAGAATACCAGCCACTTGAATGGTCCAGTTTTCGGGCTCTCCGCTTGAAACTGGGCTTGCAGATCCGTGACTTGGATGAGGTATGCCCGCTGCATATTGGCCTAGCAAATTGTTCGCATTCTTTATGCATGATTAAATTCATAAGCTGGGACTCGTTGGATTCGAGCTGAACGGATTTACCTTTATGCCTCTGGGAGGTTCGATGGTCAATTTACAACTGTTTTGCAGGATACCTACAGGGAAGTCGGGCGATGGCGCGGATGTTAACCATAAGCGAAACTCTTGATGAGAATTCTCAGGAGTCAATTGATCGACCAGCTCGTCCAATTTTGGCATCCAGCTTGGTGCAAGGTGACAGTTCTAGGGGGGGGGGGGGGGAGGGGGGGAGGGTATTGCCATTATTTTTCCTTCGCCTAACTTTGTTTATCGATCTTACGGGGAAGAAGCTCGATTTTTACTTGGAAGAAGACCCAGTTGCCCACTTCCATCGACTGGCGGATCATGGCTTCCGCGCGTGGACCTTGACCTTGACCGAGAGATATGGTGAACAATTTCGTGTGCACCCTCAATCTCTCGGCGAATTTGTACAAATCGTCGGCTGGATCAGTGCCGGACGAAAGAACGAATACCAGCGGTGTTGTGGAGGATGATTCCGCATAGATCACCGATAGCTCAGCCGTTTGGGGCTCCACGAATTGTTGACCGAGGTACTTGGCTATATACATCTGCATCGCATTGGTAACTTTGTCCGGACGAAGGCACTTGAATACCATCAACTTCTGAAAATCGTCCAAACTGCTTTGCCAAGGCTCCGGAAACGGTACTCTACATAAACATATATAGAACATTCGTTTTTACACACTCTACATTTTTCTACTTTATTTGCAATCAATTTTATTTTATTAAAAAATGTAAATTTCGTTGAGTTTGAATTCCAATATATTAATAATCTTTTTCATTAGCGTAATTTTTAATAAAATCCATTTTGAAAGGTCAATGAACTCACAAATGAGCCTCTTGCGTATCAAAGATTTTTTTGAACTCGGGAAGAGATCCTTTAAAAGCAGCAATAAAATTTTGAAATTTTGGCAGCCTTTCGAGAGCTTGAATGTCTTTCCAGCTTCTCGTCGATATCCACTGGGGTGCAGGATTGGATAGTTCCTGTGGGAGAATTTACGACGAAAAATTTATACTATATATAAATACATAAAGTATTTCGAACGAACGAATAAATATTAGAAAGGAAAGTTTGGAGGAAGGAAAGATATTTCGGTCATAATACATTTTTTAATTCTTCACCCTTTTTCAATATATATTATATATAGGAAGAGCAACTTTTGTAATAATAGTAGCAAAAATTGTTCATCAGCAAATAACAATTTATCTTCATGTGCATTAAATATATATACACATGCGTGAAATGTGAAAAATTACCAAGTAATGTCCGACATTTATTCACCCTTGCATTGTACACTAATTAAAATACCATTAATTTAGAAATGAAAAATTTACCTTGGCTGGTATTGGACCAGACAAAAAGTGGCTCCATTCATTTTGATTAATTCGTTTTGATACCAGACCGATGCGAGTAGACATGAGAAACGCAAAATGTAATTTGTGCTTCTCAAATAAACTTCGACATACATTGGAGAACAGAGAGAACGTAAAAGCATCATTGATGGTATCGATCCGTTTGCCAATTTCTTCCACCGAAACTGTCAACAAAATACGAATAATCCAATAATTGCCGCGCTTATCGCACGAGGCCAATTATAAATTGTAAGAAACGACAAATAAATAAAGACCTTCCTTATCAAATTCCTTATCCTTGCTCTTGTTCTGAGTATCCGATATACTTTTCTTGAATATATTGACGAACCAAATGAGAGAATACTGATACATGGGATCTATATTCTGCAGGTCTGAGACGCAGAAGAATAGAATTTGAGCTCGTTTCGCTACAGGAATATATAATGACCTTGTGGCATCTATCTCTATATGGGTAACTTCGGCAATCTCCACTTTTGACTGCACAAATAAATATTCAGTCGTGCAATACATAATTCCAACGAGAAAGTTGATGAATATTGTAGAAAGTGAGAAATGTTGAAAATTCAGCTAACTTTGATTTCTGAACTTTTAGCCTTGGACGCGTCCAGAGTTGCGATTAGATCGACATCGTCGACAGCCGAGCCTTCGGATTGAGATAACTTTTGCAGGATCTTACTCTCTATCTCCTTCAAATCTCTCTTCATTTCTGCATTAGCCACGATCAGTGTATTTCTGGTCTCCTCGAGGTCAGGACGTTCCTGAATTGCTACGATTGATAACATTTGATCTTGCAAACCGCTGTTGCAAGATTTATCATTAATCTTGGAGCGATTGATATATATATATATATATATATATATTAGGGTGTCCATAAAATTGAAAGTTCCCAAGCTCAACGTAAAAATGATTCCGAATGGTTAAAAAATAAGAGGTATGGGGTTTATTTCGATTTTAAATAGGTTTGTGTTGTGCCGCAAATCGAAAAACTACGTTTATTGAGACATTTTTGCTTATAACTCTTAAATCTTGCATTTTTTGGAAAACTTTCATAAGGACGAACGAAAGCTTGTAAAATTCTTTACAATTTATGTTTTATGTATTTTTAGCGTAAATCTAATAGTTATTGAGTTAAAACGCTGTAAATAAGGAAATTTTAAGCAAAACTCTAACAAAGTTGAATTTTTTTTCGTAAATTTTTATTTTTTTATCTCCAGTATATAGGGTGTTTCACGCAAGACGCCCTAGAGCATGGATATAAAATGACGTGTATCTCTTTAACTATAAGAAATATTCAAATTTTACATAGGCCATTTTCGAAACCTCTTGTTATTTGCTTTCAAAAAGGTCATATGAAACCATTGAATATTTCTTATTTTTAAAGCGATATACGTCACGTATATATCCATGCACTGCGACGTCTTACTTAAAATATCCTGTATATGAAAGATAAAAAAATAAAAATTTACGAGAAGAAATTCAACTTTGTTATAGTTTTGCTTAAAATTTCCATATTTACAGCGTTTTAACTCAATAACTATTAGATTTACGCTAAAAATGAATAAAACATAAATTGTAAAGAATTTTATAAGCTTTCATTCGTCCTTATGAAAGTTTTCCAAAAAATGCAGGATTTAAGAGTTATAAGCAAAAATGTCTCAATAAGCGTAGTTTTTCGATTTGCGGCACATCACAAACTTATTTAAAATCGAAATAAACCCCATACCTCTTATTTTTTAACCATTCGGAATCATTTTTACGCTGAGCTTTTGGGAACTTTCAATTTTATGGACACCCTAATATATATATATTTAAGAAAATATACATTCTATCTCCGACGAAACTGACCTAGCAGTTAGTGCAAAATTCACCAGCAACACTTTTACAGTAACTTCTGGTGTGTAGTGAGGATTGGTCAATCTCGTTGTTAAAAAAAGTCGGAAGCTTGTGTTGTAAGGCACAATGTTATCGCCAATTTTCACGCTCAATTGGCCACTGTGTCTGAAGGTTGATTTCGAGAGGACAGGATCCAAGGCAGGTTCCACTTTTGTACCAATGTTTTCAATCAGGCAAGCTGTGCCTAACCTGACACAAGTCTCTATACTTCGTAGTAGATCCGAGTCTGTCATTTTGACAATCTGCAGTCCTCCAACTTTGCACTGTTCGACAGACGCGCGCGAATAAAGTTTGAACAATCATTATTATTAAATTATCATGGTGAAAGGAGAAATTAATTTCCGAGAGCGTACCATCTTTCTAATCCAGCTGTTAGCTTGTCCTTGAGGATCTATGAAGAGAGGCCATCGTTTGGAATTTATGGCAAGAACGGCATTTTCCACCGATAGAGTGTCCCTCGGTAAACCGTCCATGTGCCATTTTCTGATTTCCATTTGATCGCCCAAAATCGAAACGGTCGTACTGCCGGGCGTGTGTGGCACTCCCTGCTCAAGGACCTTGTACCACCCGGTGAAAAGCATAACGCGATAATGATCGGTGAAAGGTGCGAGATAGGCGATAGCTCCTGAAAATTCATGGAAAACAAACTTGGGTATGTCATTGATCGACGAGTCAATGAAAAATTCAATCCCACTAATTTTCCACAACCAAAATCATCCTCCTTTAAATTTATCCTCAATTCTATCTCTATACCTTCTCGTTCGTGTACACGAGACAAAAATGGTTGAAATTGAATCGCTCATCGTCATCTTCAATAAAGATGGCGAGGGCAAGCCTCGAGAATTTCGGGAAATTTAGTTACCTGAACACAGTAGAATATCACCGACGATATTCCTAAGAGATTTTTTCATGCGAACCACCGACTCCATCCAGAGTTCCTGCTCCTCGGCAAGACCATGTATAAGCTTAACAGCTCTCATCATTCTGTCCTCGCACAGTTGTTTCTCAGCTTCCAACTCGTTTCTCTTCATTTCCGCCACGCGAAGCTGAGCCTCCAGCTCCTCGATCTTCTCTTGCACTTCCGTCAGCCTAGCAATAGCCGCCGACAATGTTTCTTCGGTTTTCGTCAGGATCTCTTCGGCCTTGGCCAGAGCCGCCATTTTCGGTGCAACTTTTTTATTAACGAAGTAATAATTGTACATGGCGTGCACCCACAAACAGAGCGAATGGCAAGCCTTCGACACTTGGAGGACCTAATTGGCAGGGCGAATTTTATCTTTGCAAAGTATTCCTTCTTCCTCGGACCTATATAGAGATAGTAGAGCTATATAGGCAAAAGTATTACTTGCGAAGGTTCGAAGGAAGGATTCTCGATGTACGGTTGGAGCTTCTGAATCATCTCAGCTGTAAGATTGTCCTTGTTATAACTCTCCATCATGTGAAGAAAGTGGCCAGCGTCCGCCAACATCTGACTGCCAGGTGTCCAATAGTCCAATATTTTCTCACCTGGCATATTTCCGGGTAACTGCGTGCAATTGAAAATACACACACTAATTATTCCTCTGATCTCTCATGATGGGGATGCCATCATTAGCATCGCGTCATTTTCGAGCAGAGAAAGAAACCTTGTTCGGTTTGATATCATTCACAATGCACATCGCCTCGATAACTAAAAGCACGCCAACCGGTGGCCTCTTCATTGCCTTCACTTCCGTAATATCGCCTTTGTTCAGAGCTTTTAAGCTCATTTCCGCCGCGTCTAGCAGCGGCTTTGCCTCGCCTGAAAAAACAACGAGCACCACTGTTAAGCTCCTTGATAAAACACTCGACTTACTGGAGCCTCTCCATGCACCACTTTATATATATACCAATCACTATATATATATATATATATATAGTGATTGGTTCAAAAAGCCTTGGAAAAAATGATTCTTCCATTCAACGTAGGATACAAGCAAGAAAAGTGTAGAAAGCAAGATGTTGAAAATATTTGTGATTTTCACTCGACTGTGCCAAGCAATTCCATCGTTGCGAAATGAAAAGGGTGATGCGTACTCAAATCAAATTCTGCCTCGTCGCGAATCAACTTGTTCTCGCGTTTCAATATCAGCGCAGCCTCCTCCTGTTTCACCGCCTCCGATCTCGTCTTCTCAGCTTCGATCTGCAAATAGAAATTATTTTCTGTCTTCCCTGGGACGTAAAGACAAGGAACAAAATTATTTCAACGATTTCGCAAACATTACAATGTTTCCTATGAAATATTACATTTTTCCTGCACGAAATATTTAACATTACTCTGATACAAAGAATAAATCTTTCGAATCTTATACGTAGCACCAAATCCTCTCGATTCTAAGATGCTAATTATTACAATGTGGAACAGAGTAAAATTCACTGTATGCGAAAAAAACAAAAATTATTTCCTCTAAATAGCTAGATGACTGCTATAATTATCCATTTCATAGACAATTTGTGTAAATTTACTGATTTACACTGTAATATTTATTATTTTACCAAATTTGCATTGAAAATTGGAAATATTGCCATTTGGCAATCGAGGGGATTTAGCGTCATGCCATCATGGTAATTCTTACAGTTTTATTTTCTCAGTGCAGGAGAATCAACTATCAATTTCAAGCCCTTTGGGGGCCACTCTCTCGAGCGTTTCTCTTGTACCAATGAAAAAAGTAAAAATACACGCGAAGGATTGGAGAGGAGCTTGAACGAATTGTCTGTAATTACTTATGTAAAATTGATATTTTTTTTACTGCTCTTGAAAAATGATTAAAGTGTCTTCGATACTCACCGTACCACGCCTAATTTGCTCGATCACTTTCGCAGTGTTTTCCGTCGCCAGTTCTAAATGTGGCTTCATGTCTTTCAAAACTTGTTGCATGTTTTTCACATCCTCTGCAGTACTGGCGAGTTTGGCCAGACCTGTTGAGAGTCCAGATGAAAACGTTAAATCCTCATCGTTCATTCCGATCGATCACTCGATATTTTTCGGATGATTAAACTTATGTTTCCTATATATATATATATATATATATATATAGTATAGGGGAAAGGGAGGTAAAACGGACATACCAGGCAGAACGGTCCAATGTTATAACTTCTATGTTTATATTCAATATATATTAGCGTTCAATACAATAAGAGTTTAGTGAGTAAGTAGCACCGGACAGAGAATAAACATAAGCCGAAGGACATTTTCATTGAATATATAACTTCGCTTGTAAAAAATGGACGGCAAGTACATAAGTCGTATCTAGCATGATTAATATATAATAATATAAAATATTTTAATTAAAAAAAAAATAGTGAAATCCAAATGTTAGGCAAGTATAACTTTTTACCATGGCGAAAATTGAAATTTGGAGAAAAAAGTAAATAGCAATACAAAAATTACTTGCCGGGCCCGTTATGTGCAGTCGTATTAAATAGCCACATTTATAACTTACGAGAAGTAACGCTTATATAGCAAGATAACGACTTACACATGGATATTACGGGCCCGGCAAGTAATTTTTGTATTGCTATTTACTTTTTTCCAAATTTCAATTTTCGCCATGGTAAAAATTTATACTTGCCTAACATTTGGATTTCACTATTTTTTTTAATTAAAATATTTTATATTATTATATATTAATCATGCTAGATACGACTTATGTACTTGCCGTCCATTTTTTACAAGCGAAGCTTGTTCTTTGTGGGATCTTATAACGTTTTGTAAGAATATAGGAATTAAAACTAAAAAATTGTTTTAACTAATTCAATCTTACAAAACATTTTCCAATGTTGTGATCGTTCCATAATGTAACGCTTCAATTCGAGATATTAATTTATTAATCTAATAAGTAAAATACAAAATACTACAATGATGAGTTCTTATCATAATTACACTTTTAGATGCATTTAACATAGGATTCAATGACTGTTTGTATTATATTTTCAACATCTTATAACCAAAATCACCTTAAAGCCTCTCGCTTTCAAAAATTTATTTCTAAATTTACCTTTAAATCCACCTTTTTCTTAGTTGTTGCTCTCACTATCACCTTTGCATTATGGCTCTTTCCCTGATAAACTAGTGACATTTATATATTCTTTTCATTAATATAAACTGTAAAATATGTACCAGTTAATGTAATGGAAGCCTATGATTTTTAGGTATACTGCTTTCAGTTTCCTGAAGTTACACATCGTATGCTCTATTACATGTGAAATATTGAAATCCTGAATTACTTTTATATTTACACATCTACATGATTTTATTATAATTTTCATCAACTATGTGATTTCTAATTCCAAAGTTGTATGCCCAAAATCACCTGCAAGTTTTTCCCTCTCAAGGATTTTCTTATGAATTGACTCATTTTTCCACCTTTTTCTTAGCTGTCACTCTCAATATTAACTTTGCATTATGGCACTTTCTCCGGTACATTAATGCCATTTATAATTTCCTTTCATTAATATAAACTAGGAAATACACCAACTCCTGCAATGGATGCCTCTCTTCTTTAGATATATAGTTTTCAGCTTCCTAAATTTATTCACCGTATGCCCCATCACATGTTAAATATTGCAATCATGAATTCTTTTCATATTTACAGATCTACATGATTTTGTTATAATTTTCATGAAGTATGTGATTTTTAATTCCAAAATTGTATACCCAAAATCATCTACAAGCCCTTCACTTTTAAGGATTTGCTTAGAAATTCATCTCTTTTTCTTAACTGTTACTCCCAATATCAGCTATGAATCAGGGCTCTTTTTCAAGCAAAATAGTGCCATTTGTATTTTCTTTTCATCAATATAAACTCGAAAATACACAAATTAATGCAATGGAAGCCTCTATTTTAGATATACTGCTTTCATTTTCCCAAATTTATTCACTGTATGTTCTATCCTTATAACATTTCCTGTGCCAGAGTCCTCAGATGTTCGTTTCGCTAATTTCTATACACTGTTGAAACTGGTCGGACTTCTGGTGCTACAAAATGGAGTAGAAACCATTAATTTTTGGACTGACTTGCAATTGAGAATAAACATTGCATTTTTTCATCCATACCAATGACCAGTATACTGCCTTTGGCCTAGAATACTAGCATAGGTAACAGAGGAAAACAATTAATAGTTATTAACTCAATTTTTCAGAATTTCATCCAATGAGTCTCATCCTTAAATTATGGCTGAGCAATTGATGACGTTTTTCTGAATATTGGCTTATTCTTACTTTGCCAATCTTTCCATGCTTTCATCTTTGCCTGTTTCAAGTACCAGAATACAGGAGTGAGAAGCCCAGTTGTTCATTCAACTCCAATAGTCAGTATGTGAGCGAACCTTCTTCCTTGGATTTTTAACTCTATTGTACCAAATGTATTTATGTCAAAGCACAAGTATTACCATTTGCTATAAGACACTTCCACAGTGACTGTATAATACTAAATGATAACACTATGAGTAAGCCTGAAATCAAATTCATCATTTAACAATTTTAATCTTCAAAGAAAATAAATATTTGAAGCAACATGAAGCATCTCAGTTACTTACCAGTATTTGATTTTGCCCCATCTCCATTTTCTTTATTGCTTGTTGACCTAACTTCTGTAATATTTGGTTGTCTTCGCATCTTTTGTAAACATCTACTATCGTATAATTTGTTCAAATCCAAATACTGGTCAACTTGTATTTTACGTAAATGAAGATTCTTTGGAATGTTTCATATCTTTCAAATAAGCATTGCCATAATTTAATCTGAAATATTTGTTCGTATATATATGATATAACCTATCGGATGGTTACAATCAATATCAGTTTAAAGAAAACAAAAAGCAAAACATGCATTTGATTAATGATTTCAATACCTGAAAGTTTAGCATATGATTACCTTAACAATTTCTTTCAATTAATATCCTCCTGATAATGACCGATGCATATTAATGTTGAAAGTATACTTCTCATAGGCACAGAGTTGTAAATATTAATCTTATTTAATCCAGTCAACTCTATCCTCATCAATGAAAATGAAAATGTTCTGTTTTGATTAAATCTGAAAAAGAAAGACCACAAAGTACCACAAAGTATACTACATCCTGCATTGTAAAATATAATGTTATACTTATCTAATTCGCGAATCCTTCAGTCACTGTTAATTGAATTTATTTGTGATTGTAGAAATTTAACAGATGCAATATCGCAACACGATGAATAACCTCACTGCATTAAATAAAAATAACCTCACATTACAATTTACACAGTTCAATATATAGTCGCCGAATTAATTATCGATTATATCGATTTTAATTGACAGTTCGCAACCATATACATATAGTTTGGTCGTTGAGTATATTATGTTGAAAGCGTTGTGAAAATGACGTCATTTTTTTTAACGACCAACTTCAGCCCGAGACATACATCCTGACATTCCTGACTGGAGAAGAAGATTATGAAGGAAAATTTTAATTTTCGATATATATATAGATAACAGAGTATGAGATCTCTGGATTGCGTGAACCGATTTTGATGTTCTTAGGCGCAAATGAAAGCTTTTTCAAAACCATTTTAAAAAAAGCTTTACTTAAATAATGGCAATGGATTATTCGCGGAGAAAAATCGGTTTGAAAATTGGGACGCCCCAACTAGCTGTATAAGAGAGTAGTGCCTCGACGGCGGTATAGGCATGACTTTTTCTACTTTTATGTACTTGCCGTCGAGACACTGCCATGTCTCTTGATAAGGTAAATTAGTTCTTATATAGTTTAATCTAATTTTCCACAATCTAAATGGTCTATACTTTTTTAGTAAATCATAAATAAATAATTAAGTGAATGGTATGATACAATTATGTATTAGCTACAAAACATATGTCATAGATTATTGTATAATTATTTTTATGTAGCATAGAGAGATAGAATATAATTTTGGAGAGCATTACTAAAAGCAAAACGGATAAGGCAAAATGGATCTTACGGACCGTTCTGCCTTCTGATTCATTTAATGTTGAGGATATATGTTATTTCTTATTAAAGAATATTATTTCATTTTCTTAGATGGTAAGCAAATATAAAAGAAAGAATACTTCTGATAACAATAAAAAGAAAAGGGGAAATTTTAAAAGGAATCATCGAGGTTCTGATACAGAACAGGATGCAAATTGCATTTATTGTAATAAATTATATTCCAAATCTACAGAAGGTTGGATATAGTGTCAAATGTGCTGTCAATGGGCGCACTGTTCTTGTGCTGGTGTAAGCGAAAAAGTTGATAGTGTATTTAAATGTAAAAAGTGCATTAAATAATAATTATTTAGAATGGTTTATTGTTTTTCGATGGCGTACCGTTTTACCTTTATGTAAAAGCAAAATGGACCAAAATTATTATTTTTTAAATTCAAATTTTCTCAGATGATAATTATTTTTTTTTTATGTTGATTTATATAATGTCTCAGCATATATTATTTGCAAGAAAATATATTTCAATTTATTAAAAAATTTAATAATTTGTTTACAAACACTAAATTTCTTTAAGTGTCCCATCTGCCTCCCTTTCCCCTACCAATCAAGTCTTTCTATGTTACACGCGAAACTCTCGAGGCTCGAATTTGTTTTTTCAATAAATATTGCTGTGTGCGTGCTGCGTTATCAGGCAGACGAAGCGTTTTTTTCTGTAAAATAGCGGCGATGGATAATTGCTGCTTCCTTTTTGACTCTCGATTCGTCCGTATATATAGATATACGTATCCTGCTGCGAGAGCTGGTCGGATCGATAGCCCAAAGTTAGCGCAGGAATTACAGGCTGACATCAGACGAGTCGTATTTAATTCATAGATCGTTTAACTATACTGATACCGGTCTTTCACCTTTGACCCCGATTGACCTATCCTCTTGTACTCGCTGCTTTTCTTATGCATAACTTTTCGTCGCACGATAAATCAGATTTTAAGAAGGAAACTGTGTTTACTCGACGATTGTTTATAATTAATTCTGTTTTCTTGGACCAGCTGGTATATATATAATTATGGGATTTGTGGAGGTTGCACCATTCGATGGAGAGGAATCAATAAAATTGGCAAATTGGTACGAACCAGTCGATAGTCGAGCTATGGCAGCAATGAGCTCGTTCTTCTTAATTGATAGAAGGTCACCGTAGCGTGATAGTAATTCCAGGTACGAGGTGGGTGTGACATAATTGTGGCGTCCCAATTCCTGTTCGTTAAAAAATATTATCGAATTATTATTAGTAGTATTATATCCCGAAGCCGCCCGCATGGGCTCTGCAATTAATTTACGGTGAGAGATTAAACGTGGAAATGATTGGATTTGTAACTGAGAATATTTAAAAATTCATGTTATTCGCGCGACTGTTGATGAAAGTTTATTCCGTCGTCAAATGAACATAATCACGCGATGATCTATTCAATTTTATTGAACGTACGTGTCTCTCGTTTCGTGTATCGGGGTAGTTTCGTCAACGTTAACCACCACTCTTACACGACACTGGTATTAAATCTTTCAGGTCAGTCGTTTATGTTGCTCATGGTTAATGGACGGCACGAGCATCCTTTAATCCTCGATAATACGCTTAAATTTCTACCAGTTACGTCATTCACTGGTGTTTTAATAGCTCTGCACTTATTTCATACTGTGTATAATACGTATATAAGTACGGAGCCCCGGTTAAGCTTCCTTTACGGTGTATCATTTGAATAACGCTCGAGCAAAAGATGCCTGAGGAGAATCCAAGATCCTTGGCATTTTTTTCTTTGGTGTATAAAGTCTATCTTAGAGTACACTATAAAACAAGATAAACGCTTGAGACAACACAAGCCGCGTTCCTTTTTTCCTTATGAAAAACGTGACTGAAAGTTTCGAGAATCTTTCTTCGTCGATACTGTGCGAAATTTTCTCCTTTGAACTTGTCGTTTGGATAAACTTTCCTTTATCTATATATGCGTCCTGCTAGTTTTTAGTCACGCGAATGAAACTTGGATATTCTTAGAGGGTTTAGAGTTAAAATTGGATTTTTTGTTTGTTTTTTTGATGGTTCTTTGAGAATCAAAATATGTCTAGGATGAAATTTTTATAGAAAATATATGCATAGTATTCAAGTTGGGCGTTATTCAAAGATTACCATACGCGTCATGGAAATGTATAAATTCGTGCAAACTCACCTCCAAAAATATCTTACTGGCATCTTTTGTGCTCGAGTGCATATATTGACAGGTTTTCACGATCGCTTTCATGACATCCTCCGTAATAGAGTCATCCTTGATACCCGATAGAAATTGTAAACCGACGCTCTGAAAAATTGAGTGGAGAAAGTATTAACATACGAAAAGCAATAGAGCTGCTTGGGAATGAAAGCTCTGCAGGAAAAAAGTTGAACACCTTGTTATTATTGAATACAACGCTACATATATATATATATATATATATATAGAATACAATAAAGCTATAATATTACAGTGGTAACAATAAGGTGTTGAAGCTTCATCCCAGATCAACCGACTCTTCTTTCAAAGAATAAATAACGAGGAATCGCAATGCAACAATACTTGAGTTTTCAAATGTATATACGAACCTGAAGAGCAGTTTCCGGCCATGGACTGAACCAATCGATCGTACAGCAATTTACTAGAGCAGGGAATTGCCTGATACGAGCACGGAATATCTCCCCAATGGGGCTGTGCGTTAAAAAGACGATTCGATCAAATTAATGAAAAAAGAGTAGCAGACCAATTTCGACAAAATATTGTTGTAACAATCATAAAAGGCGATACGTCGAGTGTTTCTAACACCCGAGGAACCAGACAACATATTTCGTATCTCGAATTGTGCCATTTCAAAAGTATAATTATCGATCGATTATTTATTTGCGGTTAAACCTATATAGCTTTTTATACGTATGTCGGTGACAAATTTATCACAAGGATTGTCTCGAATAATAAAAGGATTTACCTCATCGTGAAGATCGTGTGCAAATTATTTCTGACGATCTTCAGGAAGGCTGAGTACAGATTGCTCTTATTAATTTGCATGCCAGCTTCTTGCAGCGGACCTTTCATAGCGAAATAAATCTTATCCATCTCATCGTGTTTGTAAAGATTCGGGACGTCTCCGTTGTTCAGTATATTATTTATATCTTCCAGCATGGAATCAAACTTGATCTAAAAGATTTGAATTATAACCAAGTTAGGCAAGTCTCCTTGATTGGCATAAAAAGAACAAAATCTGTCCTTGCCCGAAAGTTCTACAATCGCAATATACCTATAGAACCATTATTTTTACCATAAATAAAGCTCGAGAGGCAGTGAGAATCTTGCATGAAAATTGCACTTGTTTCTCTTTATTTTAATAAGGATTCGTAAGCTGCTTAATTACGCGTCGATAATTAGTCGTAGAACGACAAGGGCGTAAATTAATATAGCTTTACCGTCCAGTTTTATGTGTACAAGCTACTTATATTTTTATATAAGAGAAAAGTTTATATTGCTTTGTTGGGAAATATTCGACAGACTATAAATCGCGCTGGATGTTTAAAAATAGCAGTACGTCGTTGGAAATTCAGTCTTGGGTTTGTTTCATCAATCATATTGGCTGGTCCCCTATAGCGAAGGATTAGCCAACTCCTTGACAAGGACGGTATTAAAGAGTAACATGCGCAATATTCGAAAAAACTGTTGATGGAAAATAATATCACAAGGTGTTTTCGCACAGTTGCTTATATACAAGGTTTCCCTCTATTCGAGCGAAAGCTCATAATACTCTCTATGGTATATTATTTACCAGGCGATAAGAAAAATAGGAATTCTCATGCAGGATTCGTGGCATTCCTTTCGTTACACTTTTAACGCCTGCACGATAATGGCTTATAATAAGCTTGGAGCTTCCGCGATTATATGTGTGGAGGATAAAACCGATCGTGCAATCGCTACATTGTTCGAGCTCTATCGGATGGTTTAGTGGATTATAATGAGATTGAATCTCGATATAGGAGCAAATAGCAATTTCAGTGTCAGAATTGCATTACCTGAGTATCCGAGAACAGGAAGACTATTAATTGATTATGCACGCCTGCCTTCAACGTTAGGCTCTTAATGTCCTCGCGCCAGTCGTGCATGGAATAAGCTTTGCTCAGTTGTATTTCAAAACACTGATAATCCCGGATATAAGATGATAGCCTCGTCAAACTTCTTCGTCCTAAGTAACACATATTCCTCTATATATATATATATATATATAGTTGGGCGTATCAAGCATATAATATGCTTGTATAGAGAAGCGATCAATTAAGCGCTGTCACTGTAGGCCTCATTATAGCTCCAAGTGTGAAATTCTTCTGCAAAATCGCGGAGTACCTCGAGCAAGGCACGCGCACGTTTTCACCAACTTTTCATAATAAAGAGGACTCGTTCTCTCTCGATTTTACGAGTTCTTTTTTCTTGAAGAAAATGAGCCGTATACTTTGTATAATAGAGGGGGCTAAATATTACCAGACCCTCCCATTCCTAAGAGCAGAGCGTTCCCCCTGGGCTGACGAAGAATTCGTAGAATTCGGCAAATATGATCTATAGCGTCGTGGAAGAGCACTAGGTTCATGGGGGATGTCGTCGAGCTATTATATTCTTCGAGGAACTCCTTCAAAACGCCTGATAACTGCAAGTGACATGAGAATATCTACATATAACGAGCCCTTTGAAAACGACTAGCACGTTTCTATATATACCTATATTTATATATGTATATCACACACTGCAGTAATATGTTTTCTATCTAGTCTAGCAATATTGAACGTTTCTTTGCAAAAGAGGCGGGAAAAACTAGGCTAAAAATTTGTATATCTTACAGACTTAGTAAATGTTCAGAAATAAATTTCTCCTCCAGTGGGGAGCTTCTTTTGTTGCTTTATTATGGGAACAACATTTCTGATTGCGCATACTTTGCCGCAACATTTGACGTTTTTAAATTGCTCCTGTAAGTTGCTCGAGCACGCAGCCCCCATGCAATTCTCTTGCAAGAGAGATTACTCACCTTTTCAACGTCGTCCATTTCGTCGTACTGTCCAGTCCCACCCATCAAGTCGCCATAGAACAAAATTTCGCTTCTAATCACCTTATTCAGATCAAGGTCAAGCTTCTCTTTCGAGATAATTCGCAAAAGCTGATCGAACCAATGTCGGTCTGCCTCGTCGACTAGACGATCGCTATAAACTCTGGTATTTTCATGATACCAGAGTAAAAATAACTTCTCCCTGGACTGAAATGGAAAAATTCCAAATCGAATATTTTTCTCCATTAATAAATCATCCCTCTTAAGTTAGCAACGCGTATCTCGCTCTAAAGCGATTATTAAGAATAACGGGACCGATATGTTTTTCTTCGAGTATTCCAACTTATTAAATTTCGCGTTCAACAAGGTCGAAACTATTTTTGTGTTTCCTCTGGCTAAAACTCGAGTGCCGAGAGCATATGCGCTGCACAAAACATTCTCTTGCACTTTGGCTAGCTAGATTCAGCAGCTCTGCTGTTTCATGCAAATCGACGCAAAGAAAAAAAGAAAATTAACGAAACGAGAGATGAGATCATCATCATGAACATGGTCGTAATCGCGAAGAGCTAATAGTTAGATTTTACTGGAGCACTCTGCCACTATCCATATTTATATGGAAGGCGATGTTTGTGCAAAGTAAACGTGTTTGCGAGAAAAATTAATATTTACCGCCATTTTTGTAGGATCCGCCATAAGAATTCCTTGGAAAACTTTGCTAAGGTCGCGCAGATTAAAAGTATAATGCGACTTGTCGGGAGTGGGTAAAAGTGCTTGGCGTATGGTAGCAAATACGTTTAAAGTAGCGTGCACCACGGCTTCTAGTAAATCTCCCAGCGAACTTGTTCGCGATAGCCACGAGTTCAGTATAGTGCCAAAGATGTTTATCTGCAATTAAATAAATATATATATATATACATATACATTTTCATTATCCGCGTGCTCTGCACACCGGGGACTGTTATATATATATATATATGTATATAAAGAGCTGTGAAAATTATTATTTCTTTTTTGTTTCGTATTTTTGCCGAACAACAGGGTCGAGTAATAATTTCCAAACGATGAAATCAATCGTATGTCATTGGTGAAATGTGCACGGCGATTATTAGATCGCTCTCTGCTAATCCGGCGACGGTTTGGAAGAAACAGGGAGAAATAAAGGGGGGGGGGGTGTGTGTGAGAGAGAGGGAGAGAGCGTCCCTCCGTTGACCTTGCATGGTCCGAAGAAATGTGGCTGTACTATATAAGGTATAAGCCTGAAAACGACGGAGTTGGACAAGTGGTTACGTTACGTTGTTAGCCAGCCACGTGCTGTTAAGCTAAATTATGATAAGTGCGAGGACGATTTACGAGGTCTAATTGCAGCTAGGAAAGGGCGTACGACAAACAGAAGGTTATACGTGAGCCTCCACATGCCAATGTTCCTGGCGTGTGCAAGTTTTTCACGAGCTTCAATTACGACCTATGGGCGTGGATCACGATCCCATGGAATAAAACTTTAAGATGATGGAAGAATAAGCGTCGCTCTCCGACCTTACCATTTTAACATTTCTCATCGTTATACCAACCAAAACGCCAAATCCTTTCTCGTCTCTCCTAGCTTTTCCTCCATTTCCTTCAAATTCTCTATTATTGTCGTCCAGACCTCTAAATCTCCTCCAGTCAAACTTATACCGATGGAATGTACATACAGGGTACATCTGTAAAAATACCCTAGAGGATAGATTGAGAAACGCGCGTATCTCGGTAATTAGAAGAGATGTTAAAATGCTGCATAAGACTTTTTCCAAACGTTTTACTATTCTCATTCGGAAGGGTCTTGTGTTAAATTGTGATAATTATGGTATACTTATGGAGATACGCGTGTATTTACTTGAATCTATCCTCTGGAGCTTTTTAACCGGAAGACCCTGTATACCTTAACACTGTCCTCCATCTCCAGAAACGCCAAAAAGTGCATGTGTCGTAAAAGTCTTGCAGTTACTGGGTTTCTTCCACCACCCGGTGGAGCCATGGCACCTATAAAATTCACGTCCTCTATCAACCTGAACGATCCGATTTCCTTCCTGTCGTACCATCCTGCGGAAGATCATTCGATATATATATAGTCAAAACAATATTGATAAAGGTCCGCTTAAAATTTATTATATTCCAGTGATTTTCAGTAATCACCATTTATATTGTACATACACCCGTATAGATGGTCAATCGAATAATTGAACATTAGATTGTGTTTGGACTACGAGTGGAAACATAATAGAATTAAATTATATACGTGTGTGGCATTAGGTGGAAAATTGTTAGGCGTGTCTGCAAATGCTTTGGTATTCAATCTGTGTTCTAGAAGCTGCTGTGGAATCTTGTTAATCTGGCGAATCTATAATAGAGTCAAATTTGACGTAGTTGAATAGCATCCCTGATATATCTATTGTTTCGAATAAAGCCTTATTATCGGTTAACTTGAAGAGACTAAATAACTATGTTTCTCATTGGCTATAGATCGTTTCACCGAACCACACGGTATATCAGCTTTATCCTCAGCTTGCCACGGAAGCTCGACAAAACCTATTATCGTAGACTCAGATTTCATGGATCGGTAAGATCTTTGATCGAGGTAATAAGTAATTCTGAATAGCGATAGAATTTTCACTTTGTACTCGAGAAGTTTAACGACGTTGCATAAAAAATCAAGGACGCCCGCCAGACATCTTAAATGGAATGCGAATTATCGGGGTCCGTGAGCCAAAGGATAAGGCTAAATTCCCCTACACATCAGGCCTTCGTTGTCTCCTCGTATTCTCTTTAAGAGTACCAGAGAAGCGTCAACTTTGTTGATGCTCTATTTGAAAATTTCTATCGACAGTAAATGCTTTTATTATTCAACTAAAAAGAAATTTGCTCGAATTGTTGCATTTTTAACGCGCGGAGATAACTATATAAAGCTGGTTTTTAAAGTGAATGAACGAATGTGAAAAAACTCGAGATTATTCGTCACGAGGACATCAGAAACACACAAAGTTACTGAAACAGACTGGAAAGTCGCAGTTAGGGGACCGGCTTGATCACAGTCCAATGGGTTTTCCAAAGAAACTTTAAAACCCATAAATTGCCATGGAATGCGAATACGTAGGCGATATTCCACTTGAGAATACGAGATAAACGTTTGTTTAAAGAGAGAATTACAAATAACTTTATTATTTTTCTACTAGAATTTACGTCAGTCATATAACGCTTTTTCTACATTGAAATAATTAAAAAGAAATTGTCGAAAATAAGGATTAAACTATACCTATTAAAAATATAAACTGCTTAAAGCGGAGGCAAAAATATGAAAAAATTCAAGATAATTCGTCACGACGATACAAAAGCACAGCACAAACTTACCGAGACGTACAGATTTAAAATTCGTACAATAGTTGAAGGATCGAGATGATCACAGTGCGAATGTGTTCTCTTATACGAATCTTTTCTTTCAAACCGATAAATTGCCATAGAATACGAAGGCGATATTCCACTGGAGGATACGAGAGAGGAGGCGTTTATTTAAGAGAGAATTACAAATAACTTTATTATTTTTCTGCTTCAAGTTATTCGATCGTAACACACTTTTGATACATGAAACTAAAGGAAGATAATTATGAAAAAATAAGGATGAAACTATCTAGGATAATGCAAACTGTTTAAAGCGGATGAGAGAATATGAAAAAAAGTATAAGACTATTCATCACGACGACGCAAAATATACAAAAAGTTAATGAAAGACAAACTGCAAAGTTATAGTTGAAAGATAGGCTGGAGTACATAGCGAATGAATGTTGTTATACGAACCTTGAAAATCCATAAATTGTCGTAGAAGTTCGATAGGCGGCTGAGCACCGTAAGTCTCGCGCGCAGGCATATTAAAGTCATCGATAAAAAAGATTTGTTGTTTGAGGAACGGTGGTCCAAAAGCACCTTTGCGCCTCTTGTCCAATTTGCCATCGATCGTGTCCTTTATTAAAGTGATTAAAAGGAATATGATTGCTATGCGGCGAGCAGCGAACACCTGCCTCGATCGATTTAACCGTCGAAAAATTGATGACCAACGGCGGGGGGGGGGGGGCCTCTGTGCGATCTCGCCAGCAAAATCAATGCAACCCGGTTATAAATCACCGAGGCTTTTATTCATACCTGTATCTGATTGGCTGACGTTTGCGCGGAAAAAGTGATAAAATCGCAAATGTACTTCTTTGGCATGCTTCGCGAGAGTTTGGCCGTGATCGTCAGGGTTTTTCCACTTCCGCTGGGACCCACGCACAGCACGTTTACTCCACTCGAGACCAGATACTCGATCAACGTTCCGTTCCTCACGCTGTCCACCGTCGGTACCTCGATATCTGCGCGAGACAGTATATATATATATATATATATATATATATATAGTTATTAATCTCATTAAACTATAACAATACTCTTAAGACGAACCTGCAAATTTTGTCTCCGGGGTAATTTTCAAACGAGGTATATCGTTTTCCCATTTCAACCACTTTGGTGGAATCGGCTCGGTCCCATCGATTTCATCCATGAAGCCACCGTCGTGCAGTCTTTATCGTACGAACAACGCGCAATTTGTTAATGCGAAAAAGTTTTAAACTACGATAAGATAATTTGCCATGCAAGTTGATTACATGCAAAAAAAGTATACATCTTTGGTGGTTGAGAGGTTTTTTAAAGAGGGAGGGGGGTGAAAGATAATCACTAGGAGGTGGTATTAGGTATTCGAAGCAGAAACGAGCGATCGATTAAATTACTGTATTAGCTGACATTATGCGCTTCAGTCGCGAGACTATCGAATTTAACAGGTTCGATGAGCCGTGACGGGGGGGGGGGGGGGGGGCGACGTCATCGATGGAAAAGGCAGAATCGAATGGAGGGTCTTCTAACCTGTAGTCAAATATTAATCCTTCTTCGGGGAATCGCATCCAGTGTTTTTCCTTCTTTTCAACGTTTCTCAGCCAATCGTTGAATATTACACGACTCTGATAATCGCAACTGGCACCGAGACTCCAGACAGTGGCGAAAGCTGCCCATGGCTCCAGTAAATTAGCTAGAGAAAAAAGAAAAAAGTCTATTTCTCTGCTATATCCCCCCTTCCCTCCTCCTCCTCTAGCCACTTTTAAATTATGCCAGGCCAAACACCATCCACTCTCCTTGGCTCCGTTTCTCTTATTAAACAAGTTTTCGATTTCAGCGTCGAGAAACTCGATAAATATGGATCATCACTGTATAACACCAACAGCGTCACGACAATATTAATTAGAGAGTCGATCATTTTCTCCTTACGTATGGTCCTCTGAAAGGAAAAGCTAGGCGGGGGCTTCCCATCTCGACCAGCCATTGGTCCGAATCTATAGTCCATCAGATTGATGTAGGCTTTCAGGATACCCAAATCCACGCTCGGAATAATCTCTCGCATTTTCTCCCTTAAAATTTTTAATCCAGGAAACACCATTTGTTCGGATAGCTTCGTTATCTCAGCGGAGTGCTCGATTATTCCCTGTAAAGTTGAATAGAAAATGTATTCGGCTTTCTATAGTAAATTTATATACAGGGTCTTTTCCTAACAGCAGAGCATAGGAGATTCGCGTTAGTTGACTATAGCACTCGGAATGATCGAATCTGAGAGCGCTGATTGGTCAATATTACGTAGTACCAATAACAGATAATAAGCCGTTACCAATAGTTGGATACAAAAAATGAGATTCATCCGCCATATTGGTGTGGAGAAATGTTTACATGCTAATCCTAGCAGAAAGAGGTGTAAAATGGAGAAATGTCAAATGGTAAGGTTACTATATAAAGTAAAAATTGAAAATAATGAATGGAAAGTACGAATAATCTTCATTTTCATTCAAAGCATTCAATTTTTACTTTAGTAACGACAACATTTGACATTTTTCCATTTTACACCTCTTTCTGCTACGATCAGCATGTAAACATTTCTCCACACCAAAAAATGGCGGATGAATCTCATTTTTCGTATACAACTATTGGTAACGGCCTATTATATGTTGGTACTACGCAATATTGACCAATCAGCGCTCTCAGATTCCATCATTCCAAGTGCTATAGTCAACTAACACGAATCTCCTATGGTCCGCTGTTAGGAAAAGACACCCTGTATATTATAACAATTCGCAAACTCACTTGTGGCAATGTTTTGGTCCAGCTCCGAATCACTGCGTCCGCGCTCAGTATTTTTGGATCCAAGTACACCATGCCGCATCTAGTTTTCATATTTACCAAATTCTTATCGAATGGAGCGTAAAATAGAAATAAGGAATATGCGGATTTGGCATTGCATAAAATCGAGTTTTTCTGCTACATCGATCGGTATTCGCTAGTGGAAATAATAATAATTACACGGATGGAGAAAAAAGAATTCGATTGATGTTATTTGCATTTGGGGCAATAACGTTAACGCGCTTTGGACCCAAGGGAACCGTGGCATATCTGAATTTTACAGAGATTCGTGCAACTTGCAAGCCAAGGGGATAAAAAGAAGAAAAAGATTTGAAATTATATATCATTAAACGCGCGAAATGGCGATTTTTCTCAATTTATTTACGGAGCTTCATGTACCTAAATTATTGTAATCGAGAATAAAACGAAGAAATAATTCAAATTATATTTGCAAGAATTCGAGTTTTACCGTTATCAAATATTATTTACTAATGGGAATTGGATTTGGACGGAGAAGAAGGATTCGATCGAAACATTTATTTAACGACAGCTGCTGTGGATCCGTATATGTAAACCGTGCCATGGCTAAATTTTACAGAGTTTCGTGCAAGTTGTAAGCCGAGGGAAAACAAGGAGGAAATATTTGAAATGATATCACTCGACGAAATGGCCGGGCTCTTGAGGTACGTCCATATAGGAATCCGTATTTGCCGATGGGAACAATGAATGGATGGAAAAAGGAATTCGGTCGAGGCGTGCATTTGGCGCGATGGATCGCATAATATGCAAATGCGGGGGAGGTCCGACGTGGATGCGAGTGGGTACGTGATACGCTTAGATATACGTTGAATAATTTTTCTCATGACAAGAAACCTTTCCATTACCTCGAGACGGTGGCTGGCGAGGCTGATTCGAGATCGGCCACTTCGAACATCATTGTCTGACTCGGAAGTAGCTTCATGATCTCACCGGAAGTCAAGCAGAGCTTCTTATTATCGTCCAACACCGTGTTCAGATTCTCGATCCAAACTGCATCGACCGGTCCGTCGAAAATGTACCAACGATTGTGATCATCCAACGCCGTGGTTCCCTTCCTTATCAAAGCCGGCAAAATTCCATCGGTCCTTGAGAAAAAAATGGAAAAAAGGTATACGGAACATTATTCTGCCGAATAACTTTCATCCACAAAAGTTTCACTCGGCTGCTCAAGGGGGAATGAGAAACCGACGAGAATACTAAAAGGAGCAACGACAGTATTGTTTTATCTTTGGAAAATATAAAGCTATACGGTGAGAATAAAGCTCTATATACATATAGATAATAAAAGAAAAAAAAAATTCAATTTATCACACGTGCATGCGGGCGAGTGTAAATAAATAATCATGGGGTTTTCTTTATATAAACGAGAGATAGTCTCCTGCATATAGCTTATTACAAACTAAACAAGCTGAAATCGGAAAATGCGACGATGCGATAATATGCATTAAGGCGCTTTATCGCGTACGTGCAATGACGTATTTTCCAATATCTCGTTAATATCGCGCATATATATATATATATATAGCATTGGTGCGCGGTAGTGTGCAAATGCATAGACGTTGATTTGCGGATAAAAATGGAAATAAAGGACGGAATATTTTCTTATGGGAGCAACGTGCTCGAGCAAACACACACAAGCTGCTTCTAGAAATTTCGCTACAACATTAACGGGCAAAAGGGGAATTTCCGAGGACTACGAAATAAAATGATATTCAAGGCAATCTTCGTCTAGCAGCAGGTTTTCAAGGTATTCCAAAAATGTGAATGGCCTATGTGTTGCAGTCTTTTCTTCCACGCGTTATTTCCTCGCATAATTTAGCGATATTCCCCCCCCCCCCCCCCAGTAGCTCTTAGTCAATAAGTTTTAGGGCTCCGGTGTGGGAACGCTTTCCAGGTAATTTACTGTGTACTTGTGTGTGTGTGTGTGTAAAAAAGCAAGGAAAAGTGGCGAATGGCACACGTGGTGGGTTTTTTCTTTGCCTCGGAGCTGGTCGGTGTATAAGAAAAGAATAAAAGGAGAGACGAGGTGAAAATTGGGTGGTTGCGTTTAAACGGGTTTCACCTACCATTCGTGTGTGTCCAGGTCGTATTCTCCATAGAGCTGACCCATTGTGATGGACTTTGGGTTGAGAATGTGCGTGTGGATCCGGACGAATGGCTTGTCGTTTGGTTGTCGCTGACCCTTCAAGCTCGTGCAGGCATCTCTTAGCACCTCGTAACACTGCGAATCGATAAAATTCATCTCTAACATCGTTCACCAGCCACCCTTGATTTTCACGATGCAAAAGAAAACGTAAACGAGCGGAAACCAACTCCAGCAGCCAGTCAACTAATCGAGAGATATCATTTCGGGAGTAATTTAAAAATTGAAAAAAATGTTGGATGATCCTTATTGGAGCTGATGGATGACGAAGCTGCGAGAGAAAGCGAGTCGAGTGGAGTATTATTGTTATTTATATTAATAGTGATGAGAGCGAGAGTGATCGTGTTGGGTTGGTTGCTTGGCATCGAATTGGCAGTCGCTGACCCTTGAAACTCGTGCAAATGCCTTTTAGCACCTCGTAACCCGAAGAATGAATAAAACTCATCGCTTAGCAGCGTCAAAGTGCTGGTTACGAGTGCGCCAGGCAAAAATATGAGAATTCTAGAACGAAGATGAAACACGGCGAGGGGGAGTCGCGCGCGAGGAACGTGATTCATCATTTCCTTCCATTAAGCGTCCACCAAACTCTTTTGCGTAGGTGCTAAAAAAAATTGTTTCCTGGAAAAATCTGCTAGTTACACGAGTGAATGCCCGGCTTGAGGCCGCGTTTTATCGTTCTCGCGCTGCACACTGCTCGTTTAATGTTCTCTTTATCATTGTTATTCGTGGTAAAGTGGCGACCAAGTCCACCCAATAATTCCCTCGAATAAAATTCTTTCTCCGCGAGACCGTAATTCTCTCAATAACGTGCGCGTACGCGGAACATTTTTAATTTCGGGATGAATCTCCTTTGATATTTTCATTTACACAAAGCGAGAGTCGCAAAATTGAAATAATTTGCCACTTTTCTTCATTACGGTTGACGATTAATTTTTCCAGTAATTATTTCTTTCCTATACGAATACGATGTTTTTCCTGGATTTTAATATTTTTTTAATAATATACACCTATGTGTACCGAGTGTTTTTATAATTAGTGGTAATTTCGAAATGGAGATCTCCCTTTATTAACTCTTGATACAATGCGAGTGGCAAAATTAAAATAGTTTATTAGGTTTTTTTTTCGTTATTATCAGCGACAAATTTTTCCAATAATTTATTCCTTGGTGGTGTTGTGTATCATCGTTTCCACTCGACTTCAATCTTCTGAATAACGTGCAAATAGAAAAGAATTTTAATGAGGGTATATAGAATTTCGAGATGGATTCACTTGGAAACTTCTCGATGCAACGATAATCACAAAATCAAAATAATTTGTCAATATTCTTCATCATTAGTTTAGCATGACAATGAATTTTGTCAATAATTTCTTTGGCATTAATAGTGCTGTTCTTGCTCAATTGTATAATTTTATGAATAACATACGCGTATACTAACACGTTTTAATTAATGCTGCTTCGAGATGAAGGCGCGCTATGAAATTTCTCGATGCAACGAGAATCAACAAATCAAAATGGTTTGTCGATGTTCTTCATCATTGCGAACAACAAATTTACCCCCAATAATTCCATCCATGCAATAACACTGTTTTCGCTTTGTTCTGATTTTCCGTATAACAAACACGTATGTATATTAAACATCTTTTAATTAGCATAATTTTACAGTAACTCTCTTTCATAGTTTTTTGAGAAGAGTCCCTTTACCGCTGAAATGAGATATCGCTACTTTTTGAAGAAAGGTCTGAAAAAACTACCCTTCCATTAGCGAAGAAGATCAATTTTCCCTTATTGTTGGGAACGCGTCTCGCTCGATGGAAAATTGTTATTAACGACGCAACTATAGAGAAGCGGGGGAGAAAAGTGTCACGAATGCGATTCATACCTCGGGGCTTTCAATGCTCCTGCACGACTTTTTCCAAGGACAATTCTGATCAAAAACCGACTATTTGGTTTCCACCAAAGCCTTAACGCTGGTAATCCTCAGGGCTATGGAGATCGAGAAGCGGTGAAACGGGTGGAAAAAGATGCCAAATGGAATAATTAGATGAATTTGCGATTTAGCACAGTGGGACAGGGCACAGATTTTTGCGACGAGTTAGGAGCAGGATTCAAGCTGTGCTGTGGAATCCCCCAGCACGACATCTTTTATTAAATAGGATTAAGCAAGAATTGCGTGATACGTTCCCTGCGTTCAATTACACGGAGGAGGAAGTGTTTGATCGCTCCTTAAAATTCAGCTGGACTTGAATGGTCGCAGGTAGAAAATAGAGGGGAACGAGCGAGTTTTCGAAGCGTAGAACAATTTTCGTTAACGTCCCTGCTATATCGTGAAATGCGCACACACACACACACAACGTGTGAATATTTCTCTTTCGGTTTCCTGGCTCTTTCGAGAATTTAGTCTCTACTACCCCCCCTCCCTTCTTAGCTAATCCATTGAATGATTCACGCATAGCTCTCTCCTACATTTCCCAAAGGCTTGCAGGATGGTTGTTTGACAATTTTCAGCAGCTACTCGAGGAAAATATAACTTTATGAACATTTTTTAGAGCAAAATCGTTTAATAAAAAATTGTACGAAAGAGAGAGACTTGTTGAAATGTTTTTCTTGCGAAAGAGTATTTCCTTTTTTTCATACAAGTTTTATCCAGCGAAATTAATATAATAAAGCTCGAACGCCAGTGTTGAAAATACGCTTTGCATTAAGGATAATAATTAAATCATGCTATATACTTTAAACTTCACACCACACACATACAAAGCTTTCCTTTGAGCATATACTTCCTTCATATTCTATACTTTCGTCAATTTGACACTTCCGCAGATGAGGATTCTTATAAAAGGCATAACTTTGACCTTTAATTACTGTGTGATTTGTTCTCAGCAGAATTGACATTTAACAGCTTATGGAAATATTAATTTCTGTACATTTGAAATGTAAAATTGTTTATTTGAAAGCTTTAGAGGGGGCTTTTGAAAAATTCAATCTGGACGAGACAGCTATTAATTGATTATGCAAGTTTAGCATTTGTACACAATAAGACGTCAAACAAAATCCTTCTTTTCATGGAATAGGAAAAATGCAACAGTCCATTATTAGAATAATGGCTTTCAATCGAATTCACGTTGAGTTTCTTTTCAATGGAAATATGCGTCAGTTGGGATTTGAATTTGTCGAAAAGAAAAAAAAAAAAAAAAAAAAAAAAAAAATGTGATTGAAGAAGCGAATTAATCGAGAAGAGAAGAAGAGTAAAAGTGTAAATATTGGTGAGATTGATTCGACATGAAAGGGTAACTCGGGGAGGGGATGAATCGATAAGGAAGTGGAAGAAGCGTTCGAAGAGAGAAAAAGGGTCAATAAATTAAAGAGGGGCGCTTACGCAGCAGCGGGAAAAACAGGGAGGAGAGATAAGAAGAAGGGACAAGTTACAACGAGTAAACTGGCTGACTGTGAGTGGCGTCGCAATAAAGTAGCAGGCACTAGTTAGATCGTCTGATTAGATTTACAGCGTCCGACAGTTACGTAATTCTTCCACTTTGCCCCTGTAATCTTTCTCTATGATATTCACAGCGTTCAATTTCAATGGCAGTCCCTTCTACCTCCTTGTATTTCACAGAAATAGTCTATATATAAATATATATATATGTATACCTGAAAGCAGGCTTCCATCCCAAAAGAGAGAGAGAGAGAGAGAGGGAGAATAATTTTGATTTTCACACGGTACAATTTTCGGGAGGGAAAAATCCTAAACGGTCTGTTGCTTTATTGCGATCAATAGTGAGACTTTTCAATTGATGTTCTTCACAAGTTTTCCAGAGGATCAAGTGCATTTTTTTTTTTCGCCTCTTTGTCCAAGCAACCGGGAAACCGAAAGGAGTTACGGTCGATCATATAGGTTTTTGGATCGCAAGAGTTTTCCGACGCGAGCATCGAGTGGTGTGGTGCGGCAAAAAAGGCAATTCTAGCTCTGGAAAGCCAAAGGGTTTTTCAACTAATGATGGTTCAGGGGCGAAAAAGCAGCACCAATTCGCAGTAGAGAGAGATCAATGTTTGGTCCAGCCAGCAACATTGGTCCACATAGCTCGTATCTCAATTCTTTCTTCTTGGTCTGCCTCTCCTAATTCTTGCGTGTTTTCTCTCTCAAAGCCAGTCGATCGTGCCCGGCCGCACCATCTGACAGCACCTATTTATAATTTTTAATTAGACCGATAAACGTCTTGCCAGTTCTCGCACGAATCATAAATCTTAGCAAGAACCGCGTGTAAATAAACCAATTATTATTAATGACAAGCGTGCTCCATTAATTGATATTTTCACTGGAAAACGGATATTGTCTGTGAATTTATTGCCAGGTGTCTCGTTCTACTCGATGAGAGTCGTATACAAGTGGAAAAAGTCCGAGTCAGCCAGACCATTTTCAAGAGGTCCGTCCATAAAACTTGAATAGCCATCTGTCACTCGCAGATATGATTTCTCGTGCTCCATCCGTTTACAAGGGCCAACCTGCAGACGTCGCATTTCCGCAAGATTTTCGCGCCATTTCACTCAAATCATACTGGAAAGCTTTCGGGGAAAAATTTAATCAGTAGCTCGAAGGTGGAAAGTGGAAAATTCGAGAAGCGTCTAAATGAATTTGCGACTGTACACTGCACATTTGGTAAAGGAAGCTTCGCCTTGCCAGTTTAAATGCAAAGAGTCCTGTCTCATCAGAATATGCCAATGTGGAGGCAGATTTTTTTAGCACCGCGCTGCTACTCGCGTAGCGAAAATATATCTTCGACATTTTGGGAGAGAAGAAAAAAAGCAAGGGAATAACAGCGCACAATTCGCCGGAACTGATTCTCCCAACTCTATATACAATCAGATTTCTTTTTGCTGAAAGGACCAAATGAGATTTGTTCTTTTTTCTTTTTTACTATATAGCAGTACTGCGGATCTTAAGGAGAGAGATGGGTACGCGGCGCGGGGATGCGGGAGCTGGGGGTATATTGTTTCATGGGACAGAAGGAGCAATAAGATGAATAAAGCGCGAGAGGAACTTTCGGAGAATGAATATTTGAGAAAAATTTGAATTTTTCATTGCACGCTTATTTTTCTCTTTCTTCGAGCGAAACAGGATTTTGAGGGTTCGCGGAGGGAGAGGCAGAATGTTATGGGTCGGAGGGAGGATCGAAGATCGCGCGCGACTTCGTTATGAATGAGCGGAGCGAGAGACGACAACGCGAGAGGGAATCTTCAGGGCGCATGCGAGCAAAACTTTTCGGCAGACCGACGCTGCGGAGTTGCGTTCGCGCGTTCAGTTCGTTCGACGGCGTTTACCGTCGCGTCCCACAATCGTCCAATCTCGCCGCTACGCGGCAATCTTTGAAAATTATCGTAAAAATCTCGTCGAGCTAAAAAAGAAAAGAAAATAGTCGAGTCTCGCTCTTTGGAGAAATTCAGTAAACTCGTCGTGGAGTCGCAGGAGGATTTATTTGTTTTGAGAGTGAAAGGGAGGGGGAAAGTTTATAAAAGTCGAGGAAAATTTTGAGTGGAAATTTGGAAAAATTGTGAATTTTCTAGGGAATCGAGTGGTTGGCTGCGGTCGAGTCGCGAAAGCTCCGCGTTACCGGCTGACTCCTCTCTAGGTCATACGTGCAGACTTTCCATCGAGGCCAATGTCAACCTCCGTCGATCGAGAGTGCCTGGCGAAATCCAAAGTGTCAAGGGGATCGACAGGTGGAATTTTCATTTGGCGCACTCTTCGACAAACTCTCCCATTATTGACGCTGCGTCGTCATTGAAAATCTTCTTATTATCAGTGCTACTCTGTTTCTGCTGTAAAAACATTTCAGCCGAAAGTCAGAAAAAATGGAGAAACTCAACAACGATCGGGGCAAGCTTTCCGGATGGTCGCAAATCATCCCCGATCGTCTTGGATCGAAGAGATAAGCCAACGATCCATATACAACGATACTAAATCTCTGGATCTAACGTATAGCACTATGTAAATTGGAAGGATAAGGGAGCGCGTGTAATGAGAAGGAAATAAAGTTGAATAAGCGTGAGGAACATCGGTTTAATTTATATCATTTGAAAGGTGTATAAACAGAAAAATCATAGGCAATCGCTGACTATAAATCGATCGTAAAATCGAGAAGCCAGGCCGGATCTCCGCATTCCTTTCCACGCGAGGAAGCGTGCTGCACCTTTTGCCACCAGTGTTTACATTTCACTGCATGGGGGATACACAGAAAGGCGGAGAGTCGATAAACGACGAAAACTCGTCGCATCCTCCGTCGTAAAAATTGCGCGAGGTTCGCCCAAGACCTTAAAATCGAACACTGCGAGTGGTCTCTTTGTTGCAAGATCGAGGTGTTAATTACGAATCGACAGTCATATTTTGGCTAAGATTTAAAACGTTGCAATGATCGATCGACGGGTTAACGAAGATTTTCAAGCCCAAGTGAATACGCCGAAGCCAGTTAACGTTGTAGCATCATATGCGAATTATCCGCTTGACCGAGCGTAAATCCCGGGCAATAACAGGCTCGAAGCTTCGGCTGCGTTTCGGAGAAGGAGGAAACGAGGCATCGAGTTTATATTTATTTACTGTCGGCTGTTGCACCGAAAGAAATGTCCGCTGCCGGACCAACGGGGAGAGATCCAAAGAAACCCTCGTGAAAAAATTCATCAACAGAGACGCTTCTTCCTATACCGTACAACGTACGTATATCAACCGAGAATTCCCGAGGATCATCGAAGAAACGCTAAAACTGAACTATACCGGAAGCGGCATTCCTTGCCCGTACAGCGAGGAGGATCCGAAGAAACAAACAAACCGATCGAACGCGCTAGGTGAAACATTAGAAACGCAATTGCAGCGAAGAGCTCGAAGAGCAATATTTAGCGAGTGATCTGGAACAATGGTGCACGAAGATAGGAGTAGAGACCGCTAGGAGTAATCATTGACAAATTCTGCTGCAATTGGACAAATAAATGGATAAGATCAGTGGGAGTGCTGTTAAATGTTAGGAATACGTTGAACGGTAAGGGATTGGTTGGTGGTGGGGTTGGTGAATAGCGTGCTGAGAGAGGCACAAGTGTTGATCAGAGTCAAGTTACGTGGACTGTAATGTAATTGGGGTCTTTCGTACACGCCATAGAACGCTCCAAGATGTTTGTCGGTAGCATGCTGAATTCGGTGTCGAATTGCGTCCGGCCGAACGGCCCACTGGACGCGGCGATATTTTCGAGAGTTCGAAGGTCACCGAGTCCATCGGCAGCCTGGAACAACTCGACGCTGCACGCTCATCGTAATCGAAGTTTCGAGGTTTTGATGGAGCCCGAAGAGGAGTCCCGGGAGGCGTGTCACTCGGTCATCTTCTTGCTGGACTTTTTTCACCAGTATTACATCCCGTTCATCATTCTGATCGGTTTGATCGGTAACCTCCTGTCCTGCGTGGTGTTCCTCAACACCCACCTGAAGATGCGTAGCTCGAGCTACTACCTGGCAGCCCTGGCGACGGCTGACTTTGGTTTCTTGGTGTCCCTCTTGTTGGTTTGGTTGAACAGCACCATCGGCTGGAGAGTCTTCAACAAGGACGGTTGGTGCGAGACTCTTGTGTACGTGAGCGCGGTCTGCAGCTCCCTCAGCGTTTGGCTCATCGTCGCTTTCACCGTCGAGAGGTTCATAGCGGTTCAATATCCCCTGCACAGGCCACACATGTGCACCATAGCCAGGGCCAAGGCCATAGTTCTGGTTCTGGTCATTCTGGCCCTCGCCAGCCACTCTTACGCCTTCGTCACCGCTGGGGTCGTCAAGAATCAGGATGGCTACGAGTTGTGCGAGCTGAAGATCGAGTACCTCGAGACCATGAGGATCATCAGCATCATCGATAGCATTGCCAGCCTCATCGCTCCCCTCATATTAATCATTGTCATGAACACCATGATCATGAGGAACCTTTTGCGCTTCAGCAGGCGCTTCAAGCAGTCTCCCGGAGTCTCCACCAATTGCCCCAGCAGAGATCGATCGGATATTAATCTCAACCAAATACCGGTAAGCAACCTCTCTCGCCAGCATATTACAACACTTATATAGACTCTATACTATTTCGTGCAGCAATTGGAAGGATTTACCAGGATCTCTGATCGATGCTAACGCCCTTCTCTCTCTCTCTGGCCTGCAACATTTCGTCCTATGCGTTTAAATCCCACTTTATACCATCTCACTCTGACTAGACTATAATTGAATTCATTAGCGAATGTCGAGAGACGTCGTTTTGTCAGATGTCAGTCTCGCGTCGTACGCGCTCAACATTATTTTATTCTCCTTTAATTAACTCAGACTTTAAGCTGAATCTTTTATATGGATAAAGAATTTTCTTCTCCACGAGATTGTGTATTTTCGCAAATGGAGGTAATAATTGGAGGTTTTTCTATATAGGGTAAATAAAGAAGCGATTCAGTTATTTTCATAAGAAGCTTTTTAATGTATATATATTTTCCATTGTATAATTGAAATGGACAAGAAAAATGTGTCTTGTTGGATTTTATGTCGATCTAGTGTCTCTCTATTGGACGGAAGAAACTAGAGTGGGTTAATGTAGAGCGGATTTGTAATTTTTATAAATAAATGTATTTATCGCGAACAAGCTTAATGCTGCGTAATATTGCATGTAGTGGTAGGTATACTTGCCGAAACATAAACACAATCTAGAAATAGCTCATCCGTCCTCGCTTTTCGTGAAAGCTCGTAAGGTAGAGAGAGAGAGAGAGAGAGAGAGAGAGAGAGAGAGAGATCCACGTGTATTTAGTCATCCGTTGCAATATTGGAGATTTTCGGTACTCCGGAATGAGACAAAAGGGACAAAGCAGATTTAATAAAATTGAAAGAGCATCGAAAAATGGAAAGAGGCAAATCTATAAAGAAGTTAAAATCAGATTCGTGTTCGTGACAGTCGTTAAGCATTTTTCTTTCGGATTCAACGTCACGGTGGCACGTGCGTGCGTGGAGAAAAATATAGTAAACAATGATTCAGAGAGATAAATACCTACTAACGAACCAGGCCAAGTTTGTTTTGTAGAATGAGTTCGTTAACTCCTATTCACGGTGTCTTTAGTTTTATTTTTTTACTTTATTTTTGCTTATCGAATTAACGAATGAGCAACAATAGCACGTTAGAAGCTTTAGAGGATTTAATATTGTTTTTCGTAAATGTATATATATATATATCATAGTGTGACGAATGATGGAAAGCAGAGAGAGAGGGAGAGAGAGAGAGAGAGAGAGACCAATTAGAACTCGCGCTATGCTCTTCTCGTATTATTCATCTCAGATATTTTCACCGTTGATAAAGATGGTCGGGTATTAATTTGTCGTTTCGGTTTTTGCGTCGCTGTATAAAGAGGACAACAATAAACGACGAAAGGGGTTTCCTCATATTCCTCGGACATAGCTATGACGACATATATTGTGCCGATCTTCTAGTGCGGTTTGCCGATTATTTTTAAACTGCTTATAAATACCCTTAGCTTATGTAACAGCGGCACCATTCATCATTGGGAAAGCTCGGCATTCTAGCATCCTCCAGATTAATTTCTAATCCTTCGACAATTTCTCATCTCGATTAACAGCCTTGCAATTTCAGCATTTGCAATTTGTCCATACTCCAGCGAGCCACTGCAATCTTTATAAAGCTTTTTCTAACGAGTAAATAATGAAATTACTTTCGTCCTTGATCAAAATTATAATTGCCAACTGGAATTAAGATTAAATGTTTTCTTGCAAGTTTTTTCTCACACATATATATATATATATGTACATATACATACAGTACAAGGTAAGTTTTCGAGAGTTAAGAGGCTCGTGTCTGTGTCCTGGAATAATGAAGCATTTTAAGCAGATTTTCATTTGACAATAACCGACAATAAGAAACTCCTTGCTATTCTCTTTCTCATTTCTTACTCTGCTTTTCTCGTTTCCGTCGAATAATCATTGGAATTAAAATGGAGCTCGGTCATATTAGCGATGCACAGGGTGATTCAAGTTTGATCGAACAACTGCGCCACTGTATTACAAGAATTGGTAGAAACGTTTATTGCAATTTCTTGGCAAATTTATTCGTTGGGTAAAGATTACAGAGTACGATAAATTCGATCGAAGCTTCGGAGGATGTCCAACGGATATAAAGAGATAAATTTCGCAACAAGTTTACCAAGAGAAGCTATAGAGAGGAAGAGCCGACTCTCGACAATGCTATGTTCCTTTTTCGTTACCTTTCCATTTCAAAATGGCTCGTCAAATATTGACATTTATCGTATCGTCCATATAGGACAACGGATCAAATTTCTCCTCTCTTCAAAACTATAATCGTCGCAATCTTCGTTCAAGGAGAATCGCATCTCTTAAGTAATTACTCTGGATTTAATTTTTCCCGCCCACGTTGAAAGATTCTCCCATTACACCCTTGGAAACTTTAATCACGATTTAGATTGCGTTTACACACGGTGTACATCGTTTCTCTTCGAATCAGTTTATTTTTCCGACTCCATCACGTAATGACGTAAAAGTATGCTGCGTATAGCAACATTTATTTCTTTTACTTCACCGCGCAGTTACTTTTCATATTTTCTATACACTTTTTTCTTTCTTCCCCTCCTTTTTACTATACCGTCAACGCGTGAATATACGCGTCCAAGAGAGAGCGAGAGAGAGAGAGAGAGAGAGAGAGAGAGCTAGGAGAAGGGCTGCAGGCTCGAAGTATAACAGCATTCGAAACGTAGTAACGCGTATGTTGGGAAAAACATCTTTCAAATTGCCAACCAAACAAGAATAGCCAAGTCGTAATTTTTGCCCACTTTTTCAAACGCTCTCACACGAATTTCCTTCTTTATCCGATCTACAAAGTTCCCGAGTAAAGTGTACGTAATACCGTTGAAAAAACGCTACTTTCCAAAGTCCTATCGCGTAAAACAATTTTCTTTCCCACATATCCGGCAGAAACTCGGTAAAAACTGCAGTGTTTCTAAGACGCAATTTACTTTAATATTTTGTGCCTTTATTTTATATATATATATATACACACGTATACACATGTGTGTGGAGTGGAGTAGGAAGCGGACAGTGTAAATAGGTGTATACTGCGGAATCTATATAGATTTGATTTACGGTTGCGAGAAAATTTATTGGTACGAACATTGAGCCAATAAATGGCGTGGCTTTTCACGCGATTGGGTTAATTCTACCTTTGTGTTTGGATGTAGAGGATTAAAATGAGTTTTGGAAGCTTAGAGTTAAAAGCGGGAGCGCTCTTAGGCAACAATAAAAAGGTGGCAAGAACTTTTGTGGAGGATAGGAGCAGACGCAGTGGCAGTGGCACTGCATTTCCCTCGAAAGCCTATCTATATTTATAACTTGGTATTTAGTTCAACCACGGGAGTAAATTGCGAGTCTCGCGTATTTTCTATTCAATTCAGGTCTGGGGTAACGGAACTTTTCCGCTTTTACTTGGTCGTTAAGACGATTGCGTTAAATTATTGAACATTGTTTTAGCAACAAAGTCAACTGTTGCAGCACGGTACGACGCACTGCGGTAGTACGTCTGTCAATAGTTTTCGAATTAAGAATCAGGCAACGGTATTTCTATCACAGCTTTATCCTTCGGGTTGCTTTAAAATTTCATTCGCGCGTTGATGCTGCCGTACGCCGCGTGAGTAAAGCAGAATTATTAACAGTAATTGAAACAGGTAATTGGCGGTACCTAATTACTCTCGAATACTAATCATGTCCGAAAAGTGATATTTAATCTGGACTTGACTCTGTTTAATGTGTAATGTTTATCAGTAGTGTGTATAGTATACTTCAATCGTATTACGATTGTTACGATTGAAGTAACATAAATTTATCATAGGATTTTCGCTTTAGGCAAATTCCGAAGAGCAAAGTTTATGTATAGTAAACTTTTATAGCTATCAAATAATTTCTTCTTTATAACGTTGCGGAACGCGACGTGTGCTTTTGTTTGCTCCAATTTTCAATAAAGTGCTTTCTACTTGTTGAAATAAAATATAAAACAAAAACGTTATTGGTTAATTTTTTAAATTCAACCATACTTTTTTTCTTTTTTTTGATCAAATCGGTATATAAGAGCTTATCTTTGAGATTACTCAAAGGTATATATGTATCGAGTCAGAAGGATTTGGTAAATGGAGCAAATTTTATCTTGTTACATAGAAATGCGCGTGGCAACGTAGTATATACGTGAAGAAAGTAGGAAGGATGAGAGAGGGAGGGGTGTAATCAGTCAATCTGGTTACTCTGTAAATTGACACTTTGTACGCACACTAGATAATCCTATTTCGCATCAAATATTTGGCGACGTTTGATTTACGCAATTGCATAATATCTATGATGTGAGATCTGTGCGCGTATCGATTGATTTCAAAATTTTTACGATTAGTCTTATCGAAATCTAGTCTATGTTTTTATTATAATATAATAGAGCGCGGCTATCGCTTGCTCCAGCTCTACTAGCACGTAATTAGAGGCGTGAATAGATAGAGGCTCGCCTCCCCGTGTAATGCGTTTGGCAGAGCAAAAATATAGCCACGAATCAAAACAGTGCAGCTAATTATATGTTCTTTTTTTCTCATAAAAAAGCCAATCGTGGACCAGCTAATCTCAGCTCGTTTAATCGTTGTCCTTCTTCTCTGGTTTTACGTGTTATATCAACAGCGATTGGAAATAACTCGATATAAAGCGTCGAAACGTTGGAAATTTAATAAATTTCATAAAGAATATATTTACATATTCTTCTATCGGACTGTATAACTATTAATTAAATACGAATGCTTTTTCTATTAGGAAAATTAATAGAAAATAATTGTTTATTTCTGATATAGTCATCGGACATACGGTATAATAGAGAATTCACGCAATTAAACACTCCAACAAGTTACAGTGAGCAATTAGCATTAACAAATTTGGCAAAGTTCGTGAAAGTGAATAATTTAATGATTACTTTGCAGCGGAGCAACTGTTGAATAAAATACACAAAACTTGGCTCGAGACTATATATACAGATTGCAAGAGTAGGAATATTTACAAACACGAAGAGTTCATCGGCGACTTTCTGTTGTTTCTACGCAGAAACATGCATAGTGCAGCTGATAAATGGTAGTTCTAATTTTCGAAAAATTGGTTGGTTCTTGCTGCTTGATAAGAGGAGGGTTGGAGGTGAGAGGGTGGGGGTTGAAACATCGTTATTGGTACAGCGTCATCTCGAGGCACGATTGGCGTCAAGATAATGCTACACGATAACCATAAGCTCGTATAAGTACATCTATAGGCTCGTAGTCACGAAGCGTGTCGTGTAGTCGCTGGCTGTGTCTCGCAAGAACAACAAGCATTATCTCGCCATTCATTCACGTTCTTCGAATATCACTCTGACAGAGCAAAGTAAGATTCAGCAGCAGCAGCAGCAGCATCAGCACCATGGAGCCACTAACGATTTTTCTAATCCTCCTGTCCCTGTGCTTCTCGATACTCTACTATTTCCACCAAACCCTCAACGTGTTCAAACGTGCAGGAATCGTGCACGTGAAACCGGCGCCAATTTTTGGCAACATGGCGCCCATAATATTCCGACAAAAATCCATGGTAGAGATGGTGCAAAGTGTGTACAATCTGTGTCCAGAATCAAAGTACGCTGGATTCTACGATTTCGCCAATCCGGTGATACTCGTACGCGATCCTGAGCTGATAACTCTGATAGCCGTGAGAAACTTTGACAGTTTCTGCGATCACCGTGGCTTCATCGACGAGGTCACTGACCCCCTAATAGGCAAAAATCTGTTCGCTCTGCGGGGACAAGCCTGGAGGCAGATGAGAAGATTGTTGAGTCCAGCCTTCTCCTCTGCCAAAATGAAAACTATGTACGAATTGGTGTACAGGTGCGCCGAGAACTTCGTGGATTACCTGGCGGACGAGGCTGAAGCCGAGGAAGCCACCAATATGAAGGACGCTTTCGCCAGGTACGCCAATGACGTCATAGCTAGCTGCGCCTTCGGTTTGACGGTGGACTCCATGAGATACCCGAATAACGAGTTTTTCGTACTGGGAGGAGAAGCGACGAATTTAGACGGGATTCTCTCGACAAAGTTCTTCCTGGGCAAGAACTTCCCGTGGCTGACGAAGCTGCTGGGCCTGAGGATGGTGAGCAAGAGGGCGGCCGATTTCTTTCAAGATGCCATCGACACCGCCATTAAAACGAGGGAGGAGAAGGGTATAACCAGACCCGACATGATCCAACTGATGATGGAGTCCAGGGACAAGAACGACCTCTCCAAGTACCTCAGCATCGAAGACATGACGTCACAGGCCTTCGTCTTCTTCTTCGCCGGTTTCGACACGTCCTCGACCTTCCTGTCCTTCGCCGTTCACGAACTGGCCGTAAATCCCGATATCCAGGAGAAGCTGCGAGCAGAGATCACGATGGTCGCCAAGGACCACGATGGAAAGCCCAGCTACGAGGCCCTCAAGAAGATGGAGTACATGGAGGCAGTGGTGAACGAGACTCTCAGACTTTATCCTCAGGCTCCTTTTCTGGACCGCGTCTGCGTCAAGAAATTCCAACTTCCTCCTGCGCTTCCGGGTGGCAAACCCTTCACCATCACTCCAGGGATGACCGTCTGGTTCTCCTCCTTCTCCCTCCATCGCGATCCAAAGTATTTCCCGGAACCCACCAAGTTTCGCCCGTCCAGATTCCTCGAGGGTGCTGTCAACTCTTCGGTTTACATGCCCTTTGGAGTGGGACCCAGAATGTGCATTGGCAACAGATTCGCCCTCATGGAGGTCAAGGTCGTTCTCTTTAATCTCATCAGGTGCTGTGTCCTCGAACCTTGCTCGAGAACCGAGATTCCTCTCAAGTTTAACAAGAAGAGTTTCGCCATGATGGCTCACGGAGGCTTCTGGATCAAACTCAGGAAAA
This sequence comes from Prorops nasuta, assembly GCF_024137725.1. Lineage (NCBI taxonomy): Eukaryota > Metazoa > Arthropoda > Insecta > Hymenoptera > Bethylidae > Prorops > Prorops nasuta. Next base: position 6,509,234 of record NW_027116810.1, read on the forward strand.
TTCAGCAGCCCTCTGAGAATTCCTCTTGTAACAGTCCAATTTAGTACCTTGATTTTGGGAAAAATTACTTTCCCTACTGCTTTCTCTCCTTTTCACTGTAAATTCTCATTGCGTCCGGTAAGATATATCTATATATACATGAGTTTTCCTCTCGTATATAGTGTAGAATAAGTCTGGGGAGATCGAGCGTTATTTCCTATTGTATGCTGTAATTGGGGAAAGTCGATCGATAATGCGTGAGATGTCTATATATTATATACTATACGTGTAAAACTGTGAAAATTACTGCTTCTTCTGTACAACTGATTGGGGAACCGATAGGTGCTGTCGCATTGTGCTTTCGTTGCAAAGCTCGGAGTAATTGAAACGATTCAACGGTATACCGCTGCTTGTACATTGTGAAACTCGTGCATTTTATAACCGAAGAATTGAGCAAGCCTGGAATTTTTGTCAATAATTCCATTAAGTATTGTATACATAAATTTATCATATACGTACAGAGAAAGAACTATTGTAAGTGCATTCGCTGTGAATTGATGCTATTGCTAATTAACGATATATTCTACTTATTATTATGTTTTTTTTTACTTTTTTCCATACATTTGCCTGTTCCATTGCAATAAATCATTTTTACGAATAAACTAACAAACATCGTCTGTCTCCAGTGTCAATTTTTCAACCAATTTCCTATTGATTTAGTTTTATATCCCAATTTATATATGAACGTTTACTCGAAGTATATAGTTAATTCCACGAGACATTTACAAACTTTTTAGCACTCTCTGAACATCGATTCTCCAAAATTTCGATATCGTGTCCTAATATTTATCGTCGTTCGGCTTTTGGCATCGCAACGCTGCACGAGTGAGTACTATTTAATGTTTATTTTTCAGCTTGACCGAATTTTTATTTGTCTTTGTAAATTTTCGTAAATATAGCCATTCGTGTTTATCGAATCGCGTTTTATTACCATAAAACGTACTATATAGAGTAATTGAAATAACTGGTGGTGTACATCTCGGAGTATAAATGAGGAGAGACGCAAGATTATTTAGCTCCACACGAAACATCGCTGCGTAGAATTTGCCAGCGGAGACACGTGGGTGCAGAGATAAGTTGGGTGCCGATAGGAACGTTTGTCATCGAACAGAATTTTTCACGATAAATTGTTGCCTCGAAGGAGCTATTATCCAACAAAATATTATTACTGTTTATCGTCTCTTATAAATTCTCTCGCATTATCTACGTACACATGTATACATCATACTTTGCACACAGTTGTTCACGTTGCAATTTAACTATATTTATAAATAGAAACGAAAAACGTTTATACGCCCCGGAGCTTATAGATGGAAGAAGACGTTTATCTCCGTAACTCTAAGAGATATTACATTTTTGCACGAGACCTTTTCGAAACATTTCGCTACTTAAATTCGAATAGGTCTTGTGCAAAATTTAATATTGCTATCCCTATAATGGTTGTACGCGGAGATAAATCTTTTCTTCCGTGCATGCTTTCGGACGTTTTAACATTCAGATTCTATATACATATATATATATATATATATATGTGTGTGTGTATAGCTGAGGAATAATCAAACTCGGTTGGTAGTGTGACCCAAGATTTAGCCTGAAAATCTTATCAAAACGGACGTGAAATTTTGAAAAATACAATCATCGACCTTACTCGTGTAACTTCTGATTGTTTATTTCATCGAATAAACATAAACAAGTGAAATCGATGCGCAAGATAAAAAGATGGAAAATTTCAATTATCGATAAATTTCTTTCAACAACAGATCACTGATATATATATATATATATATGTATGTATAGGTATAGAAATAACCCGAGCGTTAAAGGATCAACGTTTATGGGGCAGGGGGGGGGGGGGGGGGGGAGAAGAATGATACGCAGGATTAATTGAAGCGTCTCTTTTTTTTCTATGAAATCTGAAAGTCCCAGAACGTCGAAGGACCAATTAAGGTTTTTACAAGAGAATTAGAGTTAGGGAGAGAGTTCAAAGGTTGAGAGAGTTTAAGAGAAAAAGAGGAAAAAATCTGACAGGGCACGTTTTGCTTTTCTTTGTGCGAGGGAAGTACTCCGACAAAGCCAGATTTATTTTTGAAGGAACTTACTGATTCAGCGAAAAGCTCCAACTACGGAAACGAGAAAGCATCCACCCTATAGGAAGCTCGTCTTTGCTTTTCTTGTCGACTAGGGGGACGAGCAACCCCTATAGGCATCTTCGAGCCTCTGGAAGCCCACAAATGCACGGAGAACCGATCGATTCCCGCGCTAATTTATAAATGGAGCCACGATTCCATTCGTCACAGATATAAATAGGTCAAGCGCGATCCCATACCTTTTTCTACTATTATATATCCAGCTGCAATATAATGGGCTGGTTCACGCTGGCCACACTCGCAAAGGGTAGCTCTACCCTAAAAATTCCTCAAAAGGACTTTAGCCTACGATTATCATTATCGACCCTATATATATATATATAAATTCATCGGATACCCCAGTCACGTACATATTTCATTCTTATATTATCGTCCAGTAAATCTACCAGCTTTTCGTCACTCTCTGATTAATTCCTCCCCGTTCCGTCCCATCGAGCAGCATCGATAACACTATTAACACCGATATTTTGAAATTTAGCAACTTTTTTTGCCATTCACGCCCGAGATTCGAGATTTCCCGAGGTGATATGTAACCGACTCCAAATAGACAGCACGTGTATATATATAATATTCGATCACGCGTGACATTGAGACTGGGCCATCTCTGACCGTTCAGCTCCTGCGCGCTTGTATTTCGAAAGACACGGAGTTGTACGATAAAATGTTACACGTGCATGGAACATAGTCACTTGGACATTTTTATATATCCCTTCCCTTATTATATTCGAGGCATATATATGTTTTCTTAATTTAAATAATACATGATGATTTGCAGCAGGAGTTTTTTCATAACAATCTGTTGGGTGATCGACGTTTATAACCGATCGATCTGGAATTTTCAGCAATTTTCAATGTTGGGCTTGGATCATTCGCGTCGCGTTCGGTGTTTAAAGAAGATCCTGTGAAAGCAGGAGGCCCTAATGCGTCTATTCCTGATCGCGGACAGTCTAAAATTATCGCAACTCCGAGTTATTTTCCGTGCATAGAGAAAATAACGCCTGGGTACCGGCAATTTTCGTCTATATGGGACAAAGCTGTCCCTGATGTGCAAATTTGCTTCGGTTTATACAGCTGACGATGATTCGCAATTTGCGCGACCACAGACCTTAAAATCCTTTACGCCACAGGAAACATTGTCTGAAATAATTCCAGAAAATTCCTATACTATATTTATAATGATTACTTATATATATATTACGAAATATCTGCAATCGGTACTGAGAACCTTCCTCGCGAAATAATTAATTTTACTAATTATTTTCTCTCTCTCTCTCTCTACATATACATATATAAGTCCTCCCCCTCCCCCTCACTGTATCTATCACATCTCAGCCGGAAACATTCTATCGAGCATTCTTCGTGCCTTATCTTTACTCGTGTGGTAATCGTGTTTATATAGAAATTGATCGCCACTTTGAATGAAACGCTTCAAGAACCATTGGAATCCTATATTTCACGTAGGTGTCCAACCGAATTGACTGCTATACTTTACGCCATTTTCCAATATACTGCAGCATTTTTTATACCTTTATCAGAGCGTTCGTCTGAATTTTAGCCTATGAATATTGCATCTCGTTTAATTTTTCATTACCTATATATACAATTAAAAATTCGACGCGAGCATAAGGAATCAATAATTGTGATTGAACGAAAAATTCGAATTTATTGGAGCGGAAGATATGGATGAAAAATTGTTGAACAGCTCAGCGTTTAAAAGCGCGCGAGAAGCAGAGAACGTATATATATATATATAGGTGTACGAGACTGTATATAGCGGACAGGTATTATAGTAATTTATAACCTATGATATAACAAATTGATGTAACCATTACCGCGACAATCGTGTGCAGCTTTGTAACACACGACTATCGTTATAAATTTATATGTATACTCTTGATTTAACTACGAAATTTCCTAGTAACAACTATCAAATTGTTACTATACATAGTCTACTATAAAATTACAATTGCAATTGTAAGCAACTTTATCACCCACGTCTGACGTTGTAATTTTACAAATAATGTTTACGATGTACCTGTAAGTTTTGTCTTTATACCTGTATACTATAACTATTATATAGCGATTCGACCTGACAAATTTAAACGTGACTTCTCTGTTGGAGTATAACCGAAAGAAATAAACTTTTAAACGAATCTCGCGTTATACGCCCGATGTACCGCTAATTTTTCCCCTTTTTGCCAACAACCTCGCACGAGTTTCTCGACGAAAAAAGTAGCTAGGGTTTCTCGCGCAAAATCATGACGCAATTCAATGGGAAATTAGCACGAGTTAAAGATCCTTATCACCGATACAGCTGTAAACTTTCCGATAGCTCGCACTCGCTTCGATCATTATTTTAAAACCTTGGGACCTAAGCTTCATTTTAAATGTCATTCTCGTAAAGTTCCATCTGATCGATAATAGAGATTGCCAGATTGCTATTTACGTGGCGCAATATAGCAATGGAAAATCTAGCAAGACCATCGTTCACCAAGGCTCCGATCTATTATTGGTACACTGCTCAATAATTGTTATTATTATTATTTCCTGCAGGCGTGGATGAAAAATCAGACTCGTCTAAAAGTGCATCGATTAGAATATAAACTAAGGAAAATCTCTGGGGAAAATGGAGAGAAAAGCAATGGAGTTACATAAATCGCTAAGTAATTACATTGCAATATGCAGATCATTCGAGAAAGTTTCATCTCGATGCTATGAGAAATCTTTTCGCGGATGAATTTGAATTTGAATCGGAGAATCATTCCCCCGTGAAGTTATCTCGATATACTATAGAAATACAAACACCAAACACTAGATATATATATATGTATATGTACTAAGCACCATACACGTAAGTATTAGACGAAGCGTGCTGTCCTAAATAAAATTCAATCTCTGTCAAAGTCCAAGGTCACCCTAGCCTTAACGAAGTTTAATTTTGCAGTAAAACTTTGGGATAGTACAGGTTTGACGTAGGAGTTGATGGGGCTGATGGAGCCTATATAGCCTGGTCTCTCGACAGCAATCTAGCTGACGCATGCCAACGTCACTGCACAAGTTTGTAAGGGCGTGATATATATATATATATATATATATATATATACAGCTTATTAGACGATTGAATAATAAAATATCGATCGATTAGCCCTACACACACGAGAGTCTGCAAATCCCTGAGAAAGATTTAAAAACCTATACGTATATGCAAGGACACTCGATTTATATGCTGTAGATTAATTTTCCGTCGGTATCGTGAGAATTGGAAGCCGTGATAATGAAGATGATTGAAATGGAAAATTAGCGAAGAATGAATCTCGAGGTTTCGAGCCTATACCTACGCGATTCAATATATTTTTTACAGAATCAAAGGTTTATTTTTATGACGGTGTATTTGTTTGCGTGGAGGTCGCGTCGCGCCAAGCCAAGCCGTTTCGTTGGTCGTTCCGCAGGAAGAATCGCATGGTTTAAGTACCCTGTTAACCAAGGATTATTGGTACACATTGCTTTAGGTACATTCGCGTTTAATTTCATTGCTGCTATTTTACGGGGAAATAACTATAAATATCGCAGGAAAAGTGGAATTAGCGAAGTTTGCACTTTTCGTTGGAATTTCAAATTTACATTGTATTCGCTGGGGTAACGTTACGAGGGTATCTCCTTCCAATTTACAATTTTTCAGCCTGGCACAATCGCGGCGGTGAAACTCGTCGCGTTCTCCTCGCTTTGTTACAACTGCGAGAGTGAAACTTATATTTTAATCTGGATTAACTATCGCACATATACATGCATACGCCGGCTTGTATAATATGAGGTATTCGAAAATCAAGTTCGTCCGATTACAAGCGTACGTGCGAGGCTAGTTTAACCGATGTACTTGTAATTTGTAAGCAAGATAGCTGCACGATAATAGGTATTAAAGCTCGAATGTTCCATGCTTCCTATAGTATATATTATACCATATATTTTGCAGCGCTTCGCTTTTCTTCCTACAGTGGAATTCAACTCTATAATTAATTACAATGTAATTCATCGTGTTTGAAAACTCGATCGAGTTTAAAATTTTGACAGAGAGAGTCGTTAGAGAAGCTAAATAATAACGCAAAAGTCAGAAAATATGATTAACATATTTTCAAAGCACTGTATATTCTGTAAATTTATTCTTAAATGATTTACGAGTTTTCGCGCGTTATCTGCGAGTTATATTTATACGTAGTAGCAGGAATTATATACCATATATAGTCAAGGCATTTCACGGTCTCTATTATATTATAATTTGCGAGCACTTTTATTTTCACCGCGAATCGTGAAATTTAATTATTTAATTACCACGGTACTCTTCCTCGTATTTTAATACGATTAAATTTGCAATTTTACGATTGCTTAGGCGGAAACCCCTATGTGTTTAAATCAAAGGTAGATCAAATAGTTTGAGAGAATATCTTTCTGTGTGCGTGCATGTAGAACATAAAGTACTCTATAAACCCTTTTTCATCGTGGAACCTTAAACTATCACTGTTTAAAAAAACAAAACTCATTTTTGGTATTCTGCAACATACAACATTGATGAACTTTAATCAGTGAGAACTTCTCATCGTTCAAAGGCCATTTTTCCTCAATTGAACGGAACAATTCTGAAATATATGATTTTATTAATGTTATTAATGTATGATCAACTTGTCTCTTTATGAAAAATCGAATTGAAAGATGCAAATAAATTTATTTGTACATTTTTGAAGATGTACTCGTGGTCCTAGAGTTATAGTGTATTAATTTATATATTTTTTATAGAGAGAATTTTAAAACATGTTATTTTTAAGGAAAAAAATGAAGTTTCGTAAAATTGAATTATTTTCTTTTATGTCATAAGTAAAATATCAAAGACATTCCTAATTAAACGGATAGTTTTCCTATACCTTCTCTTAAAAATTAGTTTTTTGTTCTGTTCTTAAACTATGCTCAGCTCTATAGGTAAATTATTCAAAAGATCCTTAAATTTAATATGAATTAGTAGCCATATTGGATGAACTATTTCGAATTTCGTAATTACAACTTCAGAATCGTAATTGGTACTCCAAAAAACCCTTCTATGTCAAATTTCATAGAAATGATTCCATTAGATTTAATGTGGCCCTTAAAGGGATAATTGCCATCGCACCTATACTTTTCATTATATCGTACAATTTAATTAATAATAATTACCATGCTACTTCCTCCTATATTTTAATACAATTTAATTTGTAATTCTGCCCCAGCTCGAGGAAAAACCCGTATATGCAAGCACCAAAACTTGATGAAATAATTTAAGAATATTTCTATGTAGTGCACATACAAGGCAGTATAAATTTTCTTAAAAAATATCTTACGAGCTTTTATGTTATCTGGAAATCTCCGCAGCGTGTATCAAAGGTATTTAACATTCGCATTAATTACCATTGCACCTACTTTTCATTATATCGTAAAATTTAATTAACAATAAATAGGATGGTACTTCCTTCTATATCTTAATGCAATTAAATTTGCAATTTTATTCACCTCTGCAGGTAACCGCTCATATTTAAAGAAAAAGCAGATAAAACGATTTAAGAATATTTCTATATATATCCAAGAAATACAATAGTGTATAAAAATTGTGAAAATAATATCACAAACTATTTGGTTACATATGGCTCCCCATCCAACGTATACCTAGAGTATTTGACAATTTCTATCAAATTGCCATTTCGCTAGCTCCTACTTTTCACCGTACCTTAAAAGTGAATTAATGACCATTAGGAATATACTGCAACATGTGTTAATGGAATTTGATTTAAAATTGTAACAGAGTGCAAGCAGCAGTAACAATGGAGCAGGAGTGATCACTCTTGGTCCCGTGGTCGGTGGGAGAAGGGCACCGTCGCAACAGTCGATTCACTCGTCGAAAACCAACCATTCGCACCACTCTCGACATCCAGCAACGTCAACCGCAGCTCCGCCCTCGACCCCCCGCAACGCCTGCCAGATCCCCGAAATAGGAGCCCGCTGTATACGTAAGTTTATCACCCAGCTCCGGCCCGACTTATCCCCCCCCCCACAATCATAAAAAAATCACGCAATCAGCCAAATCGCTTCACTTTCACTCGTAACATTCATAACCCTAATACAAAATTCATGATTATTCCCGAGAGACGAAACGCCCGTATTAAGACAAAAGCCTCTGTTTTTTTCTCTCACAGACGTCAGATCGTCCTCTCGCAATCTCATCTCGACTAGGAACCAGCAAAGCATAACGAAGATGCTCTTATTGATCAGCACAGTCTTCATTCTCTTAAATTTGCCAAGGTAAACAAATTAATATCGCACGAAATTAACTTTTTAATTAATGCTAATAATCTGGATGCTTGGAATTTTTCTAAGACAGCTTCGCCAATCTGTCCTGCGCGCGTAATCTTTCAAGCTTGACTATATAGTTAACCTTGTGCAGGAGGCTAGCTAGCTGTTCAACGAAAATCTATATATAACGCGAAAATAATTTAATCCTGCGAAAGCTTTGTAAAATAAGAAATATCAGCTCGCGGCTGTAGTATATAGCATTGTAAATTGTTTGTTGCTAAAGCAGGGAGTAAAAACGGAGCTCCGCAGCTATCCCTATGTATATACGAGTTTATTGACGCCGCTTGAAATAAAAATATTTTTTTCGGAGACTCCCCCTCTGTCATTTATAAATATTTACGTCTAACGTAATAAACGAGACGCTCGTGGATGAACTTTACGCATTAATGCCATTCGGATTAGATAAATGGAATTTTTTGTATTCGAAGCAACCTTGGGCCGAGCAAACACGTTCCTCTCGTAATTATATATATATATATATGTAATTATTGAGAAAGAAAGGTGCGAAAAAGTTTGCAATCGAAGAGAGTAGGATTTGAGAAAGCAGCAAGGGGCGCGTATATGTATAGCGCAGCCAGGGGGTGGCTCGACGCTCGCTTTTACGCGCGTTCGTGCTTTGCCAACATTAAAGTTTCTTTCGGTGAAAATCTGCGGCGGATCACCCCAACGAAGGAGGCTTGATAAATGTACCATGCTAAAAAATCTGGATCAGTCAGGTAGAATAAGACGACTTATCTAAATCCAGCCGCCATTTACTTTGATTGCAGTTGGCTTTTTACCAACTTTGTCTCGAACCGAACGATAAATTAGCTTCGTATCGGTTCTCCCAACTATATACCTTCATATTACGCTATATATATATGTATATACTTAATATACACATAATGTACGATACGTCATTATTGAAATTTACAGTTTATCGAGTACTGCGCGTGAAAATGCACATACGTATATATATATATATATATATATCGTTATCAGAAAGATAATGTACTTTCACGGTCCATTTTTAACAATTGATTTACTGCACTGGCCTCGTTTCTTACGAGTGCGCGGGATAAGAGTGCTGCTATCCCCAGCACGTGTAAGCATCCCTATCAAGCCGGCACATTTTCTCCAAGGTCCCGAGTACAAATATGCTGGGGATAAATGAATCGCGCGAGACGTGTCGCGTGGTGTGGGGGGGGGGGGGGGGAGGGCAAATGATAAAAGCTTTTCGCTCGCGATTGTCGTACAATCACCGCTCGGGTGCCTACTATTTCTTACGACTATTATTCTTATTATTGTATGGAAATAAAGCAGATGAGCCGCGCGCGCAGGAATAGTCGAGCCAATTCGCGTTATGATAAATACCACGCTTGGTTAGACGTTGATTAAAAGGAATTTTAGCGGACGACGTAAATGGTCTCGTTAACCACCAGCAAATCCTCCAATTACACAAGCGTTGTACGTACATGCATATATATATATCGAAGGAACGCGTGTTTTCAGCAACTATTTTTATCCCGCAGAGATTCGCCGAAGCACTAGCTTCCCTGGCTAATGTGATTTTCTTGTATTTTCCACAGCTACGTCATTCGTCTGTGCGTGTTCTTCTTCACTCTGGCACGAAAGGACACGCCGTCCCTCCTCTGGTGTCTTCAGCAATTCTTCATGCTTCTCTATTATACGAATTTCAGCATAAATTTCCTGCTCTACGCCATGTGTGGGATCACTTTCAGGCGATGTCTGGAGCAACTGTTGCGCAAGGTCTTGAAGAGCATGACGAGGTATCATTGCAATCCTCAGAGGTACATATAGCTAGCGTTTCGCTACTCTCGATCGTGGAAAAATCGTACGGAGACAGTGGTGATGGAAAGCACCAGAGAATTCGCCAATCCATAAAATATCCCAACGCGCTACTCGCTCTATGCCGGCGTCCCACCACCAATTTTTCCATGCATATTATGTATATCCGTGCAAGAGAACGTACCGCGAGACTCGCAGTGGACATTGAGAGCAACGCTCAATGAAGAATTTCAAATTCTTCCTGATCCGAAAGACTGAAATCCAGCTTAAGGATAAGTCGCGAATCGCATTTCCGAGCTCCGTTCTCCATAGCCCATGCGGGGATTATACTCGCGGCTCGTAAAAAGCTGCGAAATTATTCGCCGAGGAATTCTCCAATGGACAAAATACTCTGCAAAATTTATGGCTCTCTCTCTCTCTCTCTCTCTCTCTCTCTCCTGTCACTCCACTCTCCTCCCACGAAACGCCCACCTTTATGTTTCTCACCATTCTTTCCTCCGTCTCTGTTGCGACCAACGCACCGCGACAATTTTTTCGTCCGAACGATAATTGCAAGTGGGAGCTTTATGGCTGAATCATTTTTATTGGATCCAGTATATCGCCCTCTCTTCGAGATACATCTCCGAGAGGCTCCTCGAGTCGTCGTGAAAAAGAGTTTTGGAATTTCCCATATCGGCATGATGAGTGTAAAGTGGATATGAACGTTGGAAAGTCGTTACGAAGTTGGAGAGAGATAATCTTGATTACCGTTTATAAAAAGGGGCAGAATTCACCCTTCGATGATAAGAATCGAGAGGCTGAGATGTATAAGCTCGGTGCGAAAGATTTTTATCTCTCTCCCCGCGCAGCTATATATACCATGAAGAATTTCCTACGAAACTCTCTGCTTATATAGGATTAAGGAAACCGATATTTAAGAAAACATTTTTTAACGCACGATAAATTATTTTTCACAAATTTTGTATAGATGAAATTTTAAATATGTTGTCTGCTAAACGTATACGCTTGATAAATTGTCTTTTTTATTGCAGCTGATGCTATATAACTGTGCGAATATTGAGATATTCATGACCATAAAAAATGAGTTTGCTGTTAACTCGTAAAAAAACTTACTTATGCTCCTCCTGTATATCCTATGTAACATTTAAAAGGATTAAAAGCATTTGCCTAATAGCGCCAAACTTTCCACAGATCTGTCAATGATATGACTGAAATATTTCTGTCGCTTGTAATATTTCAGCGATGATATATTGACATGCACAGAGCTTCTGCGAGTTTGGCGTTTTGCTTGGAACATTGCACTCGCGATTCATACATATATATATATATATATATATACGTTTCTCTTGCATAAAACGATTGTTCCAAGCTGCGAATAAGTCGTTAATTATACAAATCGTTATGGCGAGTCGTATAAAATTAAAATAGTGAAATGGATGCAATTTATTGCCAATTGCGATATTTCGCCTAATTCCACTGTAAGTTTCACCAGGGGAGCTGGAAAACGCTTAAATTTGATTCAAATCGAAGGAAGTTATTGGCTGACGCGTAATGTTGCGCGAATCGAATAATTCTTAATGCTGCGTTCGAGAAACGCTGATATTTAAAATTTGTTACTTTTTTTTTTAAGGAGAAAAAAAGTAAGATTGTTTTGAAAAATAAAATATTTATTTATTTGACCGACCTTATCGCGGGAACAGGCTTTTATCTTTCTGTTCACACTGATCAATAAGGTTCTTTTCGATAAACTCAGTGGAGTACTTGGGCGACAGTGGAAGTGAAATTGTTTGCTGTGACTTTCACCTTTATCGCGTGAAATGTGCACATAAGTCATTATATATATATATTTATGCATCCACAATCAACAGCTGAATCAGTTTCTACGAACGCTTATAAAGAATGTTATCTGACCGAACAGCTTTATTATCCTAAGCCAACCAAAATCTAAACGAAGGATCATGCTGGCACCACTAATGACCTTTAGAAGCTGCAATCTTATCACATCTGATTATTTCTAAAACTTGGATTGAATCTACTTATATATCCATGCAAACTACATTACACGCCAAAGTCCAATTAAAATATTGGATTACGCTCGATTGACCAAAAAGTACTCTTAAAGATTTCCTCGTAATTAAGCCGCACACCATCAAATATTCTTCGTAAGTTTTTTTCTGCCTTTCTAGCCATTGAGAAAGTTTTTGCACTTTTTCAATTAACGCGCGGTGCTTCGAGTTATGAAGTAGTCAAGTTTTAGGGCTGAACGATCCTCTTACTCGAGGAAGGTAAAACTCTGATGGCTCGTGTTTATTTAATATTAAATGTTTAGTTTGAAACATTGAGAAAATCTAAAGTTAATCCTCGTCAGAGGAGAAAGTTTTCATTGAAAAAAGAGACCCTTCTCACTCTAATCTTTCTATCTATAGTTGGCAAAAAATGAGTGATTCTTTAAATTTACTCGATGGCTGCAAAGATACAAACTTTCTAATAACTCGTCAAGAGAAGTTTTCATCGGGCTTTTTGTTCAGTCACCTTTAATGGAAAGCTTACGTTAAGCCTTAACTCACAGAGAACTTGTTGATTTGTCAAATCAATATTGTTGCCTACCATTATCATATAATTTTCTTATTATACTGAAACGACCAAATGAGAAAGTTTCGACGAAATCCGTCGATCTTATCTCTTCGAGCGATTTGCTATGTACACACGTGGTGGAAATACAGAGGAAACGTCTTACCAAAGCTCGCTTCATATTACTCGTTTCAGATGTTATTATTAAAAATTTCTTACCTTCTCATTTTTTACGATATACATATAAGCTTGTTAGGTCGATTCCTGAAGGAAAGAAAATATTCTTTAAATTTTCTTTTAAACAACGTGTTACAATGATTACCCGCAAAAGCTTACAACCAAAGGTGTAGATCTAATATTATTCGCGATGTTTATGCACTGTTAAATTATTACAGTAACGATAAATAATATCTGTGTCATAATTGTAACCTCAATGTAAATTAGTTAGTAACGATAGACCGGCGAATAATAGCATGTAAATAATCTCGCACACACAGTATTCATACCATACAAATAAATGTATTTCATTCCTGTAAATCTGTAAATAAAAATACCTTTTAACGTAAGCTCTATATATATATATATATATATAGAATATGAAATATAATCTCTCGTAATCTCGCTTGGATATACATAATTTTATAAATGTATGTATTTTCGTGAAAGTAATCTATTGAATATTATATATATAAATGTAAGTCCAGTCATATATTTAGTATATCCTGTTTGTACGAATAAACATATGCGTGTATTCGTCATGAAAGAATATTTCCAAATTCTATTGTTATTTGTTTTTACACAATTGTATACTGTTCAAAGCAAATATTTTATTGAAAAAAGGCTATGTCTATCTTATCACGTTTCAACCGCAATGTAGCGTTTACTCGCATGTAAATAAAATATTGTTTTTTATGTAACGATCAATTGTTCATCATTAAAACCTATCCACTGTCTCAGAGTTTTCTTACAACGTGGGCTGAATCCGTGAGTATAAGAAGTTTTACAATTACTTAGTCACTCCATTTCTCGCACCCTGCGAGTAAAACGTCGTGCTTGTCTCGTTCTGTACTACTCGTCTTTATCGTCGAAATCTGAACCTTCCGAGTCGCTTTGTGAACTCTATTCGGAAAGGTGCTGCTTCTTGTGTTTTTGAAATATTAACTGCTGAATAGTACCAAAGATTCTCTTTGGCAGTAGAATTGGCGTTAGACTTGGACAACTTTTTCACGTCGTGAAAAGTATCAAGTTATCATAAGCCAGCAGTACAATATTTATAACAACGTTTAGAAGTATTATATATATATATATATATATATAGTTCATCCTGTAAATTGCTCAAAATAGAAATGTAACATATCGAAGTTTAAAACGTTCGAAAAAAAAAACTAAGATTTGTATAGCTCGCCAAGTTGAATGTTATATATGTATAGTACGACCCTCGAAAGTTCCTGGTAGGTTCAATCTCATTTGGTTGAACTGTAAGCTTAACATACCCTTCTATAATTGCGCCGCAAATTACAACACGATCCCTCCTCGTAGTTTTACGATTAATTAACGGTGCGAAGGAATTGTTTAGCAGGGCCTCACGAAAAACGCATCAATCTTTTTCGCAAATGTTCATTAAATTGCAATTTTAATAAGCTTTTACTAGATTTACTACTGGAGCTTAATCGATTCGCCAGGAACGTTATTTATTTACTTGATTATAAATCAAAGCTGTATGTTTAATGAGTGAGAAATTGAATGACGATGGGCCAATGATAAAACCAAGGCAATTTTATCCGCAGTTCTGCTAAATCCATGGTAAACCCGTTTGTCTATATATTTTAAGCTCCAAAGGCCTAATGGCATTGAGCGTTTGATGTTGATGAAAGGATATGATTCAAAGAGGAGGTGAAAAAGGAAATTCGATATTGCATACATACCTTCGTTTTACCCGATCCAGTTGGTCCAATTAGCATCAGTCCATGTCGTACCACCGTCGTTTCGTATAGCTGGATTATTTTCTTTACGAAATCTGAAACCAGCGTAAAATTTAACGTTTTTATAATTCACATTAAAAAATCTGTGGAAAAGTTAAATAATAAGAAAAACAAGCTAATGAAACGGTGATTTGGAATCAAAATTATGATCGTTTATAGTGGAGTAAAAGAACTTGTTCTGTTTGACCGTTATAACCAATGATAAACTATCCTTGTATGTACACATATCGATCCCGGCTAAGTGATCGTATATGGCATACCAGAGGCACACGTGGGGTCGTGTGCATGAAATCTTATACTACTCCGGAAAATCACCTCTTCCGAAAGCTGATATACCACCATTATCATCGAAAATATCAAATACATTCCTCAGCCATTTCCTCGCAAGATATACCGACTCTTTGAAACGTCTCATTCTTATTTAAACCAAACAAGATAATCCCTCGAGCAATCATCTCACGAGAAGAAAGTGTCCTTCGATGTCACTCCAAAGATCTTATCAGATTTACTTAAATAGTTGGACTAAAATTCTTGCGACTGTTACCATCCAATTCTTCCAAACTCTTTTCACCGATCGTCTTTCGAATCGCGTGCTCCAGAATTCCATAATTTGGTGGACGCTCTATCAGATTGGGGAATAGGTCAGACACGATACCTATTAAATAAAACAAGCAAATTCTCGTCAGTATATATACTATATAATTAATCATCGCATTGCGCATTAGTAGCGTCGAAGAGAAACAAAAGCACTGAGAACATGGCAAACATCTGTTTGTTGGGAAAAGTTTTCGAAAAATGAATCGCAAGTTGATTATACATGCAGAGGACTGCAGAAACATTACAGTTGGTCTGTTTGTTATGCTACGATACTCATCACGTCGACCTCATTCATAGCACGTAAGGATCGCTATATTGAAGTTGTATTAGAAGCTCGACTAGTCGTGTTCCGTGAATAAGCCACGAGTTATTTATTATTTACCGTAGAACAAAGATGAAACTCCTGATGGTCGATGCACACACCGGAAATACGTATATAGATTTGAATTTCAAATAACGCCGAATTTAGAAGGTTTTACGTTGGCGCGAGGAAGAAAGTTAGATTCAATATGCGGTAAGTTATTAAAACGCGAAGGCTATTTGCATAAAAACATTGTTTGCAGTGAATATTGCAGAGGAATAAAGGAGTAACGTACCGTTAAACAATATTAAATCGTCCTTAAGGAACTTGGGCACGTTTACGTCCCTGAGCGCTCGCATGCAAATTTGCTCCTCTTCGAGGTCTTGTTGGCTCCTTTTCAAGTTACCAGCGGCAGCTATAACGCTTTTTACCGCCCTCATACCGAAATCGTAGTGGTCCTACGGGGGTTTAAAAACCTTTTAAGATATTTACAACGTACAGGGAAAAACTTTTGGCTCGATCGTTGCATGGATCATGGAACGTGTCTGACCTGGCTGCTTAGTTGCTCGGAACTCAATTTGAACGTGGTGGTTATTTTTCCAGCGAGCTTTCTAGCCTCGGTGAAGCCATAGGAAAACAGAGAGATCTCTGCAATAAGTGCGTAGTCAGGTACCATCATGGCTACGGGCCGAAACAGAGCTTTGAGATTGTCCGGCAGCTCGGTTCTTCCGGCGTATCCAGGATTCATCGTAATGAATACTGCGCAGGAAGCCTTCAAGGACAATTCGGTGCCTTCGAAGAGAAGCCTGAAAGTATCAAGGTCCTAGCAAATCTTCTTTTCTATTTTAATGATTATACTGCAGGAACTCTTACACAGTGGCTCTCATTTGTTGGGCCCTCTGGATCACCATGATCTGTTGTGCCACCACCGACAAGACTTCAATGTCGATTCGGTTAAACTCGTCGAAACAGGCCCAGGCACCTGCGCTGTAAAATCTCTCATTCGTTATTTCTCTACACGTGTGCATGCTTTTCCTCCTTATAGAGTTCTCTCTTTGGAAAGACTAACGTTATATATATATATATATATATATACGTGTATATGGATACCTGGCCAATCCTTTGAAAAACTTCCCCATGGAGAGGTAATCCAGTTGATCCGAGCAATTAAACACAACGCACTGAATGGCGAAGGCCTTGGCCAGATCTTTGGTGGTCTCGGTTTTTCCTGTACCAGCCGGGCCCGATGGTGCTCCGCCAAACTTGAGATGTAGAGCACCCGTCAGCGTGAGGTAACATCGATCCGTCAGGGGAGTAATGACCAGCCTCCCGTTGTTGCCAAGATACTCGTATCTGATATTAAATCAACGATACTCCAATTACCAATTATATTTAGGAATAGTGCACGGATAATATATATTTAATATTATTGTCAGAGTGAAATTAATTCCTGTCGAAATTGCACATGATTGGAAAATACGAGGGAACGTTTGCAATTGTAACGAGACCCACCCATAGGGAAACTCGGCGTTAACCGCGCGAATCTTGAGATCCTGATCGGGGGTGGAGATCCAGTAATAACGCAACTGAGAGATCCAGTCAAAGTCCTTGACACTTCGGACCTTCTCGTCGATCAATTTCTGAAGAACGTCCCTCGCGTGCACCTCTATCGTGATCACGGCCTCCAGCATCAACCTTTGAACCTCGGTTTGGCGGCCTCGCATCAGTTCTCTCAGGGTGTCCATCTACGGACGTGTAAAGAAATTGATGGTAGGGAAGAGATTGCCTTATCGCGACACACTCGATTGGAAAATCTGGTTGTTTTTCTATCTGAAGAAGTTGGCAAAGGTTGGATATACATGAGGCGATATTGCTAATTGAAAGATATATATTTGCGGTTTTTCGAAGACTGGGATTAATTGGCAGCGTGTTATCGGAGAATAATCGTGGTGTAGTTGCGAGATAAGACGAGGTACGCACGTGGGAGAGCATGAGACGATGGTATTTGTGGAGTGTATCGTTGGCGATAGCATCTTCCACGTGAGCAGTCCAGTAGGTTTGACCCGCGGCCAGAACCACCTGGCCAGGCCACATGTACACCCAATCCTTTCTCGGCGTAGTCTCGACCACTCGCAGAGACTTGGCCAAATGTTCCCTGAGAGTGGTGCGCATGGCACTCTCGACCAGCAATAGCCAATTCTCGACGTTCCCCTCGGGATAGACCGAGGGCTCCAACACCACCTCCTCGTATTCCGCGGAATACATCTTTGTGATTCGCAGATCCTCCTCGAATTTCAGCTCCTTCATGTTCTCGAAACATTTCTTCAAGTACGGCTGCACGGCTTGAACCTTCTTGGACTGTGCGATGATCTCCAGCAACTCGTCGTCGCTGAGGAAGAAGAATCGTGGGAATATCAGTCGCTTTGTCTCCAAAAAGTCACTCAACCCCTTTTGAACAACGGCGAGGAGGTTGAGGCACTCCCTCAGTGAATCCAGCAGTGTTCTATCGGAGCATGTAGTTATCACCTATACACATATATAAAAGGGAACAATGGCTTGATTGATAGTTCAAGTTTCGGTGGCACGTGTCCCCCGTACCACCACCCAGCATTATATTTAGGGTCTGCGAAATAAATTGCCATTTCCTTGGCGACTCTCGCTCCTGGGAGAGAGCTACGTTTCGACCGTGGAATGAAATATTGCATACTTTCGGATTCTCCACCGCATCTTTCATTATTCGCCTCCAATTCCTCTCCATTGTACCGAACTTTCGCGTCTCCACGGGCAATTGTCGACTCACGTCCTCGGCGCTAAATATCGGCTCCAAGTACATCCACTGTCTGAATAGACGAGTTTCAAGCGGATTATCCAGCATGCAAGGAGAGCTCCTCGTTCGAGCGTCGTTGGTCTTACTTTTGTGCCTCCACCCAAAGCGAGATAACTTCCTGCGTTAGATTCAATTTTCTCTCCCAATCCGTGATTCTGTCCTCGAAGACGGCCTTGAATGGACTGAGATTAATCTGCTGCGTGTGCAGAACGTGATCATCCAGCATGATCATGATCTCATCGGAAATCTTCATTATGTACGTTCCTGCGCAAACAGGAGGGCGTAAAGACAATTTCAAATTGAGAAATGCTCGCGTTCCTCGACCATTCGTCGCTCAGAGTTAGCGTTGAACGAGGTATAACGTACCGGTCTCCTTGTACGAGTGAACCTCCATGTTGACAGAGTCCCATTCCGACATCATCTTATCCAGAGTTTCCTCGATCGAATATTCCTTGGCAGCACCGTCGGCAGTTCTGTTCACGACTTCGTCAAAGTCCATGATACCCAGTAGGATAAGGTTCTTGAAGGTCAGGGAAGGGGTGAGCGCCATTTGTATTCCAGTGATTGCACTGAGTTCCTCAAAGTGTCGAGGCTTTATTCCAGGATTTCGAAGAGCTTGTATTATTGCCGCGTACGGCTTAAAGGCTTCGATTTGATCCCTCGTGGCAATGGCTATGGAAGCCACCTCTTCGATAGGAGCCATGCGAAAGGAACTCATCTGGTTGCTTGCTTCAACACTGTGACGTACGCCTTTTATACTTACTTCGGAAACCCTTACGTACCTGGGGCTTCCTCGAAAATCCTCGCGCAACGAGACATCGTCTTGTGCATCTCGGTAATCATCTCGTCGATTTGACGAGCATCTATGCTCACCAGTGGATTCTCCGTCCAAATCTCGTACCACTTGAGCCAATCTAATAAAGCCAGAGAGACGATTCTACACTCTACGGTTCTACATCGTGCTTCGTCGAATTTGCAATTTGCCCCTCCCTACCAGCAGCGGTTATCCACAAGTTTTTGTACGGTTCCAGCTCCTTCTTCAGCTTGGTCAAATTCTCGAACGGAACCACCGGCATACCAAATAGTTTCTGCCTCTCGTTCAGGAGCAAACCCTGCTCCTGACATTCCAACATTGTCTTCCATATTCTCCTCGCATCGATCGCTATCTCGTGAACTTTCGACATATCCCTTTGCAGTGCCATACTCGACGTATTACCGATCAAAGTTTCAATCTTTTCCAGCAAGGCCACTTCGTCTTGCAGCTGGAACTTGTGAAACTTTTCCTGGTACTCCTCCATATTCTCGTTGGTCTCTGTAATCTGACATACGATATCCATTAGACACCTTAAATATTTCAGCTTAGTGAGGATAAATATGGTGCAATTAATAGAAATTGGCTTGCTAGTAATTGTATTTGACGGGGATGTCCAATGGCCGTCCATTTGTCTTTAAAATCCTCATCCGACAAGTTCCACCAAAAGTGGTCGAGGATCTCGTACTCGATCTTCAGTTTCTGCATTCGAGAATCCGTTTGCTTGACGGTCAGTGGTATAGTCTCCATCCATTCGCGTTGCTCGAACAGATGCTCTATACTCCGGGGCTCCTCCTTCAAACGTCCAATTATTCCCCCGTACTCGGCCATGATCTCGTCCAAAGTGGCGCGACACCTCTCAGTGAAAATTATCAGCAATTTCTTCGCACAATCGTCCCGTTTCTTCACTAGGAACTCCTTCAACGGCTGAACATTTACGCAAAATGCACCGATGCAGATACTCTCGGGCAGCGTCACCTCGAGACTCGCTTTCATTCGCAGCTGGAACGATATTTCCTTCTTAATGTCCGCAGCAGAATATTCTTCCTCGTCTTGAAATTGGCTGAAATCGAACAATAAGCGGGTTGCAGGTAATTCGTCAGAATTGAATCGTGACGATGGTGAGTGGTAGATCGAGCAACATGGATCGATTGGTCAGTGTCTCTGCTGCTGATAGCGCTAAGAGCTCGCCAATGATAAAATAGAAGCATACTTGACGTGTCCATCGATATCGAGTGTGAAAAGGTTCAAGTGTCTCATGTATTCGAACGCGTAAGCTTTCAATGGAATAATGGCTTTCTCGTATGCATTTCTCAGGCGATCCCTCGCCCTGCAAACGTGTTCCTCCATCAGACCCACCGAACTCAGGCACAGGTCCGCTGGAAATTTCAAGTGGGTCAGTAGAGATGGGTGGACCTGCTTGATCTGATGGCACATGGTCAACGCGTTGTCGTACAGGAATATTATTGAGTCCTACGGAAAAAGAGAGGGAGAGAGAGAGAGAGGGGGGGG
This sequence comes from Prorops nasuta, assembly GCF_024137725.1. Classification (NCBI taxonomy): domain Eukaryota; kingdom Metazoa; phylum Arthropoda; class Insecta; order Hymenoptera; family Bethylidae; genus Prorops; species Prorops nasuta. Next base: position 6,530,178 of record NW_027116810.1, read on the forward strand.
GAGGGGTTTAAAAAGCATATATTAAAATTAACGAAGATTTTTAATTATTGCAATAATATTTCTACCAAGAAAGCCTCCAGGTCGGTGGCATAATAGGCTCCCTGATCGGTCATTGCAAGGTCTATATTGAATACTGGACCTGTTGCTGCGAGAAACTGCGAATCGACCAGATTCTCACCCCACATAAATTCCTTGGCAACGTTCATCGTGCACAGCGATGGCTCCTCCAGCATACTGGTGTATAGAGCAATGGAATTTTCAACGAGACATCGAAGCGCGTGCTAAATCGAATTGTACCTTCAAATATTTATCCATACGCAGCTATAGAACATTATTATCAATTTGGGAATGCGAGAGAACCTGCATTCGAAAGAGGACGAGATTCATGAAACGTTTCAGCTTCATCACGTCGTAAATTTCAGAATTCTTCTGTTCGAGATCGAACCAGCCTTTTCCCAAGTCCCTCAAGTGCAGTCTGGTCGATTGAGCGATTTTGTCCAACCAACTTTGCTTCAGGTACTTCACCGTCGACATCGTAGATTGATTTTGCAGAGAGTCAAATTCTTTGAGCGTAGAAGATTTTCCGTAATTCGTCGTGAACAAATTCAATCCCGACACTTTGATGCACTCGTCGACAATTTTCATCATCGCTTCGTGCACCTCTGGCAGAACGTACAGAGTCAGCCAATGCAGATGAGTTTTGATATCCTGAAAAGTTCATTTGTATATACAGTGAGAACAAAATTCTTTGATTCGAGTAAGCTTTATTTGATGAGTGGCGCAAATTAAATGCGTTACTATATAGGTTTTCATAAATAACTGGTCCAATTAAATACTAATTTCTTCGATTAAACCGTGACAGACCTTATCCTTTCGATCAATTTGCAAGGAAATTGTCAAAGTAAGCGTTTAGTCAACTGTGACACTATAATCAAAGAAAGATGTATTTTAAAAATTAAAGGATTTTTGTTTCGCGGTGTAAGCAACTCGTTGGAAATTTTCGTTATAATTTCGTCGTTCGTTTTATCAGATTGAATCGTTGAGTTAAAGTTTAATCCATCGCTGGTGGAGCTTTCGCGCAACAAAGTCTCGATCCCCTTACCGATCAAATTATCGCTCACGTGAATCGACTGTGGCCCATCGTAGATCGATCGTAATATATATGCTAAATGTCCAGATTTTTCAAACAATCGAATATAATTGAGAATTACTTGGAAATCGGGCATACGAGGGATAACTTTTTCCATCCGTGTTTCGAGCGTGGAAACCTCCTGGGGTGTCGGTTCAACGAAATGAAATATACCCGGTCGTTGTTTGATCAGTTTTCGCCACATGAGGTCACACATCGTCCTACGATAATCCAAGCTAGCCTCTTCGATCAACTGCAAACATTTCAGCAGTCTCGTTGATCGAACACTCTTCGGCATCTCGACGTAATTTGAGAAAATATTCGCTTACCTCTCTCACGTGACTCGGATTCAATTTGGAGGAGCCTCGACCACAGCACAAAGCTTCGATCGCATCCTCAACCTCGATCGTATAGGAAGGTACATCGTCCAGCTTTGCGCAGTCCAAGTAAAAATGGTACCTATATATATATATATATATATATATATATATATATATATTAGGGTGCCCGTTAAAAAAGCATTATTTTTGTTTGTTTGTTAACTATATCTAACTTGGTGTAGAATCAGATAAAAATGAGGTTTGCAAGAGTCTAGCCGATTTAGGTACTAACAACTCGTGCCACCGTAGGATTGAAGTTAAAAACGGAATTTCGCAAAGAAAAATGATATTTTGTGACTATTTTGCATTTCATTTTTTCATTCTTCAAACATTGCAAATGAAGATGTAGCTTTAGTTAGTTTAAGGGTCTCTGAATATGGATCCATAGTGAAATTTATATTTTGACTTGTTAAAACCTTTATTTTTCGTATTAATATTTCTTAAAATAACTATTTGCAATAAAAATTCATTATAGCCGTATCTTGAATAATTTCTCTCTCATTGTCTCGGTATCCCCGCCCCTCTTCGTTCTGTAACATTTCTGAATATGATAAGATTATGTAAACATTTGTTTGAATTTCTAGTAACACGCGTTTCATGGGTTAATGCTGTTAAAAAACATTGATTTATCATGACAAATCCTTTTATTCCTGTATCTTCTAGAATCCCTATCTGTTTCTCTCTTTCTCTTTCCATTACTTCGAAATGATTAGTTTTTAAGTTAAAAGTAGAGGTTTTAACCTCTACCTTAAGAATATATTGAATGAATGTTTAATTTCTCAAAATTTAAATATTTTTGCTAATGAACTCTTATGTATATCTAGATAGAAGCTTTGGTAATATTAATATATCTTCTTATATAACATATTAATATTACCAAAACTTCTATCTAGATATACATAAGAGTTCATTAGCAAAAATATTTAAATTTTGAGAAATTAAACATTCATTCAATATATTCTTAAGGTAGAGGTTAAAACCTCTACTTTTAACTTAAAAACTAATCATTTCGAAGTAATGGAAAGAGAAAGAGAGAAACAGATAGGGATTCTAGAAGATACAGGAATAAAAGGATTTGTCATGATAAATCAATGTTTTTTAACAGCATTAACCCATGAAACGCGTGTTACTAGAAATTCAAACAAATGTTTACATAATCTTATCATATTCAGAAATGTTACAGAACGAAGAGGAGCGGGGATACTGAGACAATGAGAGAGAAATTATTCAAGATACGGTTATAATGAATTTTTATTGCAAATCGTTATTTTAAGAAATATTAATACGAAAAATAAAGGTTTTAACAAGTCAAAATATAAATTTCACTATGGATCCATATTCAGAGACCCTTAAACTAACTAAAGCTACATCTTCATTTGCAATGTTTGAAGAATGAAAAAATGAAATGCAAAATAGTCACAAAATATCATTTTTCTTTGCGAAATTCCGTTTTTAACTTCAATCCTACGGTGGCACGAGTTGTTAGTACCTAAATCGGCTAGACTCTTGCAAACCTCATTTTTATCTGATTCTACACCAAGTTAGATATGGTTAACAAACAAACAAAAATAATGCCTTTTTAACGGACACCCTAATATATATATATATATATATATATATAGGATAAACGTGAGGGATGTGCGAGCTTGTTAATGAAATTATTTTTCTTCCCTTCTTCTTCACGCAACTTAACGAAATTTGATATAGATTATTATTGTTGCGATAACCTGAGATTCGCCTCGGTGGCTCTTCGTTTCTCGATCGCAGCGGCCAATCTCTTGGCAAAAATTCTCGGATCCTCCTCTAAAAAGCGAATATATATTCGTGGTAGGAAATAGGTTTTTTTGCTCTTGTCCAGGGTAAAAACAGTCCAGAGATTTTGATGTTTATCATAAGCCGTTACATCGGCCGAACACCAGTAATATAAGTGATCCAGTTTATCAAGGTTGCTTTCCAATTTCTGCCTCGCTTCGGGACTCTTCTCGACAAAAACCGAAGCTGGCAGAGGGTGCCTCGCGCCGCCGTCTATCTCGGCTAAGTTCAGCCAATCATTCTCCGTTCTGCGCAAATAAAAACCACATTAAGCAAATTTCATATCGCCCATTTGCACCCGCACCCCCAACACCCTAGTAATCCCTATTAAATCTTAAGCTTGTAATAATAATGATAAATCTCGTCGTGTTAGACTCGCATAGATTATTGCATATAAAATAATTATCACGTTTAATTCCAATTTTTTCTCTCTCAATTGCTTAATAATAACTTTGGTTAGATATAGATTTTTCCTTTGCGGAAAATAACATTAATAAAGTTTGCGAGATAAATTATTGATACGTTTTTGCACAGTAAATGTCCGAATAATAAAAGAGATGCGAATTTTGATCAGCGAGATTTTAGCGTTACAAGAAACTGCAGCTATTATGGTACCTGCAATCGAACTCTTCGTCATCGAATAGCTCCAGAGGTAGGAAATGAGCTTTACTCTTAAGGCCGTATTTTTCTTCTTGAGAGCAAAACGATAATAAAACATCAGGGGGTAATAAATCTTGCGTGGATATTCCTTCCTTTGCTAAAACGTCCTCGATCCTTAAATTTTTGTAAATCCATTTTAGCCTCTCCATTACTACGTCTACGCTTCGCTGATGAGGCTGAAGGTAGCTGCCAGTTCCCACAACACGTAATAATGCAAATGTAACATGGATTTAGCAGGCTGCTCGATACTCGGCAAACTTCTCACTGGAATAAGAAAAATATGCATTATCCGATGCTTATTATTATTACGAAAATCCTATTTCAAGCAGATATGAAAATATAATAAAACTAAAAGCTGCAATTAAATGTAATTGAAACGTATGGGATTAAATTAATATGTGTCGACATTCCATGTTTCAAAGCGTGTTTCAATCATTTTCAAATTTTTAACGCATACATACAGGATGTTACGATAAATGTGTCAACTTGTAACATGCCTGCTGTTATTATTAATAATTGCATAAAAGAATATGGGTGAGACCGGAATCAATTGTAACAAAATGAAAGTTTCATTTTTTTCGAGCTCCTATTGATGCTAAAAATTTATAAAAAAAATCGTCATACCGACTGTATACGTCTAGAATACAAATTTATTTTTATTCACGCGCGAGTGATATTTTAATTACTCGGATGGCAAGCGACCAATATTGCACCATGTGCAATTTGTTAAATTTGACACCACGTAGGTTTCAATTGTAACACACCGATTTGCAATTGTAACATATGTTACCCGTCATTTCTGCAGTGCATGGATATAAAAGTAATTTAACATACTTCGGTAAATCGAGTATATTATCTAATGATTAATATGCATTAAGAGACGTGAAATTTACTCGTAAATTTACAAAATAACAACGATATAATAATGGTGCTTTAACGCCGGTTTTCCATCTATTGGTAAATTCATCTACTTGATAAAATTTTTTGTTCGATAAAGCTTTAAATTCAATAGAGTAATTTAGAACGCTATTCAAAACTTATCACAATTGTAAATTTTAACAACTGGTGAAGAAGAAAACTTGACCTTAGGGCTTCTTATAGGTCCAATTTTTTCTTGTTCTGAAGGTATATTACGAGAATTCAAATTATTATTCCATCTATAATCTTCAATACCGACTTTTGACAAGTGTGAAGTTAGCTTCGACTTTAACTTTTGGTAATTTTGCTATCATTTTTTTAATAAATCTTTCAATAAGCTTATTGGAAGTTCTTTTTTGCGAGAAAATCTGATTATAAATACGAAAGAATCTGAGTAATTATAATCAAGAAGGATTGATGATTAGCGGTGGTAGGTAAACATTCGAGGTTGGAAATGCAGGAATATGCGTTACCAACGGGTAAAAGTGGATAGAAAATGGCAGCTGACGCGTGCGTCGCGTACTACCCTCTACAGGTGAGTAGCGAAACGGAATCGCGGAACGGCAAAACGGTCAAACGGGGATGCGCGAGCAAGCGAGCGACGAAATGATGTTAGATGATCAGCTGTGCGTCGTGCGGACACTTTCCTCGACCGGAGAGTAGAGTGTAGAGTGGGTGAAAAGCAGTGAAAAAACATTGTTGGATCTGGAAACTGACTAGGGATTCGTGGGAGAGTGCCTCGCCCATTGATTATCGTCGCCACTGATATCGAGCAAAGTGGAAAAGCAAAAGCGCTCGGGTTTATCGGTCGAATTTCGACGGCAAGCGAGGCATGTCGGGAACAGGTGACAATAGAACCTCGCCATGTTAGATTTCACGAAATCGGGGAACGTGCGCCACTATTGCTGCTGGTGCCAGTGAAGAGCGAGGGAACGAGAAAGTCGGAAAGAAAGATAGAGCGAGAGAGAGTGTGAGAGAGAGAGAGAGAGAGAGAGAGAGAGAGAGAGTGTGTATGTGCGTGTGAGCGAGTGAGACAGAGGGGGGAAAGAGAAAGAGAAAGAGACAGAGAGAGAGAGAGAGAGAGAGAGAGAGAGAGAGAAAGAGAGAATTTATTTTGTTTTCTCGGCTCACGCTACTTTCCTCGACGGTGATCCATCCAAAAATCATCCAAGCTGGATAGGTTACCCGAGTATCTCCGCGATACCGTGGATTGGTTTATGGGGTAAGTCTTGTACGCGCACCTTGACCGGCAAATTAAATATTTTCGAAAGTATAATTCATGCCGTGCCAGAGAGGTTAGCCTTCTTCCTACAATGCCAACTAACCTCACCGTCAAGCTTGACACAATAATTTCCACATGCCTCCTCTCTAGACCCTCAATCTCCTTCGCAAACCACAATATTTTCCCCTCTGTCCAACCTTCCTTTGTTCCTAGAAAACGTTGTTAGCTATATTCTCTTACCGGCCTAAAAAAAAAAACCAACTCTCCATCACTGCAGTGTGCACTCCTTAGGATTCCTGGTCTAACGTTTTATGGTTTAGACACTTTAGCTTCTCTTCTCGTTATCGATTTAGGGATCATCTTTCGCTGCTTTTCTTTGTTGCTTGCACTCTTCTACCACTGTACAAAAACAATAGTCTTACTATAACTTTAGAAAATTGTCGAATAATCCTTGCGATTTCGTAAGATGGTGCAGTATCGTGAGTCATACGGTCTACGTCAGTGAACGTCTTACAATAATTCGATTATTGCCCGTGGGTGTGTGCAATTGTTTATCTGGAAAACTTACATAAACGTCGATTATACGATAAGCAGTGGATTAGGGGCATTTTCGCTCATATCCGATTTTATCGCGAATCTAGCTTAGTGCAGGATTAACGACGTTACGTCATGCAAATTTTAGCTTAATAAACGTGCATATTCGTTTGCATCAGTAGCCGCAGCAAAAGCTTATGTACTCAAAGAGTATCCAAAATATTCGTCCAAAATCAACTTTTTATTTCTCTATTAAAGCCTTTGGCAGCTCACCAAAATTTCTCGCCGAATAACTTCCTATTACTGCACTGCTACAGTCATTCGCTCTTCTCAATATATAGCTATACACACACACACACACACATATATATATATACATATATTAAATTCAGAATACCATCGAGCTATACGCAGTATCGCATAATTTCACGCAAGTTTAATTGAAATTTTCTGACGAAAAAGCGTTAAAGGCGATGCTTGGAAAGCACTAGTCATTGTATTTATACCGCTTCTTTATCTGTACGATACACGACTACGCAAAGACACGAGGTAAGAAATAAGAGTGGAGGAAATATAGCATTGGATGAATGAGAGAAGGAAGGAAGGAAGGAAAAGGAAATAATAATATACATGGTGGAAAATGTGGAAATAATCATAGCCACGCAGGTACGTGCTCCTCTCTAGTTACCTCGGCAAAAGTCACACAGCATTTCGTCTTATCATCCTACTGATCAATGTAAACAGCAATGCGTGAGAGAGAGAGAGAGAGAGAGAGAGAGAGAGAGAGAGAGATGCTTTGATACTTTTAATCATCGTTGATAATGATAGAATTCTAACTATGGTGTGTACTAGTTTCAGGAATTGAGTGACAAAAGTTCTGGTGATTCCTCGTGAAAGACAGAGGCAAAGGAATAAAGATAACAGAGCGTAAGATTGTTGGGAGAGGAAAAAGTCATTTCCAAGGTTTCCTGAGATTTCTGGTTGGATTATAAAGCGAAAGACAAGTAAGACAATGGTACGGTGACTGGCCAGTGGGCATAATGCGCTCTCGGGCCACTTACAGAGAGAGAGAGAGAGACTCCCCACCCCGCTTCCCTAACTGTGCCCGTGCCCGTACAACACGCCGAGGTATACACGTAAAGTGAGCAACCGGTGTGGTCGTCGTCCGTTGGCTCGAAACCGCGTAGCGCGCGCGCGATGACTCACGCGACTCTTTCGCGATGTGATTGGTTTCCTCTGTGAATCATGCTCTCTCGTATTCTGCGCCTTTGCTAAAATCATAGCTCAAGCCTAAATTCTACTTGGACGAGTTTAAACGAAACTCGACATTAGTTCTCTCTTATCTCTCCACCAAAATAAAAAAAAAGCGATTCTCCCGTGTACGCAAATAAACACTGGCTACGTTATTCCAATAAAAATTTCAGCCTTTTTTCTACTGTCTGGAAAAGTTGCCGTGTGTGTGCTCGACCAAAAATTCCCACTTGGGAAAATCATCCCTATAACCGTGTTTTCTCAAACAGCACGTAAAAATGCTGGTCCTCTCGCACACATATACTTATTTATCTCATGAATTTGAAATAATAAGTTTAGCATATTTTGCTCGGTAAAGCCCTTGCTTATGCGTTATAAAAGTTATTTTTGAAAGCCAGTGTTAAACCGGCTTGCTCCATAGTTAATAATTTAATATGTAAAATGGATAAAAAGTAAATTTTCGTCGAAGCTTGTATATCTTTATTCCTTTGAGGCGATAAGCCTACGCTATCTTCTTGATAACCAGACAATGAATTTTAAGTGCATTTCGTACGCTTTCTGAATAAATATGCTTATCGTTTGTTATCATGATATATACATATCCCGACAACATTGCAGACTCGTACAGTTTCTTTTGCTCCTCGCCAGCTTTTCTAACTTATTATTATATTCTCTTTAGAAACGTCCGTCCGACGTATCAACTGGAAAATAACAAACGTGTATTCCAAGATTTACTTTTTGTCCCTTCGTCAAGCTTTGGTTTCATAAGAAAAATCAATTGTAAACTTTTTCAACGGACTCTTTTTTTTTTTTTTTTTTTTTTTCCTAAAACCTTTCTTCTTCACATTCCAGGCTAGATATTTCCCCATGTAAAATACGACTGATCTACCGTATAGTAAATATACAATAAAACATTCTTTCCTTGTAAATACGCAAAGGGAAAAAAATGAAAGAAAAAAAAAACAGAAACGTCGCATTTACTTGACATTCACCGCGTCCTCGTTATTCTTCAGCCATTTTTCACGGTAATATCGTTCGGCTTTTTCGCAGAAATGCTTCGCGAAGAAATAAATATAAATGTCACAGGATTTTTCTGCGATATACGTCCATGCGAAAATAATCGATTTCTGCGATAAGCCAAATCTTGGATGTTGCTGAGATGACGCAAGAGCGTAACGCGCCTACGCCATCTCGTCGTTGTTACGCTGTTGTTGTTGTTTCTCAACTCGGAATAAAGGCATTCTCGAAGAAAGTAGAGCTGCTGCACGAGAATAGATATGGCTTTCGCGTGGCTTTAATGATTATTCCTTTGGGCTCGACGAGAGTATTTCGTGTTTGGAAACGGACGAAATTCGCTGTCACTCGCGTAGCCACGATTCGCTCGCAAAACTTGCAATGGCCAGATATCCAAGCGTGACAGCTGCCAATAATGTTCCGCGGCGGTATTAGCCGCTTTAATCCGGCCTCTAATCGCGGATAATTCGGTGCGCGAGTCGAGCTCCCGCAAATTTCCCTCCCGATGCTCACTCGCCAATGACGTAATTGATGGTTCCGTTGGTCGTTCGAGTACCCCCTCCCCTCCTTTCCCAACGCTCGTCGTCCACCTGGGATTCGCGTCCCTAAAACACTTGCAATTTTTTTATACATAATATTCATCGACTCCGAGTGGTTTCGATCGCCCGATAGATTCTATCCAAGCGTTACAAATAATCCCATTTTATTGATAAATCTTATCACACAGCCGCAGTTACTCGATCGCTGCTTTCGTTTCATCCACTCATTTTTTCGACCATTGATAACATATACGAGATGGGAAAAAATGTTCGTCCGTTCATTGATTATCTCCGTCTCTTTTGCACTGGCAACTTTTTTCCTCGCTAATATTGATCGACTATGGTGGTTTGGATAGCCTGATAGATCGTACAAAGGATATAAAAAATTTGCTATTCTATCAATCTTATCACACAGCAGTACTTACTCGATCACTTGTTCAATTTTTTTCTTCATTGATAATACTTGAGACGACGAAGAAGCGTCATACTTGGATTATCTTCGTTCCTTTTACACTTGGATTTTTTGTTCTCATAATATTGATCAAGTGCGGAGGTTCCGATAACTGGATAAATTTTGTCCAAGTTGTGACAAATTTGGTTTTGTTGATAAATCTTATAACGATCGTCACAGTTACTCGATCACTACTCTCATTGTTTGAACTAACTTTCTGGAATGTTGGTACAGCTAGAGATGAAAAAAATGTTTCGTCCCTTGTGTGATCGGTTGTCTTGGTCTCATTTCTTGTTAAATGTTTTTCTTCATAATATTGATAACTGGTTACGATTAGGATAAGCTTGTTTCAAAACAAATTGTGTCGAGACGACAAAAGTCCATTTCATTGATAAATCTTATCACAGCTGCACTTATTCGATCACCACTTTAATTTTATGGACCAATTTTTTGGACGATTGGCATTATTCGATAGCACGCGATCCGAAAAAGAAACGAGTTTCGTCCCTTACGCTTGCAAAATGTCTCCTTCGTAATAATGATAACTGATTACGATTAGAATAAATTTGCTTCATAATAAATAACGTCGAGACGAAAAGAAGTCCGTTTCATTGATAAATCTTATCGCAGCTGCGATTACCGCTTTATTTTTACCAACTAATTTTTCGGATCGAGTGGTACCACTCGATCCGAAAAAGTTTCGTCCATCGATTCGTCATCTTCGTTTCTTATACACTTGGGATATTTTCTAACATAATATTGATCAACAGCTGATGTACATAGTCGCAGGATAATTTTAATTAAAAAAAAATATATATATATATATCTCGACAATAAAAAATCCATTTGGTCGATAAATCGTATCGCAACAACAGTTGGCAGATGAAGAGGAGCAGCCAATTTAGACTCTAAAGCGGATTTTTTTGGAGTCTCTGTACCACGTGATCCGCAAGGGGAAGTTTCATCCCTCCAGACAACTTGTGATTCATCCAGTTTATTTTCTCAGATTCGCTCGATATAATTGTGTAATAGGCATCGAAGAGCCTGGAGAACCTTGACACGTGAATTGCGAAGCCCGTCTCTCTCGGTTTACGTAAATTTCTAACTGCACGAGTCCATATAGAAGCGCGCGTTTTACAGCTCGGATGCACTTGCGTCACTTTGTTCATTTATCGGACCTCGCACATCTGGTCGAAAAACAAGCGCGGAAAAGCTTGCGACTCTAAGTAACTTTTGATCTTCTTGTGGGAGATTCGCGCCGACCAATGAGGTTTTGGTGCACAGTCCATTAGCGCCGGCCGGGCCAAAGGGGGTAGCAAGTTTTCTAACGAGACGTTTCGCGCGATAAAAACGCCAAACTCTTCTGGAACGGACAAATTGCGCGTGCGAGCAAGGCCGTTGCATCGCGCGGTGTATTCGTAAAGAGTCAGCTTGTTGGGTTTCGTCGACGGCTTCTGCACCCCCTCTCACTACCCCTCCTCTCTATAACTTAATTCTGTTGGACTGAAAAACGAAGATTTTTTAGCAACAAAGCGATTTTGCATAAAAGAAGAGATGGACATGATAAAGGAATGCTCGTTTTTAAACCATAAAGCTCCCTTACTGCTGCGTGCGCGTCTTTCGGTTTCACTTTTACCCTGATGCTCGGTAAAGGTCCGTTCACACTATACTTAACGTCAATGTGTCGCGCTGCGTTTCATCAGTTCCGTCAAACCTACTTTAAATTCTACAAATAAAACCGGTTATTCTACTCTTTCCAGTTTTTTATCGCGCTTGTGTTTAATCCTCAATTTTATTCGTATTTTCGACCACGTCGGGAAAGTTACTCGATACTAATATCAAATTGTATTATTAATTTTCATATTCGGTGTATTTTAAATAGACACACGTGGTTCGAGCGAAATTTAATATTTGGAAAATATTATTTCATATTTTTAAATAACGTTGACGTTCGGTAATAGAGTTATAAAGTTTTTTCGTACATTGTGAATCGCCCTTAAATATATTCCAAGCTTAAAGTTTCACTGCTAAAACTATCAGATTATAAAACGAGTACAATGTGTAACGCGACTTTGCCGGCCAATGGCGATCGCGCACGTGTTTGAATAGACCTTAAACAAACCTAGCCTCTGCGTCCTCCCGTGAAACAGCATATTAAAACGACAGCATCATTAAAAAAAAGCACGCATCAAGCTTTCAAGCGTGACATTGGTACATTGCGAAGGAAACTTGAAGCATCGAACAAATTCTTATCGACCTGTTTACACTCGCGCGCGACTTCTTATTCTTTACATTGTAAACACCTTTTATGTTTCCTCGAATATTTCGAAGCTTGGCGATTTCGCAGACGCGCACACGCACACACATACACACACACCTTGGAGAGCTCGGGGCATAAATCAACGCGCACAGTCAGCGTTGGAATTTTGGGCGTTACGTTATGGCGCATGGATATTTTTCAGCGCGCGTCCTCCGTCTCGGGCAATTTTATTTTTCGTGGATCTGCGCTCTGGGTTTCTGCGTTTTAGGGGGGAGGGGGGGGGGGTCGGAGGACTTGTTGCGTGCGTGCACTTACACGGAGGAGTTTCTCTCGTCGGTAGGAAAGGAAGGAGGAGAGTGTGTAACGCCGAGCGCGTTCTCGACGCTGCGTTTCTGCTTGTTCCGCTTGTTTGTCTCTGTCGGACCGAAGCCACGCCGTTCCTCCCTCCTTCTCTTTCTTCCGTGGTGGTGGCCGCCGATAAGGCTGGTAGTGGTGGTACCTGGCGAATGCTCGGGGAACGAGAATGTCAGTCTCCGTTCCGTTGCTGCCTCGTGGAGAGTCCGATTCATCGGAATCAAATCGTTCCTCGCCTCCACCACCAGAGGCACCCTTTTTCTTCTCTCTAAACTAGTCTACCCCCTCCCTCCCCCCCCCCCCCAACTCTCACCACTCCCGCCTGCTCTCGCGTCTCTGCCTGTGCCTGCCTGCCTGCCTGCCCGCTTTATCCACGTCGCGTCGGTCCATCCGACCGACGACCATCTCCAGCCGATGTTTGGCCTGGGAAATAGGAAGGTACTCAAGTACTCCAGCATCGATACGTCCATCTCCATCGATGTCGAGGAGACCGTCACGTGTTTTTGCAGGTCAGTCTCTCTTCGCCTTGCTTCCCATATTCCTATCGCGTGGCGCCGAGCGCGTGTTCTCTCTCCCAGCTCGGGGCCACCACGCGTATCCCCACCCCTCTTCTATATCTCTCCACAACGTAAACCTGCGCGCGCGGCCAATTCGAAAGTTTCCATTTTTCGCCCACTTACTCAAAACCTTGCAAAAAATGCTCCAGACACTCTGAATATTTTTATTTGCGCTATATATATACGTATACTTGACACTAGAGTTATCATTCGCCGGTCGAATGACTCTTTTCAAATGCAAGCACACACGTGTAGAAAAAATTCCTTAATACTCTTATAGCATTGACGACTATTTATAAAAGATTGTACTTTCTTACATTTTAACCGGACAATTTCTGCAATTGATTCTATATTTTCAAGTGTATATATATACACACTGTCGAGAGAGGAGTATGAGTTTAGCTAAAGTTCGTCAAGCTGTAACAACACTTGATTGCTTTTAATAATGCAAGAGATAAATTAGTTGGTGTGTTATGGTAAGTTCCGTCAAACTTTTCACCAATAACGTAACTCGAGTGGGCATTTGGAAGCGTGTAGAAAATTTATCGCTGATCCAGTAAAGCGTATAATTAAGCAACGCGTACAAGTGTTACCGATTTTCGATCGGATATAAATAGTTGCCAGGTATCACACATAAATACTGGACGAAAATTGCTATACACTCGCAACATGGTTTTAACGGCTCGTGTAACTCTCGAATTTCACGAATATAACGAGACCTTACCGCCACGATCCACTTTTGTAATCTGATAAACATTCTGCGTATCTTTTGACCGTTTGCACTTTTTTTTTTTCTATATAATTCAGGAAGGATAAGCGCGTGTATGGTTTTAACGAGTTCAGGCGATTAGTAGTATTACCTTTTATGCGCTTAGGCTCACATTTCTTATGTAATCAGCCCCCCAGTAAGCCCTATCCCCCCTCCCCTCTCCAACGCAGCAGAAGCACGTGTCATAAATTAAGAGTTAGCTCAACACACATATACCACGTATGCCAGCTTATTATCGTGTGATTTTCGAGTTAAACTTGTGCATTATTGAATACGGTATCGCGACGAAAATATACTCAGGCTCGTCTGCTCGTATCTATATTTTCTACTGTAAAACTTTAGCTTTTACTGTATAGTCGTACCCCAGTTATATATATATATAGTTTAGAAATAATCTTTTTTTCCACTTTAATGGATACTTTTCATCCAACTTCAATATTAGTGACGTAACTTTTATGGAATACTTGATTACGTAGTACTCTTTTGTTTTAATTGTTATTAAAGTCGTAATTGATGAGAGTATTTTTAATGGAATTTCACGAGCAAGGATCATACGAGCGAGATGCAGCGACTTGATAGGGTGGAATTCATAAGAATAAATGCAGGACCAATATTGGCGAGCGAGCTCTGTTGGGGAGTCGCAGCTTTTTCAAACTTTTCATGGCATAGTCCACGATTAAGGTTAAGTCAATATTTGCCTTTCGCGGACACTATTGGTCGCGCAAAGTTGATGCCACTCTCAACCTATATATGTGTATATAGAGTGTATACTGTGTCGCGCATGTATTTATATAGACCGACGCGTCGAAAGGAGACAAAATTAAATTGCAGCACAATTATAGGGCTCGTTTTCCTCGATATAACGTTTCACCGATCTTTGCCAGAGATTTGCCATTTCTTACAAAATCCTGAATGACAAAAATTCGCGGTATGTAGTCCTTTCAGCCTGGCGAGCTGCGAAAAAAATTATAATTATCAAACTTTGACGAGTTGTAATTGTTTTCATTACGATAACTCATTATCGTCATCGCGTCGAGCGATAAAATATCTTAATAGGAATTTTCAGGGAACGCTTATCGGTTGTCAACGATACGAGCAATCAGCTTTAATAATAGCTATTTAATTTCATTTTTCGAAGGATCGAGAGCTCCCGATTAAACGTCGAGGCACTCGTGTAAAATTGCATGTGAGAAATTTTCAATAATCTCGTTATCCGATATTTTTCTTTTTTATGCAAAAAAGAGGTGAATTATTTTCAAAATACAAACCAACTAACAGAGTTGTTCGCGCGAGTAGCTGTTTGGTGCATTGTAAATTGCGAGGAGAAAACGCTAGCTGTATAATGGAGAAGCAGCGCGGAATGCTTTGGTGCGCGACGAGCAACGACTTCCGGTAAACGGGGCGGCCCTACTTTTCACGGAAAAGATTTTCCTTTTCTGATCAGAAAGCGTCAGCAGCTCCGGCTATGAGATAACAACGAACAAGCTGCCATGCGCAGTTTATATAGTTGAGGGAGAACCAACCAGCAGCACACAGGACGCCTTTATAATTTATCGTTATCGTGCGCGCGCGCGCGCGCGGTGACAGCAAAGTGACGAGCGAGCGACCTGCTTCGATGCACCGACGACCTTGCTGGACCCCCTGACCTCAAGGTCATTTCCGTAACGTCGCATGGTCCCTCTCATCCGGCTCGCCCCCCGCTTCAACTCGATCGGTCCTTCACTCTTATTTCGCGCAATCTCTCCCATTTTCATCGAGTTCTCTCTCCTCTTCTTTCCTATAGCTTCTCCCCAACGACCTCTCAAACCAGCTACTTCCTTAGCGTTTGATAATGGTACGATCATAGCTATATGTATATAAATAGTTGATATGCACGCAATTGAACTTTTTTTTATATAAATTCAAAAACAAATGGAAGCAAATTTATCAGTTTGATCAAGAGAGGATGTGATTTTGTATCAAGGGAAATATTTGAGTTGTGAATTAGTTTATTAAAATTAATTGTATATGCATTTATTTTTATATAAATGATATGATCATATAGGTAATGCGATACAAGCTGTAGATGAAGGTCTCGTTCAAGGATTCGCAAAGGCCTGTATATATATATATATATATATAAGCTGAAACGACTCGCGTCGTCGTATTTGCAATAAACTCAATCAGCACGACCGGACTTCTTTACAATGAAACGTAATGAAAGTTCGATGTATTCCTAAAGTTTCGTTCCAATAAAATGACTGCTTAGGCGAAACCTTCTTCGTTATTTATCAATTAAGGTAATAAATTTTGGGTGAATTAATTTTTAACGTACTCGTCGAAGAGAGACGTTTAATTTTCTCTCCATTTTCTTTCTTCTCCTCTTTATATATACCAGAAATACTCGAGTTTTCTCCGATCCGCTTTCTGGTCGAGTCGTCGCGCAATTTCTAGCTGACTTTTCGCGTGTTTGCGCGATAACTCGAGGTCGATTAAGAAAACAGGCAAAGCAGCTCGTGACTCGGCTCGTATTCTCCTCGAGGACCAGATATTTTCTCAGATTTTACATTAAAGAATTTCGTCCTCCCCCCCCCCCCTCCTCCTATCCCTGCGTCAACGTCTCTTTGCGAAGTCGAGGCGAGTTTTTCCACGGAACGAAGCATGCTTTTTCTTCCATTCGAGTTCCAGTCGAAAGTTTGGCTCTGCTGTGTGAGAGGAGTTTCGTGGTAGAAGGATCGTGAAATACAAGTAGATTAATGAAGCTGCGAGCAAATCGGACAAGAAAAGTAAGTTCTGGAAGGATAGAGTGAAGGGTGGGGGTAAATATAAACGAAGCAGTCGAAGGAAGATCGTCCTTGAACATGTTTGAATCGGTCGAGAAGAAACCAGTATAAATCCCTGAAACTTGGTTAATTCGATGGTTAAAGCAAAAAGAGAGGCAGGAAATGAGAAAAAAATGGTTGAAGAACGCGCGATGGAGGGTGAACGATTTGTCGTGGTTGATTAATGGACCTTTCGATCTCGAGAGAGAAAGAAAGGAATAAGTTGGAGTGTGTCGGTGGCATAAATGGAAGAAGGAATGGGTGCTAAGGGTGGATCTATAGTTGCTGAGAAAAACAATTAGTTTTATCAGGACGCGCGCGAGCACAGATTCGGCTCCATTCGGGAGAGAACGAAGAGATATCGTGCGATGCGTCGTCGAACCTCGCTTATTCTTTTGAGGGGTTGGGGAGGGGAGAGGGTGCAATTTGGCGTGGAGGATCAGCGGTGGGGGGGGGGGGGGGGAGAGTTGGCTCTCCGTGGGTGATTCCGTAGAATAGGGGAGTAGGCTTGGCGTGTTTAATGGGGAGATGCTATAGGAGGAGAGCTGGTGGATAAACAAACTGAGAGAAAAGGTGGTGGTGGTGGTGGAACGTCGTCGTCGTCGGCAAGGAGACGACGTGACCGAAGCTTTGGCCGCCTCCAAGGCGCCATCAGCCATCGATCCAAACTTCCGCGTAATCCTGCAACGAGATGCTGCTGTTATGTACAGCATGGAAAGGACTACCCCCACACCACCACTTAGCCCCATACACCCCCTATGAACCATAACATCCTGGCGCCAAACTCTCGACCTCCCAATCCTTCCTTGTTCCCCCTTCATTCAACAATCCCTCAACCCCTCGCTCTGCTTGCTTCTTTCAACATCCAAACTCGACCCTCTACACCCTCCAACGAACAACCACCCTCTCTCAATTATCCAAAAATAATGCTGCGCTGACGAACGAAACGCTTGATTTTAATCAATATAATTTATTTCTACAGGAACATGAAATTTTAATTTTTGATTCATATTCTTTGAATTTAATTAAGCGGATTAAATATGAATTGATTATACTTCCTATAATTCGCTTATTAGTTATATTTGGTAAAAGCAGATTCTTGTGCATTAGGCGATTATTCGGATAAACGTTTTTTCGACAACTAAATAAATGTTATTTTTCAGTCCGAGAATTGAAATTATCTGGTGAAAATAATTTTTATCGCGAGATGTTCATCCTGTACCATGTACAGCAGTATATGGAATGGACTATATATATATATATATATATATACTACCCCTATCTATATATAGGGCAAACCCGGATAAAACAGGGTACCGGGGTAAAACAAGGACCCATTAATATAACATAAACTACATTTCTGATTCAGTCATTAATGAAGGTATGTAATGGTGCTACTTAAAGATATTTGTGAGCAAAAATTTGTAAACATTGGCGCTTGATTACTTTCAAAACGCTTTATTTTTCATTTCTGCACATAATTCTTAAAAGTTTCCGATAATTTCCAAGTGTTCAGTACAAAATCTGGACTAATAGAGTAAATATATATTTTCACTTAAGTCACTTAATTTTGTAATATTTTTAACTATAATTTCGTTAGTCGTATTTTTAATTTACATACGATATATATGTGTGTATATAATATTTAAATACACTTTGTATGGTTAAGGGGCAAAACCGTACGAGGTAAAATCGGACCTCATACCTTCATTAATTACTGAATCAGGAATATAATTTTTGTTATATTAATGAATTCTTGTTTTACCCTGGTACCCTATTTTACCTGGGTTTCCCCTAATAAATGTATTTATTGTAAAGAAATATGCGCATTAACAAAATTACCAGAAGGATGGGTACAGTGCACAAAAAATGTAAAATGGGCTCATGAAGGATGAACTGACTAGAAAATTGAAGATTTACGTAATTTCTCATGTAATACATGCTAAGTCTGTATCAATTTTTTTTATCCAATTTGAATCCGTGGAGTACCCTATTTTACCCATGGGTCGGGGTAAAACCGTAAATTGTTATGTTTTTTTCAAATTAAGATTTGATTGATCAAAAATAAAAATAATTATTTAATTTTGTGTCACCACTTTAAATAAGGTTTATATTAAATCAAAGTCGTTTTATTTTCAATTTTTTTTAATAATAACCTAAATATAAGCCTTTATCCTTAAGGGTACCGTTTTACCCCCGTCTCCCCTATATATATATATATCACTCCCTATGAAGCGTAATATCCTGGCGCCAAATCCTTCAGCTCCCAATCGCTCTGCTCCCTTCATTCAGCAATCCCTAAACCCCGCTGCTGCTTCTTTTAATAACCAAGTTCGACCCCGTAAGAACCCATATGCTCGATTAGCCAAAAATAATAACGCTGAGAATAAAAAAATTATCTGACAGAAATAGATTTAATGGGGAAACTGCAATTGTGCTATGTAAAGCAGCATGAATAGGACCATATTACCCCCACCCTTAAACTATTACTCTCTGTGAACCATAGTCCCGACAATAGCACGAACATTCTAAGAACGTTCTACCGATGTACTTGGGATATCCTTTGGATGTTTCGTGTTATTAAAGATCCAAGCGCCAAATCCTCGACCAGCCAACCACTGTTCCCTTCATTCGACGATCCATAAAAGCTTTTCCTAACACTTTTGACAACAAAACTCAACTCCGTCTTCGAATAAACCTTCCCCATTCTCCCTGGATGATCCAAAAGTGATCCTGAGAATAGAAGTAGTCTAAAAGAAACACCAAAACTTTTTATCGAGTTTTTACGATCTCTAGTGTAAACTGGATCTTCTTAATTAAACCATTTGAACGGATGTATCAAGGCTGTATATATAGTACATATGATCGAAAGCGTGGTACAGCGTTAGTTTTATAGGGTTTGGCGGCGCCAGCCTCATCCATTCGCTCGATTATCTGGATAATAGTTTTTAGACGCGTTCCCTCTCGACAAGTAGCATTGGTTATTATCAGCTAGATAAGGTTCCTTCCTATAAACGCGATCCCTCTATTAGTTGGTCCCTCAGTGATTCTCTTGCAATTTAGCTTTGTTGCTCCGACAAGGCTGCTGTGGTCTGCAGTGTGGTGATTCGTGGCAATCTATGCAGGATGGTTCATTAAAAAAACACCTCTGGTTGGTCCTCGTGGTAGAACGCACAAGTCTGAACTCTCAACGCGTTTCGTTTATATATATATATATTTATACAGAACCAGTAAAACTGGTAGTATTTTTGCTTGCTTCTCGCTTAGGAGGGATGCTCGATCAAGTTGAACGAGACGCGAACCAACAACCCCAATGGTCCAAGTGTCTCCGACAACAACGAATCGATCGTGGCTCGCGCGGAAGGAATAAAGCGAAAAGTATAATCGATACTTGCCCTCTAAACAACAAATTAAATTTTATTGGCTGATTTGCACTAATTTTTACATTAGTATGAGTGAGATTTTTCAAGAGCTCGTGGCGGAGGGTTTAGGTATAATCGTGAAAAATTGTCGAGCGTGTGGAGGGGGGGGGGGGGGATTTGCATGAATAAATTTTCTCGAAATCTTGTTGTTTTTCTTTTGTAAATAATTGGCTGGGGCGACCTCGATTCAGACTCCGAGCTGCGGTAGATTGGATGCAAGGTCAGCCTGCTCAAGGTCGGCGTATTTCGATGGCACACTTTTAAAGGCTCGCATGAGCCGAACTCTTAATAAGCCAGAGGCGCCAACGAGGAGCACCGTCATCCTCCTCCTCCTCCTCCTCCTCCTTCAAAGAAGACTGCCTCTCTATACCTGCTATATGCATAGGAGACGACGCGGCTTCGCCAAATATTCTCGAATAGATATTGAAAAATTCTCCTTTGCATCTATATATATATATATATATATATGTATATACTCTCTCGATGCGCGCATTATTAGAATAATCCTATCGAGATAACGATAGGGCTTTAGGATAATCGTCTCTTTAAATTTTTATTTATATTCGCTAGGCTAGCAGCAGCGAGGCTCGGCGTACAACTAAATAGAAAATGGGATATCGACAAGTTTATCGTTCGCGTATAAAAAGCCTCGTGGCGAGCAAGGCCGATCAGCTCAGCGAAAGGAACGAAGGAAGAATTTTTGATTCGCCTCTTTGGCATTAATGAAATCGCCGAATAATTAATGTAGAGAAAATTACCAATCGAAGTAATTTATAGCAGTCCCTTGCAATTATCGATTAAAAATCAATAGTTACGTAAGTTTGTCAGGGGTAGAAGCGGCGAAACAAAGGCTCTTTATAGTTTTATGAGCTAGCTCCAGGTTCTCCAGCTTGATCAGTGACTTTAGCACGATGGAATAACGTAAAAAAATCTCAGAGACAATCTCGGCTGTCTGGCGTGTACATAATTGCGTCTGAACAAGAATAGAACACACATACACACACACAGAGCTAAGATCCGTATCGTTAATAACACATTTTATTCTTCAGCCGCGCGAACATTCGGAGAATAGAACTGTTAAGGGGGAAAAAATAGTAAAAAAAAAATAAAAGGAGAGCGAGAAAGCCCTTAGAAATTTAGAAGAAAAATAACGAGAAAACTTATCGCTGCAATTACGTAATACTCTGATAAAATGCAAGGGATTATAACGAAATCTGCGACTAATTGGAGTTAAAGGTGTCTCTGGGTGATTGCGCGAATGAATTTGAATGAGGGGAAAATATAATTGTGATCGAGGAGAGTTTTAAGAGCTGGATATGAGAGACGATTGGAGGGACGAGGGAATTTTTCAAGGAGTCTTTTTCGAGAGGATCGGGTGATGATGCGAGATGTTAGTTCGCATGCGTGTAGAATGGGTAGAAGTATGGATGGTTGTTCGGGGGTGGGGTAAAGGGAGAAGAAGGTAGAAGGGTGCGCGACGGGCGTTCCAGGCTGAGAAGGAGAAAGAAGCGGGGGAAAAGCGGAAAATATTGATTGTCGCAGAGTTGGAAAGCCAGCCATGAGCCAGCCGAGAGGCAGCAGGCAGAGGGGTCGAGCAGAGTCAGCTGACTCGAGTCGCCGACTCACAGCTGATTCGCACACGTCGCCGCACTCGCCGAGTCGAGAGAGCCGCAACCACCGTCGCATTGCTGCCCTACCTTCCATCCCCCCCCCCTTCCCCCTAAAACTCCCTCAGCCCTTGGAATACCAACGTCAGCCAGCGAATCCACCGCGTCCCTTTCACCGGCAATCTTCTCATTCCCCTCCACCTAATTCTCCCATACACACCCTTTTACTCACCAACAAACTCCAACCTCTGTTACTCAAACTTACTTTCCCTTCGTTATCCTCTCATTCCTCCTCCAATCGATTTAGAACACCCCTCCCCCTCCAAACTCTTAATTTCACAGAAATTCAAGCGAAACTTCCATTCCCGCACGGTCGATATTTATTTCCAGCCCTGGCCGACCTTTCATTTTTCACCTTTCACGCGTCTTCGTTACACACCCTTTCTTCCATCCGACGTATAAAAGTAAACTCCTCATCCCTCCTCCTGAGTTTTCAGCCGCTTCGAACACAGTAGGCCAGAGACGCTCGATTTTATTTCGCCACTCGAGCAACGGGAAACGATATTTTTGGACGTGAATCCTGCAACTCCATCGGCTATAAACATTTTAATGTGTATTTGTTCTCGTAAATTTTCCATTAAACCTCCCCCCCCCCCTTTGCTCTCTCCCCCGCACGAACGAACGCTGCACCAATCGTGCCGAAGAAGCGGCATTCGAAAGGATGTTTAGCAGGAGCAAATTGTAAAAGAGTGTCGTGGTGCATAATTGAGAATTTACGCGTGGGCTCGATGGCGCGAGAAGAGTGTAATTTAAATGGTGGAGAATTGGCGATTGGCCAGAGAATTTACAGTCGCAACTCGCACGCGGCCCAGCTGCGTCCGTGTGGCTCTGGGATATCGCTGCTTGGCGGATTTTAGCGCGCAGAGGTCCTTTCTCGAAGAGGATTACCGACCGCGTGCGGAGGAGGGATGGAAGGGCAGGCAGGATAAAAGCGCGAGTCTCTCCTTTCGCGTCCCCCAGTCGCACTCGAGCGCTCGGAGACGACGCGTCTGGGCGCCCCCGTCCCGCCTGAAAACTCCACGCGAGCCCTGCGCGATTATTGAAAAGTCTGCATGCAAGTTGGAGGAATGCTCAAATTTTCAGACGGAATTTACCGAAGGCCTGGCCGCCAGCCTCGCGTTCCTTATTTCCTTCCAACTTTTAATACATCTGTGAATAGGCGTCGTAATGAATAGGAGTGTTTACGGTAGCAGCGATAAACCGTTGAGGCGACAGCAGCGCCGGCGGCGGGGGAGGACTGCTTTATCGATTCGATGAGATTTCGCCGAGCGATAGGAGATCATTTGAAAGGCCGAGTGAGTTTTTGATGGCCAGCAGCCACCTCCTTTCGTTTTCCAAAGGCTCGCGAGAAAGTCGGCGAAACTATATATACCGATGCGGTCTTTGCGTCCTTTTCCATCCTTATCCCCTCCCCACGACACTCCGGACTCGTTGTTTGCTCGCGCGCGCGCACATCCACGGGCGAAAGTGTCACGCTTTTTTTCCATCGCGCACACTTGCCTCGTGTTCCCTCGAAAAAAAAAAAAAACTCACTCTTTCAGGCCCCCTTTATCATTAGTTCTCTTAGCTCGCTTTTCAAGCTCACTTTTTCCTCAATCTCGATTTCACGCAAACGCTCTCTTCTACGTGCAACTTATTTACCGCCAGAAAATTCAACGCTTGGTCAAGTTTTATTCGGTATCGCTCCTGCGCGTTCTTCTTCTTCGTCGCATTCCTCTCGTTGGTTCTGCAATGTGAAGCAACACGCGTGCACAAACCGTTCTTCCCCCAGTTTTCACCGCGAGGTCGTCTAGGGATTTAACCTTAGCCGGCAGTCGTGTCAGTAATTTCGCTTGACGCTCCAGTTATGCGTAGAGTCCGCTGCTGCTTAAAACGCTCCAAAGCAGTCTCCTGAGAAAATATTTATGTTTATATTTCAAAATAACTAAATATTAAAAAAAAAACATAGGGAAATTTTGCAAAAACCTTTCCCAATGCAAATTCTAAGAGGTTTCTGAAGAAAGGTACTGAGCAGAAATCTGATATCTCTTGTGGTCAAGGAGACACAAACATCTTTTTGTCTCTTTGTTCCAAAATGTTTTATAAATCGCCGATCCTGTACACGTTGTTTACTTGATTTTCGTGGCACGTTTAGACGACTATGCAAACACGAACGATCGCTTTTCTTCTTTTGCTCTTTAATCCCCAAACTCTTTCACGTCTCATTGGTATATTTAACAGTCTGTCCAGAGAAATCCCAGAACTTGTTTGAAAAACAAAGGCGCGTTTCAAAATGTTTCTTCTTTTCTTTACTTCCGAGGATGAACGGTGTCGAGTTGCACGGTGGCAGTTGCCACTTGCGAGGGTCGTCTCCAAGTTCAGTCGTGTCAGGAGGTAAAGCCGAAAGAAACGCTATGCCATCTTTGCAAGTGACGATAAATCGCTCAGACTAGCGAAAAAACAATTTTATCTGGCGATTCGTGATATGCCGAATACGCTTTTGTCACGATATCGTCGTGGGAACAGCTGCAAGTTGAGCGGATCAGTCTGTGGAAAATGTATTATTGGGCCACTATCGACTCAAAGATAAATGACGTTGAGCAATGAAATACGATACGTCGTTCATTAATGCAATTATTGAATTTGCTCTATACTCCATATCACCGCGGTTTAATGGACTAAAACCTCCAGCTTCTTTTGTATTATTAAGAGTACCAGAGTGAAGCAAATCTTTTCTATATCCACCATGTTTATCGTTGGTCACTTTGAAGCAGTTCTCATGATTATTGTACTTGTAAACAATTTTGCAGTCGATAAGCAACTTTTTGAATCGATCAATATCGTAGATCGCGATGAATATTCGACGATGAAGCATCGTGGATATGCTTATTTTTCTTGTTGATACTTATTGACATAAGTAGTACACGTTTGTCCTCGCATGATGCAATGCTGCATGGTGCTAGGAACCAATAATCGTTCGTTACGTTAAAAGAATTCAAAAGCAGTATAAACTGTATCGTGTTTAGCTAAATTTTCTAAAGTTTATCGTGACATCTGAAATAATTCGTCTTGATTAAAATGTAGATTAATATTGTGCTTGGTAATTGCAAGGTTTGCGCTTTGATCTCAGCGTAGTTATTCCGATCCTTCTTTCTTCCTCTTGTTTACGTTCAACTACGATTGAAGAACATTGCTTTTGATACGCGTGAAAATCGATGTCTCTTTAATTACGAGAGGGCGGTGAAACGCGAATACATAAACATGCATAAGCAGCAGCTTTTATTTAACGTAATAAAGTATAGGACGTTGTCATCCTAACAAAGCAATATTTGCCTTTTAACACAATGCCTTCTTCTTTCACAGCACATTGTATCGAGTAACGAAAGACTGCTTGTATGTGTGTGATAGAGACGTTTCGAGCGCAGCAAGAATTTCGAACAAAATGCGCATCGGTCTTTTTGGCAAGTAGGAAAAGCACCGTTTGAACGGTCACCCAAGGTAAATCAGTGGAATATCGGAAAAATATTTGGCTCCGCTCCCGGTGCATATTGCGAAAATTTTTCTCGCCTCTCCGCCTGTGCCTCTGCGAATTGCTTCCTACTTTGGCGCGAGCAAAGAAACGAGAGGAGGGAGAAGAGACAAAGACAGATATATATATATATATATATATATATATAGAGAGAGAGAGAGAGAGAGAGAGAGAGAGAGAGACAGAGCCACTCCCAGAACGCAGTGATATACACACACACACAGTGGCTGATCGGATACAGCTGAACGCATGACCTCTGACACGAGGAGAAGGATCGGTCCTCGCTCACTCTCGGCTCGTTCGAGTCTTCCAAACAACATCTAACCGGTGGCGCTGTGCCTGCCACCACAACACACACATATATCCCAAAACTTCCCGGAATCCAGTGCTCTTACGCGGAAACCGTCGTAAATAAGAGCAGCGCTCGACTCGCTCTTAAAAGCAAAACAATAAGCGCTGTAGAAGGGATGCTTTGATTCTGAAAATCGAGGTTTTTACGAACAAGCGAGTGAAACGAATAAAGGATCTCGAAAGCAGAAGAAAAGCTATGACGCGTTGGAGTGGGAAAAGATTGGAATGATTCGATGATCAAGGTCGAGCAAGATTTGGTGTTTATCAGGGCGCGATAGGAGCCTCGGGCAGGACGACGGCGGAGGGGGCGGTGGCTCAGGTTCGGGCAGGTCCTGCGGGAGCGGCAGCGGCGGCGGCGACGACGACGGTCTCCGAAGTAGAAGCGGAAGTAGCAGCGGCGGTTGCGGTGGTGGTAGCTGGAGGAGGAAGAGCAGTGGCAACAGCAACGTCATCACGTTCGCCGCAAGGATGTTGCGTTCACCGGCCCGAGGAGCCGTTTCCGTTCTCCAAGATTCCTCCGGAAGTAGCCCGGGGTCCGCGCCTGCGTCGGTGCCAACCACTCCGGTCCACCACGCCACTGCTTCCGCTTCGGGATCCATCTCCTCTCGCCATTCGCTACTCGACACCTGCCACAGGAAGATCAGGCTTTTTGGAGAGCTTGTCGCGTGAGTGCATCGTCTCTCTCGTCCGTCTCCCATAACTTTTGTAATAGACAGCTCTGCCAAACAACTATATACATATACAGATATTTATATCTATATATATATATATATATATAATGCTGCTACTGCCGCTACCGCTGCTGCTGCATGATCGCGTTTTATCCCTCCGCTCCTTCCTAAACCACTTTCCAATCACCAATCCTATACTCCTCCTCATCCCGACTGTAGCTTCTCAAACGCCAACTTTTAGCCATTTTAGCTCCACCGCTCCTCCCTCCCTTCCTCTCTCTCTCTCTCTCTCATTTCCAATCACGCTCGAGAGAGAGAGAGAGAGAGAGAGAGAGGGGGGGGGGGGGGAGATATGGTCCCATTGAGATCGGTGCAATTTTCGTTGCCACCGCAGCGTCACTCGATCGGATTAGGAGAGCAATTAAATTTTATTGCACCACGTGACCGCCTGCTTAAGGTCAATGTAAGCGACTCGCTGCTTGTATATATATAAATATACATACACTTACAATTACGATGCGTCGACAGCCAAGTTTATTAGGATCCATCGGATATACTCTAAAAATTCAGGATATTATTTCTCTTTTACCCACGTACTAATTTCGACAATATTTAGATGACTTTAGAGTCACGTATCACGACTTGAATGAAATGGCGGAATATTAAATGTTGTAAAGCTTCCGTTAGATATTTTCCAACTAAGAAAATCCTTTTGAATTGTAGATTCTTATTGATTTAACCGTTGGAACATTTCAAGTGCCGTTTGACTTGTAATAATAGAGGGAAAAGGATTCGGATTAGAAGCTTTGATAGATTGAAAGTAAATTGGAGGAGCCAAGAGGCAACCGATGGAGTGTTGTACCCCGATACCGGTTCGATAAACTCGTTGATCCAACGACTAAGCAGATTATCGTTACCCTCATTGGCTAATTAAATAGGGTTAATGGTATATATACAACGTTGTGACTCGCTATTCTATATTATTGTTGCGTAACGTAAATGAAGAAATTATCGAAGAGCATAATTTATATTTCCTGACGCAGCCACTGTGGAACGAACAGGATCTCAGTGGTATATCGTCGAATTCTTTAGCTGCTGAGATTTTCATGCTTGGCTGGAAAATGAAAAGGCTGCCATGCGAATGTGTGCCGCAATAGAGTTTATCGGGCTATGGAAAAGTGTGAGGGAGCTTTGGCTAAGATGTTGCCCGGTGCTTATTGTATATTTTAATTGAATAAGGGACCTTGCTTGGAAGCTCGCTAATTGCGATGCGCGCAGCTCGCATAAGTAGCATATCAGCCGGAGTAGGCTGTGTAGACGATTGAAAACGCGGAGCATGCTTAGCTTCGCTTTTAGGGACCCAAGGCCATTGCAAAATTTGCTTTTTAACCCAACGCTTTTGCCTATAGTCTCTTCTTTTCCCTCCGAAAACCTCCTCTTTCTTTCGATCCAACCCGAAAGCAGTGTCCATAAGCTTATTTAAATGCTATTGTAAGAATTTTTAAAGCGAACCTTTTGTGTCGGTCTCTCGAGGAAACTCCTCAACTGGCCTCAACATTGAAAAGTTGCTTGTTGCTGCGGAACGGAAGCTGGAGAGAATCTCGTTTGTAAATAACAATTATACGTAATGGGTTTATATATATATATATACATGACGAGATTAAGCAGTCTGATAGTATGATAGGATTTCCGTTGGTAATTGAATTGCGTTTAGTCACTCGTTAAAAAGATGGAAGAATAGTTTTTAAATTGATATCGAAGCTTTTTTTAAGTTGATTATACACACAGGCCTTTTACAATGTTATACAAAAGCGCCAAGTGCAGCAACAACCACGATTGCTATGTAAGCTTTGATTTTCTCATTTGTTTGCATGTTATCGTTGAAGCTGCAGCAAATATCATTTTTCCCCCTTCTTATCGAGCTTCAGTAATTATTTGTTCTCTGTGTATAGCGATGAATGTACATTTACAATTTCCATGTATCAAAATGGAATTGAATCGATCAGTGCGAGAGCGATTCTAATCATTCGTTCATTATGCATCGTCACGATAAAAACTTTGCCCTAAAACCTCGCGTCCTCGACTGCTAATTAATCTTCAAGTACAGCCATTTCTATATGAATAATTGCCTCGAGTGTCACGTTTCTGCAAATTAAGTATATCTTTTGTTATTTTACGCGATATAACGTAACGAGACACTGGCAATCGCTAATTTGCGATATTAATTTATTATGCATAATGAAAATCCGATTATACACACTCACACACACATTTATATATTTATATATAGAATGAAAATTTGATAGACACAAATTTGCAGATTATTACACGACGCATGGCATTTAGCAATTTATAAGCTTTTGTAAAAATAATTGAGAAGGGGTAAAGAGCATTAATTATAGCAACGTATATTTAAGAGTAGGCGTTGAACAAGCCCTTATTCTTCTTATTAGTGCTTGCAAAGTTTACAAGCTGTTTATATATATATATATACATGGAGAGATTTATCGACTAGGACCGAGGTAAAGCGTCGATGGTGTAATTTCCAGCGGTTTCGCCTGCTAATAGTAATTAGTTGGGTACGTGACTGCTCGGTCTATCAAGAAACTTGGCGTGTATCGTAGCGTACGGACAGGCTCGTATATCAACGAAAACAAAACGTGATGTTTGAATCCGTAGCGCATCTTGGAGTAGCGATATCGCGCCACTGCCAGGCGATAAAAGTCAATCTTTGTATACGGAGGAACATTTGAAAAGGATCGAGTACCAAGGACACGGATTGGCTCGCTACATATATATATATATATATATATATATATGTGGATATAGAGTGTAACGTGCTAATTATTATCGTATCTCGAGCGTTGCTCTTTTCCTCCGCGGAAACGTTTCTTCCACGTCGTTCCTATTTTCTTTCGTCGTATCAATCGGCAAGATTTTTATTGGTTGGTTCCGACGATAAGGGCCTCGCGCTGCTCTAAAAATAAATTCAAACTTGGAGCGTGAGCATGAAGAACCCTTCGGTCTTTGTTCAATCTTCCATTCTGTCCCCCTTTTCGAGGACCATGCAAGCGATTGCCTATAACAATCATCGGCTCTGCCTTCGCCTTTCTTTTCTGCGTTCTCTCGTTGCGCTCCATTTCCAGATCATCAGAGCGGAATTTTTTTATCATACACCGCCAAAGTAACGCGTGGCGTCGTATCCCTCGAAAGACCGATGCTTTCTGCATTCGGATCTCTGCCTCTTAATTCCCCCGGTCCGATGATGCACCCTTCTTGCGTATATACACTGTATATAATATATATGTATACGTACTTTTACTCGCTACGCGATCGAATTTTTCTTTCCGCTCGATTCCATCCAAACGGCCAACTTTTTACTCTCGGCCATTTTTCCTGCTCGGAAATTTCACGAAAATCGCGTCACAGTTTGATTTGGAATTAATTTTCAGGGTTTGCTCATTGTTCGTCAGGAACTCTGTTGTATGTACATATATATATATATATATGTAATAGTGTGTAATGGCTCGCGATTGGTTCGTACGATTGTCCGGTGAAGATGAAAAATGTTGGTTCTCTTCGGAGTGAGAAGGGAGAGGAGATTTAGTATTATATATATATAGATTATTGTTTGACGATGAGAGAGCGAGGATTCGCGCACGCTGTGGTGTTGCGGGATAGTCGAGACGATGCTGAGCGAGCAATTTGTCGTTGATTGCAGAAAAGCCCGACGAAAGGAGAAAGATGCGGGAACTACAGAGGATCCGAAATTGTATCTGGAGGAAGCGGCACTGGAGAGGCAGCTGCCAGAGCTGGACTTGAGGATGCTGGTCGATTTACCTCCTGGTTTGGATTATAACGAATGGTTGGCCTCCCACACTTTGGCACTATTCGAGCACATCAATCTCGTTTACGGCACCATCTCCGAATTTTGTACTATGACTGGTTGTCCCGACATGACTGGTCCCGGCTTAAGGTAATCTTTCTTCACCACCCAACATTGTATTCTCCAATTCCAAATTATATAGACACAGATGCATCATCATCGCGATCTTTTCTCATTCTTTCAGAACGTATTTATGGTTCGACGAGAAAGGAAAGAAGACGAGAGTGGCAGCGCCACAATATATAGATTACGTTATGACTTTTACACAGCGCACCGTTAGCGATGAAACAATATTTCCTACGAAATATGGTACGTATTTTCCTCTTCTCTTCTTCCCCATTTTCTTTTTTTTATGCTAAATATACTCGCGATACTCAATTGTTTAGGATTCTTTATTCTTATGCCTCTGGTAGAATAGGGATGTAGCGCGTTTATATCTCTTGTATTTCTACTATATATTTATATAGATGTATAATCCTGTTGGATGGATCAACCGATGAATCTTTTCTCGTACGTTTACAGCAAATGAGTTCCCAAGCTCGTTCGAGTCGATAGTGCGTAAGATCCTGCGGCTATTGTACCACGTGGTGGCACACATTTACCACTGCCACTTCAGAGAGGTGGCGCTTTTGGGGCTGCACGCTCACCTCAATTGTGTATTTGCCCACCTCACGCTCCTTAATCAACGCTTCAACCTTATCGACCCCAAGGAAACGGAGATCTTGGGAGATTTAGAGGCTGCTCTCTTGGGTAAGAATTATCACGGTGCTGGATAAGCGCCTCCTCTCTTCCTGCATCTCTGAGATATTGGATGCAAAGTTATCGTTGGACGAATTCCATTGCAACCTTTACAGACGTTGCGAAATTGTAGCGCGAGAGACACCGTCCTCTCGCTAGTTCCTGTAGAGAGAAAAAATTGCTTACTTAACATTTTTATACGATTAATCGTCCGTGTTATTAGGCACGTTTTTGATTTTGCACACTTTTCAAACAGAATCTTACTCGCAATGATGTTTCAGGTGACTCGACATCCACGCCTTCGCAGACCTTAGCGATCCAGGAGACTCCAACAGCCGCCACTACCACCACCTCCAACACCTCCAACACCAACACCACCAGCACCAGCACCACCAGCAGCAGCAGCAGCAGCACCACCACCACCACCACCACCACCACCACCACTACCACAACT
Source organism: Prorops nasuta (assembly GCF_024137725.1). Taxonomy (NCBI): domain Eukaryota; kingdom Metazoa; phylum Arthropoda; class Insecta; order Hymenoptera; family Bethylidae; genus Prorops; species Prorops nasuta. The sequence goes on from NW_027116810.1 coordinate 6,561,526, forward strand.
ACCTAGACGATGACGACGATAACGCAGAGCGCGCCAGAGGTTGCAGTTCCTGATACTAGGGGTGATAGGTGTTTGTTTTTATTTGATTTTATTTTTTAATAGAGAAATACACGAAAGAGAGTTTATGATACGCTGTAGCGTACCACGCGAGGGACGAAGCGAAAGCGTATTTCTGTAAAAATCAGAAGATGTAGTACCTGTACATAGCAGAGCGTGAAAAACTACATAATGTAATTAGGTTCCTCCGTTTGTTGTTTGTGAGATTGTACATAATTTATTAAACCGTAAGACAAATGAAAGAGACGAAGGGTGATTATTGATTATTATATTGACAAAGTTAGTTGCTATAAGAGATAATTTGTTCTGTAAAAAATGAAACAATAATAATATTGTAAAGTTAAAATAATATCAAATATATACCTGGTATTAAGACACGTGTTGTTTATCTACATAGACACTAGTTTATAGTATTTCCATCGAGTTCCGCATTGCTGCGTCGTTGATCGTTCGCGCATTATTCTCGAGTTTTCTCAAGAATATGGCCGGGAGGAGGAATCGTTCTGTTTAACTTCAACGATTCTGATAGATCGACAAACATTTGCTATTTCCCTCAAGAACAATCCTATCGCTTCGGCGAGGGGCTCGCACAAATCCCTCAATGACGTAGCAATATTATACAATAGAATTAATACTGGCTGTATCACAGCATTGAATAGGATGGACAGACAGGGTTTCAAGAAATAATCACCAAATAGCTGGACTATCCCAACTGTCAGGGGTCTGCATATACTGTAAAGTATGAAACGCAGCAGCTGTAGGATAAAAGCGGTCACGAAAGCTGTTCCTATGTGAATCGTTCCAAATATTTCAGCCCAAAAGCGGGTTGCCGCGTTATCCGTTCTTTCAGCGCATTTCTCTGTCAGTACTATCGGAGGTGAGTCTGTCGTTTGGTAATACCTATAAAAACATATATATATATATATATATACATCTCTCTCTCTCTCTCTCTCAATAGCTATTACTCTTTTGCCAATGTATCGGTGCTCGCTTCGCTATACCAAGCTCTTTAACGCAGAAGAAAATCCTTCTTTTTCCGCGTGAATAATTGTACTTGCCGTTGCTTGATTAATGTGGAGCAAGAAAATAATAATAATTCCCCCAGTGCTAATACGACAAACAATACACGCGCTTGATGGAATATTGAGGCATTGACATAGTTTAAAAATGCATGCTGTATATATATGTATATGTATAGTGCAGAAGAGATTGCATAATCGAACAATATATTAGATATACCCACGCAGAGTTTCCATGATCAAAGTAATAGATATCGATTCTTTCGGGAATGTCCTTGTCTCTGTGTCTCGACTGACGTTTTTCATACTTCTCTTTAGGTTTATTGAGTTTTTGCTTACCAGCTTTCCCCTCGGACATCTCGCTACAGCCGCATGACTACGCAGACATCGATACGCGTTCATCGAGTATTTTAAGAAAAATGTCACGGTGATTTACAAACTCTACCAACCTTTTCATAACCCTGACATTCTTGCTTCGACCTGACTCCACATACGTCACTTTTTTCGCAACACTCCCTGCGCGACGACTTTTTCCAATTGAAAATGCACCAAAACGGATTTTTGCATGTTTCCCTGTCTAAAATAATCGAAGCTCTGCTCTTTTATTTCTCCTTGGGGGAATTCGTCTTCCGCTCTTTCTTTCTCTCTTTTATATCTCTTACCCTTATCCAGTGGTAGGGACTTGGTGTACGAGTCTCTGGATCAATTACAAGGGAATTTTTAAAATAAAATTCTCTCTTGCTTATAGTTGCATATGTCAATTATCGCATAAGATGCGTTTATATTATCATTACTGAACATTATTAACGAAGCTGATTTACATTTTGTGGGCACGACAGATGCACGAATCAGAAACAACCGGACCTTTGGGGGTTCGTGGCTCTGTCGTTGGCAGTTGGCGAGGAGACGATTGCTCCTCCGACACTGGTATTCCAGGTGCTTCCGACGGTGTAGGGAAGTACAGTGAAAATATTTCATGACACTTGCACGATGTAGCTGCAAGTAGTGAATTTATAGCAAACACACATATGACGATCGAGACTCTCCGATCGAGAGAATAGCATTCTCCTTATTGCATTAATTCAACACGTCTTATCGCATACATGCGGGTCTTTCCGCGGTCTCCTTGTCGGTCGTTTCATCCTGAATATTTAAACAGACATTTTTCAACTCCGAGTGGTTTATTATTGACTCGATTTCGGACTGTAGCGATCCTATATTTGTCAACTGCGTCGTCTCTGTACAGAGACACTCTTCGTCGGATGCTGGCTTTTTCATCGTTACTGGCGAAGCAACATTAAAAGAAAACGAATTAAAACCGAACAAACAAGTAACATGTTAACGATAACAGAATCAAAAGGAAACTGTCGACGTAACCGATAGCTCGGGAGAAATCGATTTTCAAATGTTTCTGCATGGCCAATTTATAATTCATTAATGAACGGATATTGTACGTATATCAACTATGTATATGTATTTGCGCATGTTGCAATTTGCTTTTCACTTAAACCAGTATAGAGTATGTAAATACTAAATAAGCAATTTATTTCTCCTTTCGTTCATAACATACATTGCGCTTTTAAATATTTTAGTAACAATTTCATTGTTTATATTTCAAAAAACGCATACATCAAGTATTCTTGATAAAGAGTTTTAATTATTTTTATCAAAATGAATTTAATCTGCTGTTTCTTTAAATGCTTTCTTATCACTATATAATTTTATTTCTCTTCTCCATATATGCTTCGTCAAATCTCTCAATTTAATTGCTACAGTGGTTTTCGTCGGTATTAATTTATACAGTGTGTCATTTGAATAAAAGGTCAAGCTGCTTTTTAAAATTTACTACAGCATTCTCTATTTATCTCAATGTCGAAAACATCCAAGGGCTATCAACGTCCGACGAAAATTACAATTTAGATAACACTCTGCATAATGAACCGTCGTAATAATGAATTATCCAAGTATATACTATAATTTGATATTTCTAATAAACGGTCGCTTTACTTTTAATCTGTTGCACAGCTTTGCGACACGACAAGCCGGAAAAGCCCTTAGTAAAATACTGTTTAATCACAAGAAATTTGTCCCCAACTTTGGACTAAAATTTTTAAAATAGTCTACATTTTATGCATAAAGTTTCTTACTTTTCTACGATTTTACTTAAGATAGTAAACAAAAAATCACAAAGATTTTGAAGAAAATTGTTGAGACAAAATTCAGTTTTCTTATGATCCAACTTTCAGCAGGTACATTCATAAAACTATGCGAATGTCTGTCGACTATTCGAACACTATACTCTAACACTTATAGTCATTTGATCTTATCACATTTAATAATTGTTTATGAAAAAGGTAAAATCGTTAATGCCTAGCTGTTACATATGGGACTAGAATTTCAATTTGTATAATAATATACATATTAGTATGTTCAAGCAGAAATAGCTGATAACATAAAGATTTAGAGAATGCACTTACATTTAGTTAATGTTTGGTGTCGTCTTACAATAATTTATCTTCTATTTATATATAGGATTTACACATTTGTTATTCATAATATTGACATGGAATATACTATATTGATCTTAATATTTTTTATAACTTAATCGTTTGCTAATTAAATATTAAGTCTAGAGCTTCTAAACTTTAGGATTTTGTACAAGTATTATTCACCATTCTGTACAAGCATTTTAAACAGATTTACACGTTTACAGAGTGTCGCAATTTAATCGGAACAACCTTGACAAATTTGTAGCTCACACAATTCAGAAGAAATTCGAGATTATCGTAATGAAACACTTTGTATATGAATATAAATTAGTTAATAGATGCGTGCAAGTGCACAGCATGCAGCGTTTATAGTATGTTAATATTGACATATGTATAGAAAGGTATTTTACTGATAAAGTAAACATTATTTGTACAGAAAATTGGAATTATACAAGGCCTAAGTAATATTTTTCAGTCACAACATTCAAATATAATAATAATATATATATATATATATATACATTCTACCATGGAAGTAATACGATTATTATATAAAAACATGAAATGTTTATATTTAATAAACTTCTTAAATGTAAGTATTGCATGGCTGGAATATAATATAATGCTTTTTAATATAAACGTTAAAGCTTCTTAATTCATTATTGTACATTATTACAAAAAGCAGACAATTTTCAGTTATTATTTAAGTTGAATTTCCTTGTCAATAATACTTAAAGCAAAGTATAAATTTTATGTAAATGGAATGGTATTTTGACAAAAATATAATGTCACTTATTTGCCAAAAATATTTAACGAATTTTTGAATCGATTTAAAGAGAGAGAGAGAGAGAGAGACAAAAAGGACATTTTGAATACGTCGTACATCATGTTTGTTTTGGCCATTCAAGTTCGGGCACTTTTTGATAAATAATTCTGTCAATATAAATATTTTTTTATAAAGTTCATTATAAACTTTCAGTAGGCCACACATGTTAATTGTTTTTCCTCATATACATATTTTACATCATTTGCATCAATTTCACTTTATAAGCAGCAATGTTTAAAATGATTTAATAATATGTAAAATAGTGATAACATTTATTGACGTATTGAAAAAAAAAAAATGACAAGATGTATACATGACGATGTATAAAAGCGTATTTTATGTTGTTCATTGTATGCTATATTAAACAAATTATTTTAAACTTATAATCCTTACATAGTAGGAGTACAATATAGCGTAAAGAATATCGAGTAAATGTAGCATTAATCATAACTGGAACAGATTTGTATGTCTTGATAGAGCTGGTATATTTTACATAAAATGATTATTAGCTTCTTATATGTATAATAATAAATTGATGGAAGCAAATGATGCGGTGCCCGCTTAAAATCTGACCAATTAATCTTTTTGCTTTTCAGAATGTGATCATTTAAATTTCTCAATATTCAATGTTGAAGAGAATCGAACAATATTAATAATGCTATTTACAATTTGTTTACTATTTAAAAGTATTTGATCTTGTTACTTTATAACTTAGCTACAAATTAGAAAACATCAGTTTTACTTGTAAGTATTCAAATTACTTAAGAGTTAGAAATCGACGATAAAAAATTATTAACTTAATATCAGCCTAAAACGATTAATACCAATCCACTACTGAATTTATTTAAAGAATAAGTTGATTAAATAGTGGATATGTTGGTTCATAATTACGAACAGTCTTGTGACAAACATAATTTTGCTGTTATTTGAAGCATAGATTGCCAACAATCCTTGTATAATTCCTGTTTTCAGGAAAGTCATTTAGATTATTACAGTAACCTTTTGGTAAACAAGAATTACTTAATGTTTAAGTGATATGGTGTATGTCAGCTTCTGGTGGCTAAATTAAATTATTCATATGATGGCAAAAGAAATTTACAAGATTCTAAACATATTGAAAATTATCTTTTGTTGCGAGGAGAGGTACTTTTTCAATACTCTGTTTAAGATCGTAACTATGCAACCAGTCAGAGCTGGGTTTTGCTTTCACCCCGCAAAAACTACAATTGCAGAAGTCTGCAATGTTTTGTAAAGCACCACGATGGAAAGGATTACCATCTTTGAAGTGTGCATAACGACCAGCGTTCATTCGTTCGTTTGTCGTCATTCCAAGAACCATTATCTGAAATGATTTACATAAACACTTTGAGTATTTAATTGGCTTAACATATCAGAAAATAATCAACATCGTAATCGTTCGTAAATAAAAGTTACCTGATAACACTGGACTGCCAGCAGTATTCCAACCCAAAAAGAATGAAGGGAAGTGTTTACTGCAACCCACATTACCCAAGTATCGCATGTAGCAGCTGCTACAAAATAATTATCTGGAGTGTGTCCATTAGTCAGATTCGTCCAACACTCGAATTGCCAATACTGTACACTTGCGGATAAAATAACTATACACATGCCTAATAATGATGCGACAAATCCTAAGAAGTATTTATGGTTGTGGGCCCCTGTGAAATATATATAAAAATGATGTATGTAGTATTGAAATTACCGTTTGTACCTAGTGGATAATTAATTAATTAAATATTTTAAAATATACTATAAGCATCTATTTACCAATACAGTTATTAACCCAAGGACAATGATGATCGAATCGTGCGACGCATCTGTCACACGTCGAACAATGTTTAGAGCGAACAGGTCTTCGTACCAAGCAGCTATTGCAAAACCATTGTGGATCGAAACCACCTGATTCAGCTAACTCTATTATAATCTAAATATAAAAGATCAATATAATAACTTATTTTTGTAATTCTTTGCGGGGTCAAGTAAAATAATCAAATTACAAACATTTAGTTTCTCCTCGTGCGTAGCCGTTATTACACCTGGATCACTGCGCCAGGATTGCAAAAAACAAATCCAAAGAGGTACAGATCCAGCTACTAACAACAACCAGAGATACCACGCTGCGTGTATCCCTAGCCAGAATACCCAAGTTACATATATCCAAAACTGAAATCAATTAAAACATATTTTTCGCTGAAATTTATTGAATAATATAATTAATATTTACGCCGATTCTACTGAAAGCGTTTATCAATATTTATCGACAAATATATTGATGTAGGTTATCTACTTAAGATCTTATACAGAGAGATAAGAAGACATGTGAGATATGTACTTTAGATATTGTAAAAAGACAAGTTAATTTGTGATACATTGAAGTCAAAAACACGTTGCATGGCTTTAATTTTTACTTCTTTTAAGTTTTTCATTAAGTTTAAATAAGAAAGTTTTACCTTAGTTGCCAAGTAGACAGACATTGGCAAAACTTGATGTAATCGTTCATCGAACACATAATGGTTCGCTAAATACGCTGCTACGTAAAGGGTGATGAAGGCACCTAGTTTTATTAAATAATCCACTCCACTTTGAAGAATTATTCCAATCACATAAAATGCTATAAATGGAGTACTGACCATGCAGTACCAACGTAATTTCTGTAGAAGAAAAATTTAGTTTTATATTTTCTGAGGAAAATGTGTGTGACACAAATAACAAAAGTATCCATTACCTTATCTCTACATCTATCCCTTGATCTACCTAGTTTTTCCCTTATTTCTTGGGTTATTTTGTGACCAAGCCAAGCAGCTCCAAGATCAGGAGTTAACAATGTCATTGGGGTCTCACCTAAAAAGTTTGGAGTATCCAAAGATGCTCCATAATGAACTAAAGTAGATATTGCTAAATCATTTCTAGCAATAATAGCCCAATGTAGAGCCGTATTGCCATGTAAATTATCCGCTAAGGAATGAGAGGCACCTAAAGTTAATAATAGGCGCGTTGGATCTAGACTGCAATAGAAATAACTTTGTATTAACCATTATAGTTTAATCTTCTCTCAAAACTTCTCTTTGTAATTATTTACTAAAACTTGATTTTCAATCAATTTTAGTAAAATACCTTTTTATTTTGTAAGCACTCCACATTAATGGTGTCATAGAGCTTTTGTCTGGCATATTTGGATTTATTCCTTTAGCGACTAGATATGCTACAATAGCTGTATGACCAAATTGCGCTGCCAAATGAATGCAAGAGAACCCTTCTGAATCCCTTAATGTTGGGTCTGCTCCTGCTCTCATTAATATCACGACTGTAGATAAGTGACCATGTCTGTAAAATAGATTATTGTGAATTTTCCTTATTCTGCATTAATTAAAATTAGAAGGACAAAAAATTCAACCTAGTAGCCCAATGAAGAGGCGTTGCATCCAAATCACCTCCAGGAGCATCTACAATAGCTCCTTTGGCTATAAGATATTTGACTACATCTTTCCGATTATTAATTGCTGCCCAGTGTAGAAGAGTAACAGTCTCAGAATCTGGCTGATTTACATCTGCTCCAGCTTCCACCAATTCTGTAACTCGACTCAGCGCTCCATACTAAAATTAATAAAGTTTTACAGTACAAGCCCAGTAAAAAGGTTGAATCAGTGTAGAGTAAGTTTTTTATTACCTGCGTGGCCTTCACAATATCAAAGTTACTGCAATCCGGTGGTTCAGGTTTGGCAACTTCTTGGTGGTGCCTGCTAGGATCTTCCGGTTCATTTGTACTCTCCCCCTGACAAGCGGTTTGCATTTGCAGTGTATACATGCTATATTAAAATATTTCCAATTATTTAATTTTTAATGCAATATATATTATTTAAAATATATGTAGAGTCCATAGGGTAGAAAATTAATTGAAAATTTCACTGAATTAATTGGAGTTTTAGCGAAATACGAGAATTTGCGAATTAAATGTCATATTAGCTGTTTATATTCTGTGCAGCGTGTATCGCTCATTGTATAAGCACATCAGGCGATACATTACGTATTATGAAAAGTACTCTAAGCACATTGAAATTCGTTTTACTATTCTAGTCAGGAGAAAAAGACAATTGTCACATTTGATGACTCTCTATCACAATAAGTCATTAGCATTTAGAAATTTCACGTTAATTCACAAGTCAACGGATTCGAACAACGAGCATCTACTAAATCGTATTTCGCTATAGGTTTTAACCATTTTAAGACAATCGATCGATGAATTTATATTTTTCTTGAGAGGAAATTATGGGTAAGGAATTTGTAACGAGTCATTGAATTCTTAGGAATAAAGGAGCATTGGAATTGGAAAAAACTGATAAAAAAACAAACTCACTTTAAAAATTTAGACTATTTTGTCAACGAACGTAGTAAATAGTGGACATGATGTTTAAAGACGAAGAGACGTGAGGGTTAGTTTGCAGCGTTTGCAGTGACACATATCAGGGGGTGGGGCACCGGTACATCACAGGTTCTTAGATAGGGTGGCTCTCTTTTCTTCTATAAAATGTGACTGAGTATCACTGTTGGAGTAATTCCTTATTAACCTTCGAGAATCAAGGAAGGTTACTCACACTGCCGCACATTGTCACTTTCATTACCGCTACTTTGCTTTTTTACTATTTTTTTCTATAGCACGCCTATTTTAACAAAGAAACCTTCAGACAAAGTTTATGTTACACGTTTGCGTCTTTTTGTGGTTTTGGAATGATTTTCTTATTGACTAAACCTTTCGGCTTGTTATGATGAAGTGTATCCGATATTGAAATAACTTTTATAGGACGAGGGGAGGGGAACTTTAGCAGATTCGTTGAGTAGTGTCATCTAATTTACGAAATTGGTACAAGGACGCAAGATAACTTCTTATCGATTGTAAGTACTCCCCTACTTACCGATTGGGCACGGCATTTCGCGCGCGCGCAGTTCGCTTTTTTGTATTTGATTTTTTCACAACATATTGGCGGGAAGCGTGCACTTGCTTGGTAATTAGCGCTATACGCTCAAATTCATTTATATTTACATTTCTTTGAAAGGAAAATAATCGGATTTTTTTATATTCTAATATAATATATAAGTAATTTTTTTTTTCTTATAAATGCATGGGTCTAATGTATTAATTCTGAATAAATACGACGCAGATACTCATAAATATTTTTTAACCGATGGGAAATATGTTTGCAAAATTGGATTCGACGTTTCCATTCAAATGCTTTCTGCATATTTTAGCTAATCCATTTCTGTCAAAAATGATCGACGTAGAAAATTGTCATCATCAATATGAATACCGCTTGCCTTGCATTATCCATCTAAATGATCGATTGGAAGATGCACGAGTCGAATCAAAGGAAAAAGTACGATTTATGCTGAAAAGAAAGGTGAAATAACTCTACTCGCTCAGTTGCGGAGTGGCATAATCATGTGGACCGTTCAAATATATGTTTTACTCATTTTAGTACAAGCAATTTCGACATATGAAACGTTCAAAAAAGAATTTATTCGTGATTATTATGTATATAAAAATGCGCAACAGGTTATAGGATTTTCCTGCGACGATCAAACAAGTAATTATCTTATTATAATAAGGTATATCATATGTGGATTAAAAATAAAATATTACTTGCAGATGATTTCAGCCTTATAAAGATGTTGAACGAGCAAAAAATGTTTGCGAGTGTGAAACGATACGAATCAAGTATGAATCTGAGTAATATTTTTCGGATTGATAGTGGAAAGCTTGGTGTGTTTCTCGATATGAGCTGTCCCGAAGAAAGCGTCTTACCAATTATAACAGAAGTAAGATATTTACTGCTTGGTATATTACATAATATATATATACATGATCGTAAAACTGAATACAAATTTGTAACACAATCACACAAATCTAGAGCTCGATATTAAGACTGTACGAATATACGTATTCGTGGCTCTTTTTGGGCACCACTTTGAACGAAAGTCTATTACACTTGAACGATTCTGCTTATTCATCCGTCACCGACGTTATTCTTGCCATTCCATTTGAGAATGGCTATGAATTGTACGATATTTTCAATTTTTGCAAAGACAATGGTGGAAAATTAAATGTCACTGAGTTTGGCACCTGGAACGAGACGTCTGGTTTGCACGTCAGTCTCACCCAAGATGTTGTACACAGGAGGAGCAATTTTCATGGAATGAGAGTAACCTTGGCTGGACTTGTAAGACCTCTATAAATTAGTATCTGGGAGCAAGAAATTTCTTACATTAATTATAATTGCAATTTTATGATCCATAGATAACGTATAAACCCAAGGAACAACCATTATTAGAATATTTAGTCGAGGAGAAGAACAAACATTTCGACAGCCAAGGCAAATTCGGCTATAACCTATTAACACATATCTCGCAAATGTTTAATCTTAGGTATGCGAGTGTCTTCAGAGATGTTGGATTGAAGTACGATCAGACAAATTTGTCAAAATCATCGATCTTTGATCTCTAGCCCCCACTACGTAGCGTACGATACATGGGGAAAAGATATTCCAATAGGTCCTATCATTGGTAATTTGGAAAATAATACTGCCGATTTGTCCTTCTATGGAGCTATGCTGACCCAGAAGAGACTCGGCTGTGCTCGTGTTTTCGCTATGCCTTGGGTTTTGCGGTTTGATCCGTCGAGTTTTTTTTTTTTTTTTTTTTTATCGAATTCTTCAACCAGGATATAATTAATAAAGTTTTAACAATATTTAAGGTCGACTTTCCTGTTCCGCACTATTCCATCGACCAATATCAAAATGGACAGAATTTTGAGGCCACTGGCTCACGAATCATGGAATTCTATTCTGATTTGGTGCACCGTCGCTGCTGTTGTTTACAGAGTGATATTGAGTGTAGAGCGTAGATATGGCAATGAAGAAAAGGACATTGATCCAGTTCTGGTAATTATCAGCGCTTTGTCCATGCAAGGTACGTATTTCAAGCGAATATGCAGCCTAAAAATTATGCAAAGCGACCCCACTTGAAAAATACATTACTATACGTTTACGATTCGTTTGAACTTTTATTTTCTTCACAGGCACAGACTCCTATACGCAAAAAATTGCTGGACGCATCACTTTCTTGGCAATTTTGATTTTCGCCTTGCTCATCTACAATTATTATTCAGCATCGGTTGTATCGGCACGATTGAACGAGCCATTGGATAAAATCAACGAGACCCTGTATGGATTGGTCCACAGTGATATGAAATTTTCTGTTGAAAAATCGGTGTTGTTCGAATTTTTCTTAGCAACGGTAAGAGCATTGGAACTGTGTGAATATCAGCACAATGGCACAATTACCTTCAATGGACTGAACAGCTGTGTATATGCATACTATCAACGCTGTCTCTATACCGACAATTAAATTTTCTTACTTTTACGAACTTTTTTCGTATACGTATATACAGTTATACATTTTTACTTCACTGTCATCGTGTTGATATGGACGGTCCCAACAATAGGTTGACATAATAAAATGTAACCTAGCTTATTCGAGTTGCGCCTTATTGAGAAAAAAAATTGACACAGGTTCCCAGATGGGATGTGGAATATTTTAGGTCCATCTGGGCGAAGATACCGGAATTAAATAAATACATGTCTTATGAGGATGGCATGAGAAAGATGTCACGTGGCGGCTTTGCTTTTCACACAGATCCAAATCAGGCATATCCTTACATAGAACGAAAATTTGATAATGCTAAGATTTGTCAGCTTACGCAAATATATGTGGTTGATCCACGACTTATAGGTTTTTGGTCGAGTCGCCACGGTCAATTTCTGGAGATAGCAAAAATTGGGTAGGACACGGCTGCTTTTCCTTTCATCTTTTATACAAGATGTATCATTGACGTATATCAAAAATTCATAAATTGCGGGCAGAGAAAAAATTGGAGTAATTTTTGTTATCGAACGATGGTATATTAAAATTGATTTACAAAATTTGTGAAAATTCTACGATATTTAGCGTGGAGGAACTCTAATCAGCACCATACACTCATTAGCCTTCTGCACTTCCCAACGAGTTAATCTATTGTGTACAAAATATAGGACCCATTTAGTCGAGGCCCAAAACGCTCATTGAGCAGTGAGAGTTTACGACCGGCAGTCGAATTTGAACGCGGATTGGCCAAATTTAATGGTTCATGCATGTGACGTATCGCAAGCATTACGGGCTTTTATAGTGAGCGCATATATAACATTTTAAGTTAATAGAAGTTGCTTTTACTCGTCCTGAAAATGTTTACATGTATCATTGATACATCTTGTACGTATATATTTTTCTTTTTAAAATAATAAACATTGATCCGTAGTGCAATAAAATTGAGTACCAGTGGTATTCGGAGGCGACAACTAAACCGATGGGTATCGAGAAGACCCTACTGTAATAAAAATATACTAAACGTTCAAAGTATCAGTATCTACGAGGTCGCTCCAATTTTACTACTTTTAATCAATGGCATGCTACTGGCGGCTATAATTTGCGTATTTGAAAATATTTATTATTATTATTATAATAAATATCGTTCACGGAAACATTGAGCGAATAGTGCAGCAAGATATCTATAAATTAAGTTTCTTTATTTGATTTATGAATATATATATATATATATTTTTTAATAGAGTATATAGTAAATAAATTACTTAAGCATTTGCTTCTTGGTATCTATCAATGCATTGCATTCCAAAAATATTAAAATTAACTTAACAGCTAGAGTTTGGTAGGACTCATTTCTCTTGGGAAAAGTTTGCTCAAGTCGCCTTCTCTAGCCGGAATAAAAAGTGGTATAGTATGTACTACCCGTCATAGAAATTATAGTATACTATAATTTTTAATGGGCTTCTTCATACCGACATTACAGGGCGAGAAATCCGAAAACTCGTATCAACGATACGCCGCACAGTGGGCCGATACAGGGATTAATGGGACATAGAAATTTGCAATTAAATAAATTCGCTAAATGTGACTAGAATTATGAAATAATTATTAGCGGTAATAGGTTTAACTTTAATATCATATGTATATGTTTATTATTTAATACAGTTTAAAAAAATGACTCATTTTTACATAAATATAAGTTAACGATTCAACATATCTCGAAAGTCTTGAACGATCCTGCTTTATAATATTTATTAAACACGACTACAAACAATTTATGAAGAAAATATATTAGGTTCTGATGCCAATAAGTACCCGTTTTTCTTACATTTGTTAAAAAATAAGTTAAGACATTTATTTTTTATATAATGAATAATTTCACATACATAAGTTGTTTCAATTTTGTTTAAATATTTGTCACCAATGTAAGAAAAACGGGCACTTATTGGCATCAGAACCTAATATATTTTCTTCATAAATTGTTTGTAGTCTAGTTTAAGAAACATTATACAGCAGGATCGTTCAAGACTTTCGACATATGTTAAATCGTTAACTTATATTTATGTAAATATGAGTCATTTTTTTAACCTGTACTAAATAATAAACATACATATGATATTAAAGTTAAACCTATTACCGCTAATAATTATTTCATAATCTAGTCACATTTAGCGAATTTATTTAATTGCAAATTTCTATGTCCCATAAATCCCAGTATCGGCCCACTGTGCGGCGCCGCGTTATTTGACAACTGATTCCAAATTTATTACATCATTTCAGTAACGTCACGAGGTGCTTTTCTACTGTAGTAAAATAACCACATTTTTGAAAATCTAATAAATATTTGTTTGAAATTGTTTTTTTCGAAAATCTGATTGTTTTATTATAAAGATAGCTTAGAACAGCTCGCGACGTGACTGAAATGGTACAATAATTTTGAAATCTGTTGTCAAACAACGTCATATTAAGTCTGTTATTTGTTGCACTAGTGCAATTAAAATAATAAATCCATTGTTGGCAAACGTTTTCGGATTTTCTCGCACTGTAATATCGGTATGAGTGATCCCGTTATGTTCGGCGAGGTATTGCTTTCTTGGTATAATTTGGCCATCTACCTTTATATATTTTTCTATGCTTAGTGGGGCAAAATTATGTAGAAAATATAGAAGAGAGTTTACCATCTTACTGCTGTCATGTGTGTCGTGACTCGTGATCCATGCCGAGCTTTATCCCTTCCACCCTTCCTTCGATTTATTTTCCCGCGGATTTCATTACGATTGTGTTTTAGCAAATTTTGCGGCTGCATATTTTTGCAGCATGTATTATAATTGATCAAAGTGCTATTATTAGTGTTAAGAAATACCTGTATATAATTTGAATGTGTTTTTTTTTGTTTAATTAAGTTATTTAATCACGAGTGATATTCTCAAGCTTTAAATGCAGTTGATAGTCAGCCCTTAAGGTTATAGTAATCTTTTAATGACAGATTAACATATTTTATCATGTTACAAAATTAGAATTATTGCAACTGATAAATTAGTAAGTAATCCGTTCAGTAATTCATTTTATACTTTTTATGATAAATGCATAAATTATAAACTTTGCTGAAATAGTAAAAGATTTGATTGCCTTTGTTTTGAAAGTTATTACTTTGCTTCCTAAAAGTTTAATGGAATGAAAATGATGGATGTCTCCATGAAAGACAGTGATCGTGATACTGATGTGGGTACTTCCCCACCTGCAAAGAAGAAATTGAGGCAAGGTATACAGCTAACGAACATTTATAATTAATTAACCCTTAGACCATCTGGTTGTTAAAAACGATGCGTTAGTACTACTGAAATAAATGATTTACAAAGTTTGTCAAGTAGACCCTAGAAGCATCAATGTAAATGTGTACGGCTAGGCATGATGCCACATGGGGCTTGTATAATGGTTAAAATATTTTAATGTAAGTAGTAAAAAATCATATTTTTATTTGTGTTATTTTTTCAGCACAATTGCCCTTTCAAAAAAGTGGTTTAACTACTCCAAATAGTACAATCAACAAGAAAAGGAAATTGACATCGCCCTCAGTGGATTGTAAAAATCGAAAGATGATAAGAATTGAATTAAAAGAAAAAGATGTTAAGAATAAAATACTGAAAACTCTAATTGATGTTAAGGAAAATCAGTCTGCTGAAGAAAATACTGAAATAGAGAAAGATCAATCTCTACTGAGCAGTCCAGATTCAAAGGAAGACTGCAAGAGAAAAAAGCCAAGAAAGGTAACTACTAAAGAGGAAAGCAAAAATCAAGAAAAGCCTGGTGCTTTAACAAGATTCTTACAAAACATAGATAAGTCACCTAAAACTACGGAACAGAATGAATCTGACAAAAATGTAAATATTAAAAATACCAGTAATATAAGTATTACAAAGTCTGAAGACTTAAATCAGAGTATTATTAGTCTTCATGAAAATTCTGATTTGATTTCTCTGTCTTCTGACAATGATTCCAATGAAGTAAAGCATTCGTCCAGCAGTGAGAAACAAAATAATGATACAGTAGACTCTTGTTCAGACTTACTAAAAACACCCAAAAAGAAATCTACTTCAAAGCTGATTCTTGCATCTAATAAGAAATTAACTCCAAAACAACTGGAAAAACAGCTTGCGAGTGCAAAAAGAAAAGCAGAGGTCCAAAGGATCAGACAAGTAAATGCTTAATAATTATTGTTCCTCATTTGAATGTAATATTTTTCTCAAGGCATTTCATGAATTATCATTCCTTAACTTTTTTCAGGAAAGGGAGCGCCAGAAAGAAGAAGAACGACAAACACGGAAAAAAGAGAAGGAGGACAAACAGAAGGAAAAAGAAGAAAAACTGAAGGCTGAAAGGGAACAAAAGAAAAGAGAAAAGGAGGAAAAAGAATTAAAAAAACAGCAAGAATTTGAGTATGAATCGTACATTGCTATTAAAGTGAAAAAAAAAGTTGTATTGAACTTGTACATTAATAAACAATGTTTTTAGACAAAAGCTAAAGGAAAAGGAAGCAAAGGAGGAAGAGCGCAGAAAACGCGAAGAAGCAAAAGAAGAAGAGAGACGTAAGAAGCAAAAAGCAGCATCGACATTTGTAAGTTTTTTCGTGGCGAAGAAGCCTGAAACGACGAAAACGATAGAGGAAGAAAAATATGCTGAAGTGAAAAATTTTATGCCTTTTGAAGTAAAGACTGATATGAAAATAGCGCCACTTTGTCGAAGGGTGCTCGACGAAAAAGATAAAGTTGCATTAGATGAATTAATTAATTCTACTGAAAAGAGCAAAGTGGATTTATACGTAGAACAGATTAGACGTAAAATTCTAATCCCGCGAAAGTCTGAGAGAACGTGGCCTCTTGAGACGAAGGACGAGGATATTACTGTCATCGGTAAGAGTTGCTATTTTAGTCTCATTGCTTTCTGTCTGTTGATGAAATTAGTAATTTCATAAATTATTAACAGAAGAAGATGACGATAACAGTCAAAATTTCGTGGATTTGACTCGAATCGTTGAGAAGCTACGACCGAAATTACTACAATTCAGTGGAAATCGGCGACCACCTTATTGGGGAACATGGAGGAAACGTAGCCAGAGTATTAACCCAAGGAATCCATTTGCTAAGGATACCGTGAGTGAACGACATTTCATTGGAATAATTTTTATTGACATCCATTATTCATTTTCTCTCTCCTAATCTTTCTTTCTTAACTTATCTAAATATGTATATTATTTATTGAATTAAGTTCAATTTTCACCAGTACAAAGCTCGCACTAATACTATCTTTACAAAATTTCTCTTTGAGATTAAGGCTTTTTACTTCGTAGTTGATCTTTACTCTCTAGCAACTGATTCTAGACATTTACATAGATTTCTGCATTTAAAAATATGGAAAAATTTGTCTTGTTTGAAATTTATTCGATGCAACAAGCACGCATATTATGATCATGAGACCACTCGAATCGCAAGGACTATTAAATTTCCGTGGGAGAAACGTTAATCTTTCTTTCATGAAATCCACGGCCTCCTTGAAACAGTGCGTAGGCATTCTTGCGATGAACTTTACGATGTTTGGCTAAATGGTCACTGCGAGCAAATCTTTTGGAGCACATTTCACAGGGATAAGGCTTTATTCCCGAATGAGATCTGCGATGCCTCGCTAGTTCATCAGAACGGCTGAATCTCCAACCACAGCCGGTCCACGTACAGGCAAATGGCTTTTCTCCCGTGTGTCGTCGTAAATGTGCTTTTAAGTGTGATGCTTTCGCATAAACCTGAAGAATCAATTGAATATTTGTAGCCAATGAGAAGGGAATAGAAACAAATGTTTATAATTATCAACAAATGTACCTTGACGCATCCCTGGTAGGTACAGGGAAAGCAACGATCTTCCACTGCGTTTACTAAGCTGCGATTGGTATAGTCGTGAGTTGCCAGTGCTGCACTAGCTGCTGAAGATATGATGAGATTCTCATCTAATTCATTGTTATTATAATCTGTAATAAGTCCATGACTTTAAAATTCTGTTATTTTTACTTTTAAGTGAGAAAGAGAAGCTTACCTATTCTATTCGTGCTCATGGACTCTTCCAGTGCTCTTAAATCAATACCAAGAACCAATAGAGGTTCTTCGCTTTGCAATGTTTGCTGTTGCGGATTTGGCAGAGGTAAATGAAGAAAGCTGTCACATCTCGAGGTACAGAGCGGCGTTCTCTCCGGCAGACCAGAATTCCAGCTTCTATCCAAGCACCACTCCAAATCGGAGCTAAGATCGCTCAATTCGCTTAAACAACCTGATCGATGAAGAAGGAAAGATTTTCTGGGTTAAAAAGAGGGGAATGCGTTGCGACAGAGGATCAAAAATATCATCGAATCGAAATATTCGTGTATCACCTGATGATGCTGTGGAGGTGCTCGTAGTCCAATCGCTCCAAGGCACTTCCGGCGAATATGTTAAGTCCGTGTAACATTCGTTTGAATTCACGGCTGTATTCGCGAGATTATCCATAATCTCGGAATCGTCACTGAGCGGAGTTCCACACGAGGTCTCGTAATCGCAAGGTAGCGTAGACGTAGTCGGAGAGAGCAGCTGTCTTTCCACGTTGGTCTCCATCGTCAGGCCAAGAGCAGAAAACAGCAGCTCATCCGCCATCTATTAACATAAAACAAACAAAAAGATACGTAAACAAAATCTGTAAGCGAAATCCTCTATAGACAATTGTCAATCGATGTAACAATTCTCATGCTCGTATTTATATTCCTCTTCAAAATTGCCGTCGCACGTTGAAACGCATGATCCTAGCCGAGTAGCTATACTTACGTCGAATATCGATGCTTCGTCGATCATGTCGAAGAGCGTTTGATCATAAGAAAAGTTCATTGATACTATTGATCGTTGGGTTTAACGAAAATTTGTTCTATTTTAAGGAGTACTTGGTGTAATCCGAATCAATATCATTCGTTGATAAAGCACTTTTGTGTCAGCTCATCGCAATAATTCTCACTGCAACGTGTACAATCTATCTTAGATATATAAAAACCACGAAAGATGCTGCATAATACTCGATGGACCCAATCTCTCTCTCTCTCTCTTTGAATCGATAGTCTTCAATGTTGAGAAGGATGAGATGATTACGTAATCGCCTAATATCAGTCGAAACGTCACTTTCCCAACGTTCACAGTTGGCACATTCCGAAAGAAATTGGTGTGCAGCAGTGCGTCACAGGCGTGTGAGTTTTGCACGAGATTACTCCTCGGTCACATTGGCGACGTTATAGTTGCTCGAAGTAACAGTAGCAGCACGTGCTCGCGCGCGCGTTTGGTCCGCGTGGGAGAGAGATGGAGCGAGCGAGAGGGGTTGAAGTGGCCGATCGGAGCGACCGGGGTACCTTCGCGCTCGAGGGTTGTGTCGAGACTGCGATCCATGGATCGTCATCGAAGACGCGAAGAGTCGTCGTCGTGTGCCTTGTCGCACAGCTCGAGATAGATAATCAAGCCTGTACCATCCGGTGCTGTCGCCGTGCAGCTCCCTAGGGATCAGACGCGCTCGGTCCGATCCAGAACACCGGTCCAGACACGCGCACCATCACCACCACCACCACTGAACCGAAAGTCCGACGAACGTCTGCGCGAATCCTCTCCCGGCCGGCCCCAGCCAACTGGACCCGATTATCCACCGATATTGCCATTTTAATATTCGCGATTGCGTCTAATGGTCCTCCTGTGACCATCTTCGCATCTCCTCTCTTATTCGCATCCACTTCTCGTCGAATCACCCAGCAACACGTGGCCTCCCTCCCCCCGATTCGCGTGGGCAGATGCCCCCCTGTGACACGCTCAACCCTTCCCTCCAGCAATTATATCACTGCTGTAAATAATCCTTTCGTCTGTTTCTCCTCAGGATCCTCCAGCGTCGTCTTCCATCGTTCTCTCCAGCCCCGTTCGCCAAAAAACATTACTGATTAACGCAAGCTTCGTTAAATGCATACACAAGTAAACAAGTCGATTTAGATACGTTATCAGGCCTCGTCGTCTCTTCATGTTTCACCAGTGGTCCATAGATTCGCTCGATTCGCTTGGACCATATCGAGAGCTTTCTTCTCTCAATGGAAATATTTCTTTCTCCGTGCAAGCAGCGGAAGGGGTATCATTGAAAACCGTTGAGAGAAGATTGTGGGACGTGTGTGCGATGTATCGCACGTAGGACGCCATGAGCCGGAGGATTCGAGCCCTCGTGGTCCACTCTCCCACGAGTTTTTAGCCTCGATCGCGTTATTCAACAATCGAGATGCACATGGGCAGTTGCTCGATTGGCGAAATCAAGCTTGATTTGATAGTACTGGCGCCGTGATTTTCAATAGACAGATTCGTCGAGTTTCATTTTCAATAGATAAGCAGATGTATAACTACGAACGACGATTTTTTCTCCCTACGTCTCTACGTTCGTAACGATGCAAAACAAACAGAGCGGTGAGAAATGATAGAAAAATTATTGTTAGCATGGATAAATGTATACCTCGTGTGTTTCAGGAGAAATTTCTTACTGGTGATGGGTTAAAACTTGGTCCAGAAACTCGCACGTTTGTTGGAAATGGAGAGAGTAAGAGTAAGAGACGTGCGTTTAACATTTGGCAAGTACACTCGGATAAAGTGGATGCACTTTATCGCGAGTTTATTCGGGGAGTCATAATTGGTGTTCATTATTGCACGTATTAATAAGTAAATTCACGCTTGATATCAGAAGGAACGAGATTCAGATGTTGCGCCATACAGCCGATTTGGTAGGAAGAGGCTTATAACCGAATTGATATATACATATACCAATGGAAACTCTGAGCCATATATTTTCAATGAAGGAGCGATTCGATGTAACTAGCGGCGGTTTTGACCCAAAGCTGCACGGGGACCTCCAAGTCGATAAGGTGTTCGAGGAGTCATCGAGAGTTCGAACGCTTCTAGTAAGCTTATCAAGGCCACCAATACCTGACCTCGGATCACCACAGTTTGCACGGATTTTTCAATTTTCACCGAGATATCGATGCCCTCTTTTATAACGATATTTTCGTTCAAGTGGGCAAGAGAGAGAGAGAGAGAGAGAGAGAGAGAGAGAAAGAGAGACTACACTGATTCATTATCGAAGCTCCCTTATCGTTGACCAAATATTTTAATTAGTTTTCCCTAATCTAATCCCAGAGAGAATTACCATACTGGACGATACTAGTACGTTGTTGATGGGTATATGCCCAATAAAATTGTTTCTTTGGCGATTGGTCCATTACGACCACTCTGAAGAATATAATAATCAATGTCACAAATGCCGACCTTAAAGACGTGACAAATTTGCGCGTACTTTACGTCTCTCGTCAGTTTCGCACAGATTCGTGACGTTCGTGTGTTACCGGATATTTAGATAAGTCGCTGAGCTTGATATTTGTCGCTGGCCCTGCCAGCATTATGAAAACCAGACCACGATAATGTACTGGGTGACTCTCGAGCACTCTCCATCGAGAACCATATAACATCATCGATAGATAATGCATTCGAGTAGAAAACTCTCTCCAATGTATGGACATTAAAGAGACGATGCAGCGATTAGAAATTAAAAGTTTTAATGGCAAAATCGAAAGGATCGTATCTAGCCTAGCCGAGAACTAACGAAGATGTGCAAAAATTGTTTTTTATAAGGAAAGAAAGGACTCTGAAGCGGTATCCCGTTCCGCAGACCGAGGACAATGTTTTTCATATGCATTAAAAATGGGTCACTCTGTACAGTATGATCCATCGACATGGTTTATCTGGCGAATTGACCGGGTATATCTGGCACGAGAACCCTTATCCACCGCACTTGCGCCTTTGTGACGCTGACACTAGCACGTGCGGATATCGAGCAGATTTCCCGTTTTATGCATTCTCATACATGCGTAATTCTCATCTTCTTCCTGTATTTATTTAAATATTTACATGGATTTCTATTTCCATTCTCGTCGAATCCACGGACAGTCTTATATATATATTGATGCTTCGAACTTTTCTTCATTTTCTCTCGCATTTCTTCAAGAATTTCACGTGGATTTAAAAAAAAACGTTGTATATAATAGATTTTATTAAATTTAATCAGTTAATTGCTGTGTCAATTCGTTCCATGAACGGATATCAGCTAAATTTTCCGTCTCGTATTTTATTATCGCATTTGCGTACATGTTTCTTTCCTGCAGATATATTCTTTTTATCACCTATGATGTATTAATTATCTCTATTTACGCATTTCATTATGAATCCCATTAACCATTTACGCGTGTCTAACTCGTTCAGGATCGTCGTACAACACAATGGACTACCCCAGTTGTTTTTCCAATTAAACGTTCACCCGAGAATATTGTATTATGATGAAATTCGTAAGGACTTCAGGTTCGTTTTAACATCGTGCTATATATATATAGCACATTGTTGCTCCCTCCAAGTTTATTAATGAAGCCGAAAGAATGGCGTAGTAAGAGAATGTTGAATGAAAACAGCTTGTGGGTGTATGCAGGTGTCTAGAAATTTGTCGGAATAAATTTGAAATGAATTTAATCGCTAGGCAGTTGGCGTATGACAGCGATAAAGCACCGAATAAGCTGAGACTCGAAGTGCTAGAAAAGTTTGTTTTCGTATTCCGAATTTAGCTGAGAAGTGCGGAAAGTCACGAATGCCTTACGTGTTGGTAATCTTGGCAAGTTTGGACATTTGGCGAGGTAAAACGTGAGATTAGCGTTTCTATTTGGGTGTATATATATATATATAGGAAGTTGACAGGGAAGGATCTCGGTCGATGCGCAAGAAACCTTATCGAAACGAGCGGCGTATACGCATACGCGTACATGTATACATGTATATATATACTCGCGTTTAAAAGCCTCGGCGATGACGCGTTTCAATTAATAAAGAGAGAGAGAGAGAGAGAGAGAGAGAGAGAGAGAGAGAGAGAGCATGCAGAGTCGAACATATCAATATGTAAGCTCGGAAAAAATTGCTCGCCCGTGCATCATTAAGCGTGCACGGTGGTAAATTTTCGCCGACATTTTATCCGTCCGATAATGATTATTTTCTTTTGACCCAGTGGAAATTGCGGGAAAGCTCGCTTATGAGAACTCTAGCGGATAATCCCTCTTGAATTTTTCCTCGTCGTGTAATTATCCGCTTTTACCGCTCCGCCCTTAATAACGCGCGCGAGAGCTACAACAAATAGCCATTTCTCTTCTTTTTCCTAATATAAATTCGTGGAGATAGCATCGCGATCTTCAATTACCAGATTTTTATTTATACACCGTTGAAGCTCATCCCTCCCACCACCCCGCCGGCTTTAAGCTCCTTTACGAAATAAGTGAACCGTTGCATCTGCTCAATTTTAATATTTTGCATTTCTCTTCAGGATAACGCACGTATTTGTCTAATGACGCATTGTAGGATTTACCGTGTTATGCACATTATAATGCTATTGCGGATGCGTTGTGCTTTAATTGGAAAGTTAAAACCTCGGCTTGTTAGTATCCAACTTCGTTACAGCCGTAATGTGCGCGCCAAGGAAAGTTCACTCGAGAGCTAACCCTAAAAACTTATATTAATTACGTTGTACCGCATTGAGCCGTTATCGCATTGAGCTTAATGGTGCCTGTGTAAAAATCACCTGCTCCGTGCAAATGTACCTCACGTGGAGCCAAACCGAAAGTTTCGCCCGCTATTAGCCTCGTAACGCGTGCGAAAGAAAAGAAACACTCTTCTATTCTTATCCAAAGCGGTAAAGTGAGTTTTGTCATGTGGAAAAATTCTACTTGAACGACTGCCTTGTGGAAAATCGCGACGACCTGCAATTTGTTTTCTCCTTGCTGATTGTTATTTTGTTTTCTAGGTATTCACGGCTCGCTCCTATCAGTTCCGAAGGCACTTTTGGAATAAAAAAGAGAGGAGATCTTATAACGGCTAATGAATGTTTTGTATTTGACGATATCTCCCTGACAGTTCCCGGATGCAGTTGTTTCAGATAGGCACACATAGTTTGAATAAAGTGTAGGAGACACGGGCCAAAAATTTGGAAATAAATCAGTTCGATTGGACCTTAATCTCCGGCGTGTGGGACAAGGAGCAAAGGCATTATCTTAATGGAGCATAAAACAGTCATTACAGATGGCCCGCCGGGTGACAACGCGTTGTAAATATAAAATGTATTCACCAAGCATCTCTCGCTGTGTGTGTGTGTGTGTGTGTGTTTGTCATGCCGACATCACAAGTGGCTTTTCCCAACACTTCAGCAGCAGCATCGGCGCCTTCCCGCGCCTCGACTTGGTGACTAATTAGCTGTCATCGAGACCACTTGACATTCGGTTGGAATTCTTCAAAACCTGTATATTTCCTTCGCTCTATTTTGGCGTTAAATTATTTCTCCGTTTGTAAAGCAACATATTTTCTAATTGTAATATGCGTAAAAGCGAACAAATTCATGATTTATCTCGTTTGTTTTTTTAATCAGATGTCGCAGAATCATGACAAAATTCTGTGCATCGAGTGCATCTGTTTTAAAACATTTTGGGATTTCATTCCTCGTGCAGGATGCGGGGAGGATAGTAGACACAAAACGAGCATAATTCATAGAGATAAAATTTATCGGTACTTGAAAAATACTTAAGGAGATCAGCAATGGTCTTATGCAGAAACAGAGTGGAGAGGTCATGGTGTAAAAAGGAATCCAGGAGTCTTGGCTCTTTTCCACGCAGTCCCTTTATTTCCTTTTTCGGGAACTCGAGCAGATTTGGGAAAAGTATATGGATAGATTTCTAAAAGAAGGAAATAGCCGTACCATCAAGTACCTCGATAGTTCCTAGGGCTGCCAAAAGCTGCTGGACGATTGTTTTTCTTTCTTCTTGAAAAGTCACTGTTGCTTTTTTCATCACGTTTCAGTGACGTTAGGACCGATTGATCAAAGAAGGATTACGCTTCTCTCCAATAATAAATTAATGTCTCGAGAACGTCTTGTAATTGATGCTCGCGTAGGGTTGAAAACGACGTTGATTTATCGAACAAAGGATCCCGTTCCATCGTGCGAAAAAGAAGAAAAACAGACAATTTATTGACTTTTAGGCAATGAAACGTTACCATAATCTGTACACTGATTCGTTTGCCTTTTGTTTAATTAATATTTGAGAATTATTAGTCTCGAGTCAGCTCACCTCAAATCCATTTTTCTTTTCAGTGGACTTGCCTTACGATGCGCAGCTATCCTTTCGCGAATCACTCGAATCACTAAATATGAAATTAGCTACTCTAACAGCTACCAAATAGTACGATCAGACGATGAGAGCCGCGTGCTGCTAAATCTTAGTAATTTGAAGCAATCAACCAACTATAAAAAACATTATACAATTACTGCACTTACTCTTTTAATGAGAACTATAAAACTGAGAACAAGCTCTACATATTGATAGACTCTCGTTTACTCCGCATTTACCTCGTGACTAAGAGAATGAAAACACATGCACCATCACGAACGTTTTGTAGATGCTTATATGGGTGTGATATAGTGCCTCAAGGAAGTCGGAGAGATACCGACGTCCTGCTTATTCATGGCAGGATCCAGTTGAAGCTCATGGTCGTAATCTAAATTGGAGAAAACAGAATGGAAAAAACATCACACAGATAATACGATTACATTAAAAATAGAGCTCTAAATTCTTTCATTTCAATCTCTGTCATGTATTCGAAATAATGAACAATGACTATATTTGTATTGTAATAAAATCTAACGCAATATTTATTTTGCAGAAATGGTTTGATTACGAAATCGATTCCGATGAAGAGTGGGAGGAAGAAGAGCCCGGTGAATCCTTGCGCGGCTCCGATGATGAAAGAGAAGAAGAGAATCAGGACGACAATGAATACGACGAGGATCATGAATTTTTGGTTCCTCATGGGTAGGTTTAAATGTACTTTTCTTACAGTAGTTATATATTATGAACTATGCTAAGCTGTGAACTGTAAACGTTTTAGGTATTTATCCGGTGAAGAAGCAAAAGAATGCGACGAGGATGGAGAAGAAGACATGGTATGCGTTTTAGTACTTTTGTCGTATTATCGAAGATCTGCTGTATAATAGTTTTATTGATTTCCATTGCAGTCGCCAGAGATGCGAAAATTCAAGTTGAAGTTATTAGGAGAAGAGTTCGATGCTGAAAGAAATTCAAAGATCTCAAAATTAAAACCACGGATAATAGGGTGTATTTGGCAAGGGTTGGATAACTCATTTCCTGAAAATGGTGTTGTATATTAATTTTTGTAACAATTTTAAAGTCAAATGGCAATCACGATTGATATATGATTTGAACGTTTTTATTTGCAGTGTTTTCAAAAACTGTTGAGTTTCTACAAAAACGGAAAGCTTGGGTTCATCAAATACCTGTTGTGCTTCCATCAGCAGTGGATGCCGATAGCGTAGTAAGTTCCGAGTCTTCTGCTTTGGTATCGCGAACCTCTATTGGGTCCAAGAAAACCAAAGTACCAAAAGAAGCTATTCCCGACCTAATTCGTTTAGTTCATGGAAATCCACATGGACGAGTGTTCCTCGTGAAAGAGTTTATTGCGTTTTGGAATAACAAATCGGAAAACCTTGGGGAAAATAAAATTTACAAAGCAAGCTTGTCGCAAAAGATTCGAGATATTGCCAAATGGATGGCGTGGCCGGAGGAAGGTCCAATGCATGGAAGGGCATGTTGGTATGTTTATGAAGATAATAGAAAGGAATATTTCGGCGATGTAGGACTCAGTGCACCAAATCGCTGGACGTACACACTGAAACCCAACAGGAAAAGCGATTTCCTGGACCAGTTAGATAAATCAGATAAAGAAGAGAGTGAAAAACCAAAAGAAAAGAAATATGCTCCCTTAATTACACAGTTCACGAGAAAGCTTACGCAAGAGGAAATGAAAACACAATTGATTTCGAGCCCTACCGTTTGCCTGGACCAGATAGATAAATCAGATAAGGAAGAGAGTAAAACTCCGGAAGAAAAGAAATATGCTCCCTTAATTACACAGTTTACGAAGAAGATTACACAGGAGGAAATGAAAACACAATTGAATTCGAGTCCTACTGTCGCAATTACAAAAATATCTTCTCCAACTGCTACGAAACTTGCAATGGACACAACGTCTAAACAAGACACAGTCTCAAAAACTCCACAATTAGCATCCATTCAAAGAGTACCTAAAAGGGCAACTTTAATTTCGGTCGCACGGGGTGAAGAGTTTAATGAATCATCTAGAAAGAGTTTATTGGAAAAATTTGTGAATCGCGAGATGACAAGAAAAGAAGTATCTGTTACAGAAAACGATGATATTGATGATTGCATTGGAGTTTCAAGTACCTCGGTGGATAATGACAAAAATAATGTAAAGGTAGTAGATAATATTGACTCACCCAAGTCTTCCAAACTTTCAATGGACGTTGATAGAAATACAAAGATTAAAACTCCTATTAATAGACCTTCATTGGTAAAAAAATCACAAAAGAAAAAAGGCACAATTAAAAAAAAGATTAAAAGCGAAACCTTGAAAAAAAAATTGGTTGTTAAATCTGATATTAAAAGTACAGTCGAAGAGGAAGATGTAATAACCTTGGACTAATTTTAGTCAGGCAGTACACTCATTGGCATTATAATCAAGGAACGATTATCTATCTAAAGCAAGATGTGCATATTTTACTGTTTTATTTAATATTTTTTTTTTGCTTCAAAACATAGTATACATATACAAACGAAAGCTCGCGTACAATTTACCTGGTTTGTTAATCGTATAATAATTTTATAAGTGGTATTAAAATATAACCATCTATGTTAGAATTATAATCATAAAGTAGTAAGAATATGAATAAGATTTATCAGCAACTTATGTCAAAACAAAAGGGTTTTAGGAGACTAATTTTAAGGATTCTTTTGATGAACAATTGGTTGCACGGCTATTACAAATTTGTAAAGAAAATTTTTTAAATTCTTCTTTTATGGAATGATTGCTCTTTAATTAGCACCGTATTTATACGAAAGATTAAATATGTCGTTGGCTCTGGAGATGCAGGTGCATACGCGAGTATACTGCTGATAAGTGCTACGCCACATTGAAAAAACCGCAGAATTTACAAATTTGTATAAAAGATTTTTAACGACACAGTGTGACCCATTGTTCATTAACAAAAGTTGCCTAAAGTTAACCCCACCTTCCACCTCCACCCCCTTTACCTAATAACCTCTTAAAGTGTTGATATACGATGTCGCTGATAGACCCTGTATATTGTAATTTTTTAAATCCTATATGGCGTCGGTATGCGTAGTTCTGTAAATTTGAAACTTAATATTGTTATTGATGTCGAATGTATTAGGCGAAAGAAAACTGATTACATTCGTCAGATCTCCTCTTGGAGTTTGTAAATCTGGTTTCAGATTAAACTATTTTTACCAACGATTTATTTTTTTAACAATAATCTTTCTAGATAATTAACATTAAAGGACACAAGGAACAAAGAAATTATAATCATTGAAGATATTGGAAAGAGAAAGCTTTCTCAAAAGTGTATGTTAATAATATTTGATAATTATAATACAGTATAATTGTAACTAATAAATATAAAATTATATTTTATAGAGATTCCTTAACAAGTATTGATTAAATGACTTGTACTATTCGAATATTGATTTACGCTAACATACTTAAGGAAGAGAAATTAACTTTTGTTAAAGACCCAAGACTTTTGGATTATCATATAATTTTGTTGTTCGTGGTAGAAAATGAATGTTATAAGAAGAGAAAAGAAATTGTTAGGAAATTTACAAAACTTGCGTTGAAACAATGTACCTATAATGTGCTTTTACCGTTAGTTTTTTATTGCGTTGGGGTGTTTTCTATAATCGAGTATTTAACTGTATAGATGGAAACTTGTCCCATTTCACAGTGCAGGCACTTTATGGTTAATGCCTCATAGATTGTCGTATACATACGACGGATATCTATTTTTACATAATTATGAATGGGCCAGCGGGGTTAATGATATCTCCATTTTTCCATGACGTATCGCTTATCGTGGGAACGATCTCATCATCCTTCAAGTACTCATTATCCAGCCAGCCAGCCACATATCGGCTTCAAGTAAAGGAGCAGGATCGTAAAGAATCCTTTCCGGTCTTCAAGTCGAGCAATTATCGGCCGCGGGTGCAAATAAATCGCTTCACGGAATTCTTCTAGGATTCCGCCGATCGAGCGCAGTATTATTCAGCATTCCACTAGTTTTTACCCAATCAAATCGATATCATTCTTTTAATAAAAACATCTAAATTATCAAGATTTTATTGCCTAGCTCCTATCCCATAATATTCCTATTTCCTCGGTACAGTTTAGTATTAAAATTAGTTGTCTGAAAAGTCAGATAAGCCGTTTTGTTATTGCTCTTCAGTCGGCAGAATGAAAATCGAGATGAGTCGAGAGGAAGTTTTGTAGCTTCGGGGGTTTTGGGCTCGCGCGCAACATATGGCTGAAATAACGAGAGGCGCCTTTGAGATTGCGGCAATTACCGAATCACGTCCCGGGAACCTTCAGCTGGATGGTCAAACAATCAAATCAGATCAAAACTTTGCTCCTTTCGCTTTCTAGTGGGCCATAAGACACTCATGGAGAACGGCAGCGTACTCTTTTACTGGTCTCGTTTAAACCAAAAACTTGTAACATGCAGTTGCGCGTTTCAAAGGGAATGTCCACAGGGATTATACAAAGGTCAACACATAGGGAGAGTTTTTGAAGTTTTCTGGAGACTCAATATTGATATGTTATGTATTATTTTTCGCTGAATCTTTTAATCCTATCCTAAAATTCCTCTATCAGTTCTATATATAGTCTCCAGGATTTTTCCACGTTTAAGTATACCAAAATACCTGCTTTAGACTGTTTTCAACGATCTAAGCTATCGGTATAGCATTGGTTATATAACGCCACTCTTTTTTTCGAAATAATATTAAATCAGAGGTATTAGAAAATTTTTAGATTTCGGCGATACCATTTGTCTTTGTCTAGATACGTCAATTTCCATTTTTTACGTTTAGGAACTACCAAAATGACGGTGAAAATATTTAGCTAAGAAAACTACTGCACCTGCGAATTGCATTTTGTTTATCTTGTAGTGTACCCTTACATTCAAGGTCAACACAGCTGTAAAGATCAGCTGGTAGTCAGGCTTTTCTCAAAAAATTTATATAGCCCAGAAACCCATCCATGTAATAGCCAAAATTCCAGAGCTTTTTAATTTTTCCAAAACACCTGACTTACAAATGATCTTTGCAGTTATTGTAACCTTGAGCGTTAAAGTACACGATGATACCATGAAAATGCCACCTGGAGGTAGGCCTGTTTTCTTAAATTTACACTTTCATCGTCATTTTGGTAGCATCCGAACGTTAAAAACTGGAATTGGTGCATCTCACTGAAGATAAATGGTATCGCTGTAATCTAAATATTTTCTTATACCTCTGATCCAATATTATTTCGCAAAATATAGAGTGGGGCTACATAACCAATGCAGTCGATAATATAGATCGCTGAAAACAATCAATAACAGCTATTTTGGCAGCTAAAGATAAAATATTTTGGAAACTATACAACTGATGAGAAAAATTAGTATCATCTTCGTAAATAAGCAGTTTATAACTGTAGGCAAAAATGAATGAAGAAATGTTGAAAGATTGTTGATTATTGTTAAGTAGCGTTTTTTATCGAGTCAAACGTAACGTAAACGGAGAAATATCTGAGTAGATCGAGTCGTAACTGATTCAGACCATTTTGATTAGGATCAAGCTCTGGCGGAAGTAGCGCATGGGAAGTAGTTTGAAAGTAGATTAGATGCGACTCGGCCAATCAGTGTTTTATACCAATTAAAACCTGAAGCATCATCAAGATCGACATCTCAAGTAGAATAGTATGAATAATGAGCACACACGAATGTCTTTTTTTTTTACTTTTAAGCCCCAATACGAGAACATATAGGTATATATGTATATACATATATAGTGGTGTCGTTTTGCGAAACAAAGCTATTGGATTTTGGCAACGGGCTACTGGAACAAAGTATATAGAGGAGTTTGTGCACGAAAGCTGAAGAAACGGTCAAGGAGGAGAAGAGAAGATTGAGAAAGGTGAAAAAAAATGGTGGAGGCGCGCGTGATGAACAAGCGATAATTATCGAGAATAAGAGTGCTATCCCTGTGTCGGTATATATTATGTTATATATACAAGTGGTGGTTCGGTGGTGATCGGTGTTTTGGGTCCGAGTCTTTTTCGTCCACTTACGCAGAAAACCAGTTAATTTCCAAGGGAAGGCAGGGATCGTTACGCGGAGTCGAGTCGTACTGAAAACGTCTGAGATCGGTGGAAGAAGCGGATACGGACAATGTTTCAGGCAGCTGGGGATGGCTGGCAGCAATTTGGATGAATTAAGCCTGGCCAACGACGCAGCCTTGTATGGAACGAGTCGATGAGAGACTCGCTATTCCAAACTCGAAGCTTCCTTCCTCGGCCATCCATGCCGATTCACCCGTTGCGATTCCATTTTTTCCCACTTTCTCGGCACTAAAATTAATCTGCCCTCGTTCTTTCCTTCCTTCCTCCCTTTTCAAGCTCTGGATCCTCTTCCGAGCCGCGAAAAAGGACTGACTACCTACGAAACTACAAATTAACCTCTGTTTCCGCTTAATAAAACTTTAATCGTCCCGCAGCGGTTTTATCGAGGATCGATCGACCGAGAAGTCAGCCATTTTCTTCGGTAACACCCTCGTACATGCACGAGAAACGTGTTTTAAGCTGGTACTCTTATATTCCCGTATATATATATATATATATATATACGAGAAGGATGACAAACGCTAATTGCGCGAGGCTCTCCGTGTGATTATTGGTGATTTTCATCTTTGCAGTGACCGGTCGAAATTAGAAAAGTGCTGGTGCAAGAGTAAAAGGAACAGGTTACGATCGAACGAGCAGCTGCCACGGTCGAGGAGACCAAGTGTAGCGAGGAGGAGGATGAAGAAGAAGAAGAAGAAGAAGAAGAAGTGGAGGAGTAGGAGGAATAGGGGGGGGGGAGGAAAAAGTTGAACGTTGAGATATCACGCGAAAGGGTAAAAGAGAGAGAGAGAGAGAGAGAGGGAGAGGGGGGGGGGGGGTGGATGGTGGTGGCGAAGACAATGACCTGGCATTCAGGGCCTCGTAAAAAGGACGGGAATGTCACTGAATGACGGACCGCGGCTGGTAAGTAATTCTCCAGCAATTACATAATTACTCGTGGTTAGTCTTGGCGCTTCTCCCTGGCTGACCGCGAGCGCGAGCTCAGTCGTTACGATATTTACTACTATATAATGGCTGCCTCTCTACCATTTCCCCTTGCCTCCCGGGGAAAAAGTCTGTCGAGCAAGGACACTCCTCGCCTCGCTCGCTCTGGCCCTCCCCACTCCAATAACAACAGTATCCACTTGTGCTTTCCACGTTTTATGCCCGACTGGCGACCAAACTTCAACGACCCATCCCCTATAATTTGTACACTTACGTGTATATATATATATATATATACAAGAGAGATTGCTTATATTGCTCAAATGTTAAAACATCACTCTTCTTCTACACCACCAGAATCTTATCCCCTTTTACCACGGATCCTCGATACCGAGAAATATTCCGGACCAGCAGAGTCAAGTTTCGGTCGATAATAAAGCTCTCTTCAGGTAATCTCATTGAATATTCAAAGAAGGTTTCATTTGGAAATCTTTCCATCAATTATCCGTAACCCTTGGTCGAATAGCGCGGTATTATTTAAAAGCCATTTCATTGGGAACGTGTTTTTGCAGTCGTGATCGATAGTTAGCGAGAATCTGGGAGGAGAACTTGAAGAAGCAGAAGAAGCAGAAGAAGAAGAAGAAGAAGAGAGCATCTTGGTCGGCATGAAACGGTAACGCGGTGCGGACGGTAGTCGCGTGATGGTTACGCAGAGGGGAAGGAATATGGTGAGAGCCTAATATCCTCCATGGTATAGTATAAGAAGAAGAAGAAGACGACGACGACGAAGAAGAAGCGGTAGTAAACACGCCGTTACTATGTTGAGCGTGCGAGCGTCATCGACGATTAGCAATTTGCATGGTTACGGCGATATTCCCACCGTTCCGTGGGGTCCGTGTCTTCCGTGGCGCCGAAAACTGGCCCCAGCCCCCTCCTCTCCCCCCATCATCCTCCTGTAACTCCAAATCCTTCTAGCGTCCGTTTCGAGCGAATAAACGCGCTTCGGAAAAAACATGCCCACCGTACACTGTATTTAACATTGCCAACCCACCTCTCTACTCCTACTTCGATACGTGTTATTTCACCTATTTTACTCGCTGCAGTATCCCCTTTTTTATTTCTTACTCCCTATACCTTGCACCACACCCTTTACACTTGCTCCTTATTGCTTTCATTTTCACAGCGAGAAAGCTCCTTATTTTCTCACACCAACTCCCAGCTTTCTTTCAACCGCTCTGCAAGTATCGTATATATGGACACTTGGTATATTAATAAAATTTGGTCTATTAGTCCAACGAACTAGGAGATCCAGTGGGATAAAGTCAAGGGTAAGAAAGGACTGAGAAGGAAGAATGGCAGAGTGGATAGAGGCCTGAGTGCGGATGAGAGCAGAGCTAGCGGCGGTCAAGAACTCGGCGAGAAAGGTTTCGGTATCGATCATCGGTAATAAATTTTGCTACAAATTGCTGGTCACCCCGGCGACCTTTGCCGGTTCACGGGAGGGGGGAGGGATGCTGCGAGAGAGGATTGGCAAAGCAAACAACAATAATAATTATTTGATAGGAGTCGCGAGACAGGGCCCCGGCTCGTTGCTCAGCGATATCTGTAATAGGCTGTTCTACTCGACCAACCTGTCGGCCACCGTCCAGAATAAATGACCTCTGAGATTTCGCGTGGAAACTACAAGCACACACACACACACACACACAAATACAGCTGTACTAGCGAGCAAAAGAAAGATACGAGCCGATCCATTCCATTTGCGAATGGATGATCGCTCTTTGAATCTTCAACTCCCCAGCAACAACTCTAGATTTGCCATTAATGCAAAATAGCCGATAAGAAATAAACGTTTCACGAGCAGCGCGCAAAACAAATGAAAGATAATCGTCCAATAGGAAAAACTGCCGGAAGCGAATAACAATCGGTGGAGAGTCAGGTTGCCAACGTAGAAATACAGGTAATTATGTTTATGAGCGAGGGTGTACGTATACGTATGTGCATACAATATATATACGTATATAGGATATAGAACAGAGGCTGCTCGCTCCTACGAATGTGCAATGAATGGGGGCCAGCGTGGAATTCGTTATTGACCGTGCAAGTGCATCGGAAAACGGTGGTCGCGTGCAAGCGAAATTTGCTTCGAGATATCGCGTAAAACTTTCACTGCAAACTGGCAGCCAATGGCAAATATGTTTTTCTAATGAGTAAATCCATTAACTTGTATCTCGCGCAAGACTCTTCGTATCGCAATTATACTTTGTCAAATTACTGAGTGATATTTCTCTTCTCGATTGGACTCTTTCCCCGCAGTCACGAGAGAGAGAGAGAGAGAGAGAGAGACTCGGCCGAGTTTATTGCAGAATATCCGCTGCGGATAAGTATAACCGAGAGGTGCAGCATCGTGTTTTCCTTCGCTGCGGGTGGTCTCGGTGCGCGCGCGCGCGCGGAAAAACTCGGAAGGTTTTTGCGAAAAGTCGTGTGGCCGTGGAGCAGCTGACAGGTCGCTTTTGAAAATGACCAGATTGACAGGGCGAATAGCGGGGGGGGGGGGGGATTTAATGATACAGTGGTAAGCGAGTGGATCCTCCCGCTGCTAATTAAAATACGCTGGAGGAATACATTACGGTTAGCTAGGGAGGTGCGGCGCGGAGCGGCGCGGCGCGAGAGGAAAACTACGCCCACTGCGAGGCCGATTTGACACTTCGTTATTTGCCGACTTCGTGGGACCCTGTCATTAAAACGAGATTAGTCTCGTAATCGTAAAGTCCGGGCGTGCGTGCGGAACATTGGTCTCAATGTAAAATAAGGGCGGTAATAAGGACCAGTCGTATTTCAAGAGCGTGTCAAACTGAGAGAGCCCTGGCGTTCTACATCCAAAGGTGCGTTAGAACGCTAGATGCATTCTTCTCTGGAACCCTCTAAATTACCTTTCGCTAGCCATCGAGAGCATCCCTTCCTTCCTATCCAATAAATAAAAGCTATAATTATCCAAGTCCGTTCGTTAATCTTCGTCGTAAACAGACCAAAACGGAGAACGACTCTTGATAATACTCTCGGGAAAAATGCACTGGCGTTATTCTTTCGGAGGACACACTATCTGCAGAGTCACGCGTTGTGTCCTTCTGCATAACCTCGGCAATCTTCGCTGTATATAAATGCATAATCGTTTTTAGTCTGCTGGAAAAATACATCGCAGTTTCGCCACAATGGAGGATATGGCTGTTGTAAAAGTAGCGCTGCTCTGGCAGGATATTTCGATGTTGAGGAGAATCGATCGGAAGGTGCCGTAATCGGTTCCTCGAAGCGAGGTGTCCTTGATCGAACGCATTGCAGGCTTAGGTGCAGGAATATCCTGTTGGAGTTGGAGTTTGGCGCAAATAAGTTGCAGTTGCAGGATCTGTCGGTGGAGCGGAGGAGAAGCTGGAGAACGTCGTGGCATGGCAGGCTGCTGCTGTTTTTATTTCGCGAAAATGAGAGTTTACTGCTTTTACGGGGGGTGGGGGAGGGGTGCTCCTTTGTCTCTTTATGGTCTGAAAGTGGCCCGTGCAGCGAGCCAGAGCCAGGCCCTCTCCTCTTCTTCCTCTTCTTCTTCTCGGACGCCACGAAGAAGTACGGTCGGATAATAACGAGTTTCGTTGTCGTCCCTTCGCCCTTCGCGTAGCGCTAGTCGTAAAGCATGCCTCCTCCCATGCCCAACGCCCGTTTTTCTTCCTCGCCGATCCTGAGGACGGTGTCAAATTTTTATTGCGCCAAGCAGAGCCGGTGCGGAGTGCACGCTGCTCCATTGCCGACGAAGGGAATCCTGCAACAACAACAACAACAACAACGCTCCACGCACACAGAAGCGAGCGAGTCGCCCCTTCTATGGTCCTGCTGGCTGCTCAAAGGAGAATCTCGCCAAAAATATAGCATTTATTCCGTATGCCCAAACAGTCACGTACCGCCATCCTCGTTATCCCGTTATTCTAAACGTTTCATCACCCCCCCTCCCCCCCTTCTCACTTACAAGTTTCTCAGGCTGCAATTATTATTATACGTGGACGACCGAAAACTCGGTGTTTAACCCAACGGAATAAGAGAGAGAGAGAGAGAGAGCTAGGAGGATTATATCCCTAACCGTTGGTTTTTTCATGGGAATCGAGTGGCAGATTTAAGAGCGTTGGACGTGTTTACATATGGCGCGAATGTCCGTTACACGCGCGAGCGCGGAAAGTTTGGTGGAATGGGATATTTTCGCGTTTTTCCATGGGATAACGGGGGGGGGGGGGGGGAGCGGTGGGACAGGGGCAGTGGAGGGGCGGGGGAGGGAGCATTACCAGATTGGCTCGCGCCGCATTCACCAGTCTTTTACATTCATGAAGCTTTTATTCAGTTGATTTGACTATATACGCTTCGTATTCACGGCTCTCGATTTGATTTGCATTGATTGGAGTGCAGGCTTTTCCGATAACGGGGATATCCTCCCGTGTTACTGGAATTCCTCCGTCCCCTCGAAGCTTCCCCGGTCGGTGTGCCATGCCATACACCTCCCCCCCCCCTGCGCACCCACCAAAGCAAGCCCGTTATTTTCCCAAGCAGCAATTTCGATTTTCCACTTTGGTGCAGCGAATTTTGCTCCGTTCATTCGGAAAGATGTTCCAACGTCGCGATCACACGCACCAACGATGATTAATCGGTCGCGAATATCTCTCGGATTTCGTCACTCCTCTCCCCCTCCCCCCCTCCCCCCCCCCCACCTTCCCCATGAGCGAGAAATTTGAAAGAAAAAAATTATCGAACCACACGATCCATCAATAAGAATGAGAGTTTTTCGGGGTAATATTTAGGTAGAGCGTGAGCAGGGGTCAATGACCGCGTTCGCCAGAAAACACTTGTAACGGGAAGGGGTGGTGGAGTGCAGCCTCGCAAGCCAAACGATGGAAGTTTAATAGTCGAGCGATGATTTCTCATTTTTATTTTCACCGCTGAGAGACGCGCGCGATTCTGCGTGGCGGAAAAGCGAAGAAAAGGCCACCTGGATGTTTCTCAGATAAAATTGAATCGTACACGAGTGTTTCTAGTCGCTCCGACTGTCCACCGTGAGCAACGTGCAATCATTCATCTCTCGCGTTGCTCTACTATTAGCGGTTATTTATGGTTAAAAAGTGTATAGATCGCACGGTGACTATTATGTATCGGGACTACTACGTCCCTCTGAGTGATTTATACGTCGGCGCAAATTGCCGCTTGTCCTTTAAATATAAGACGGAGCAAATACTTATCCGATTAAGCTCTTCCTCGCTCGTAATTTAACCGAGTGCAAAGGGTAATCCGTGCCTTTTTTCAAGCCTCAAACTTTTCGTCGGATTAGGACTGCTGAACAATGAACACCGATGAAATATCGTTTCTTCGAGAAGCGACGAGCGCTATACATATATAGAGTCAAGACTATATACGTGTACAGTTTTGTATAAATATTTCTGAAACAGTGGACAATGATGTTGCAAAAGTAAAATATATATCGTTTATTCGAGAACTGGATGATACATGCAGAGTTGCGACGATGGTTTATATTGATACTTTTGTGAAATAGTGGTAAATGATACTGAAAAAATTATCCGGACTATTTATCAGCGAAGCGAGGTAGTCGAAAGCATCCGGGAGATTTGCCAGATCGAAGAAGATTATGCTGGGTCTGAAGAGAGAGAAGCTCGATGTAATTAGCCTGAAGCTTTCTGACTAGACTGGATCGCTGCAGCAATATTTGCATTTTTCTTTCGTTGAATCTTCGCTGTCTCTCCTCTCCAGCTGTATCACGCTGCTCCTCCATCTCGCATCTCTTCAGGTTCGACTCGGTAATAAGTTTATCCAGCAGGGCGTTCTTTTTCTTCATCGACGCAATTTTCGTACCGATACCGACTAGCTTAGCAACTTCAATGTTCAGGGATTTGCGAAACTCCTCGTGGAAACGTTTGAGCGACCTCTCCTCTTTCTGGATGGCTCTCTCGTGTTCCTGAAGCATCCTCTCGGCATCGGACTTTTTCGTTTTACCATCCTTGGCGATCTTGCTCTTCAGGAGTTTTCGAATTTCTATGGTAACCCTAATTCTCTTCACCTCTTCCAGCTCTTCCTTCAGGAACTCCAGTTCGAGCTTCAGCATCTCGTGCTTCCATTCTTTAAAAAGAATCCCTCGGCCAAATTGCACGATGCGATTCATGGCGTTAATCTTTCTATTACCTGCTGCAGAGATCAACTGGTTCACACCGTCGATGGCGCTGCACGGGATGAACGCGCAGCTTTCGCAATCGTTCGAGCATCCTCTC